>NC_143081.1:4367500-4667500 GCF_052426305.1 Pelodiscus sinensis | reverse complement strand
GTCCCTTCCTCTCCCCCTCTCTCTGCCTCGCTTTCCCATCTGATCCTTCCTGAATTGCACCTCTTTGGCCTGCAAGTTCTTTGGGGTCATCGTAAGAAGATCAGAGCAGCCAGCCTGTGTCAGATCAAAGGTCCCTCCAGCCCAGAGTCCTGTCTGCCCACAGTGGCCAATGCCAGGTGCCCCAGAGGGAGTGAACAGAAGAGGGTATCCTCATTTGATCCTTCTCCTATCATCCATTCCCAGCTTCTGGCAAAGAGAAGGTAGGGGACCCCATCCCTGCCCACCTTGGCTAACAGAGAATAACACTTTCTAGCAATCAACAGCCTTGACATAAGCTGCCTGCTGTGCAGACAGGAGCAGAGATGAGGAAGAGATAGACCCAGTGCCGTGTTATGGGACCAGTCCTGCACAGAACAGGACAAAGTCTCAGTCCAGGACTCATCTCATGGCGTTGCTCTCTCTGCTTTTACAGCTGGACCCACATCACCATCTGTCTTCCCCCTCACCTCCTGTGTCGGAGAAGCCACCACCTCCCAGGTCACCTTTGGCTGCCTGGTCAAAGACTATACCCCTGAGCCGGTCACCGTGCAATGGAGCCCCAGTGTCAGCGCCTCAGGACTGAGAACCTACCCCTCCATGCTGCAAACTTCCAGCGGCCTCTACTCGCTCAGCAGCCAGGTCACCGTCCCAGCCAGCAGCTGGGAATCCAACACCTATCGCTGCACCGTCGGTCACCAGCCCACCCGCTCCAGCATCACCAAGGAAATCCCAAGTAGGGGCAGCGTGGCCGAAGGAGGGGAGTGGGAGGGGTCACTGATGTGATGAGGGTTGCAGTGGGGGGGAACCCTGCTAGTGGGGTGGACCGGTGGAGATGCTGGTGTGGGCGGATGGAGGGGAAGGGAGAAAGGATGGAAAGACAGGAACGTCGTGGGTTAGGTTGATGGTGTTCGGTCTGGACAGAGAGCATGTGGGGCCATACATTGAAAGGCAGAGGAGTGAGATGAGAGAGACCCTGCAAAGAGAAGCAACAGGTGCGGCACCACAGGGAAAAGGGACAGAGGTCTCCAAAGGGGGCATCGTGCCGTCAGGAGAAGAATGCCAGATGGGGAGGGCCATGCTAGAGGAAAAGGGATGGAGGGACCAGTAGGGGCTTGTACAGCAACTAACACTTGCCTCCCTTCTCCCAGAAACTGCCAGCTCCAAACCCCACCCACCCACGGTGCAAGTCTACCACTCCTCCTGCACCACCAAGCCAAGCACCATCCACCTGCTCTGCCTCATCTCCAACTTCTCCCCCATGCCCCTGAAGGTGGAATGGCTGGTAGACGGGGTGTCTGGGCAGCTTCATGGTGTCACAGCCCCTGCTCAGAAGGACGCCGGTGGCAGAACCTACAGCACCCACAGCAATGCCAGTGTCTCCCAGGAAGAGTTTATGGAGGACAAGACGTACACCTGCAGAGTGTTCCATCCGGGCACCGGGACTACAGAGGAGGGTGAAGCCCGCAAGTGCAAAGGTGACACTGAGCTGGGATGCCATCTGGGTTCGAGGGAGGAGCAGGGAGACTAGGGTGGGCTCAGACAGGGGAGACTAGGCCTAGCGTTTGATGTGATCTCTACTGTTTCCAGACGTATCTACATCTACCAGCAACATCCTCGTCTTCATGGTGCCCCCATCCCCTGCTGAACTGTACGTGGACCAGAGCCCCATGCTCACCTGCCTGGTCGTCAACCTGCCTAACGACGCTGACCTGAAAGTGGTCTGGTCCCGGGAGAAGTCAGGGACCATTAGCCCCGAGCCCCTCGTCTTATCTGAGCAGCGCAACCGCACCTTCACCGCCTCCAGCTCCCTGGCCATCTTCCCCCGCGACTGGGAGACCGGAGACAAATACAGCTGCAAAGTGGAGCACTCGGAACTGCCCTCACCCATCATCAAATCCATCTCCAAGAGGGAAGGTAAGAGGAGTGTACGGTCCCTAACAGGAAAGACCCCAATTATAGACCCCAAAAGGGAGGGAGGGTCTTTCAGGGGGAGTCCCAGTCTCTAACAACATGGGCTCCTAGCCCTGGGTCCCTCTCTATCCCCATGTGAGATGAAACCAACCTACCTCCCATTCCACACCCCAGCCCTCCCCACCAACCTGGAGGACAGAGGTCATGTCCCCTCCCCCCACACAGACACAGGCCCTGTCCATCTCCCCATGTGGCTCCAGCCCAGTGGTGTGCATGGCTCATCTGTGTCCTCCATTCCCACCCACCCAAGGAAAGAGCTCCCCTCCGAATGTCTACCTCCTGCGCCCCCATCATGATGAACTGAATGGCAACAGCAATGGAGATACTGTCAGCATCACCTGTCTGGTGCGGGGCTTCTACCCCGAGGACATCTCAGTGAAGTGGATGGAGGATCACCAGCCCAGTGACAACAACAAATCTGTCACCACCTCGCCCATGAAGGAAGGAGCTGGCGGCGACTCAACCTACTTCCTCTATAGCAAGCTAACAGTCGACAAGGCCAGTTGGAAGAAAGGAACCACCTTCACCTGCATGGTCATCCATGAAGCCCTGAAACCAATGAAGTTCACCCAACGCAACATCCACATTCTTCCTGGTAAATGAAGACGGCTCCTCCCAGCCCCACTGCTAGCATTGTCTGGTAGAGCTTCCTGTAAATAATCTCTGTGCCATAAGTGATGACAAGTGAATAAATGGAACTAGTGTGCGCTCACCCTAAGGTCTCCTTGTTGTGGTGTCACTGGGTGAAGTCTATGAGTTTTCCAAGATGGAGAAATTCTCAGGTTGGGAGCTCGGAGATACTCCAATCCTGGAGATGTTATTATGCGGATCCTGTATGTGTGGGTGCATCTATACCATGGAGGTGTGGGTAGCTACATGGGGAGATGCTGTGGAAGGAAGTATGGGTTAATACCATGAAAAGAGAAACAGAGTTAGACCATTGAAGGAAGGACGAGTGGACACAAGAGTAGACTTCATGGAAGAAAGGATGGGTGGATACATAAGTAGTTGACATGGGAGGAAGGATGGATGGATACATGTGTAGATGACATGAATGGAAGCATGGGTTGACACATAGATCCCATGAAAGGAAGGACTGGTTGATGTCATTGAAGAAAGGATAAGTTGATGGCATGGAAATAGGATCTATTGAAGGCATGGTAGGAAGGATGTGTAGATACAAAAGTTGAAAACAAGTAAAGAAGGGCGACTAGATGCCCTGGAAGGAAATATAGGTTGAGGCCATAGAAGGAAAGATGGGTAGATGCCATCAAGGAAGGGTGGGCTGATGCTATTGAAGAAAGGTTCAGTGGCTACATCATGGAATCAGTGTTGGAGAGAGGTCTAGATAGACAGTTAGGGTACGTCTAGACTACAGGCTTTTGTTGACAGAAGTTTTGTCGACACATACTGTCGACAAAGCTTCTGTCAACAAAGAGCGTCTAGACTACATTCAGTTCTGTCGACAAAGCAAGCTGCTTTGTCGACAAAACCCTGTAGTCTAGACACAACCCTAGATGCAATAACACCTTCTGTCGACAGAACTCTTTCGACAAAAGGCGTTAGGCCTCGTAAAATGAGGTTTACCAGCATCGACAAAACTGCTGAGTTCTGTCGACATTATGTTGACAGAACTCAGTGGTAGTGTAGTCGCAGGTATAGTTTTGTCGACAAAAGTGGACTTTTGTCGACAAAACTCTGTAGTCTAGACACATCCTTAAAGATATACATAGAAATTGCAGAGGAACAGATACGTTCAAGCCCAGCTCAGTTGGAGGGCCATGTGTTCTCAGAGCAGGTTTCAAGAATACATACGTATTTCGGAGAGGAATAAGAGACCAAGATATATCTCAGAGCGAGTGAATTATATGAAGTGAAGTAGGGCTCTGTTAGGCATAGACACTGGAGTCAAAGGGGTCTAAATAGAGAAAGAGGGAGAAGAGAGACACCGAGGTTGGAAGGGACCTGCCCAACCTTACATCAGTTACCAAGTTAGTTTCAGAGCCCAGTTCCATTAGGATGCATTTTAATGGGGAATCAATGGCTGGAAAGTTTACGGGGGACATGGGGGTACCAGTGCATCCATGGCTGGGGATGGATGGGTAAATCTATGGAGAAGGTTGGAGGGGGGACCCATTCTGAAGCATGAAGGAATGGATGTGCGGGTGGTGACAGATGGACTGTGAGAGATTAATGGAGAGAGATGGAGATCAGCACCGATGGGGATGAATGGTGACAGGAAAATGAGAATCCATGGTGAAGGGTGGATGGATGGATGGATATGCAGATAGATGGATGCGGATGTAGGAGTATGGTGTTCATAGATCAATTTGGATGCATGGAAATTATGGAGGATGGACAGATTAGCATTGGATGGAGTGTAGGATGCCCGGAGGGGTGGGGGAGCTGGATTTCTGGATGGTTTAGCCATCCATGGCACCTCATTCAGACAAGATCTCCTCTAGGCTATTACCATTGTATCAGCATCAACCTATACCCCACACCCACTGCCACCACAGACAGGAGCAGAATCCCCACGGGGATTTTCCAGACAGAGTCAGAGGGGGTAGGTAATTCAAACACCCTTGCCCTCATACACAATTCACCTGCTGGCTAGGAGGCCAAAGACTCTCCCTCCACCCCCTTCCCCTCTGATCCCCAGTAGCAGCTGAGGAGGGGGACCCAGGACAACATACAGTAAATGCCACAAGCAGGGATCAGTTACAGTCACTAAGTCCTTGCAAAGTACCAGCAGTAGTAGGTCTGTTATCCAGAGCAGATACCAAACTAAGCTGAAGTCTCTTTTCCTCTGGTGACCTTGAGGGCCAGTGATATAAAGGGCCCAGGCAGTGGTGTGGCCCACATGATGCAGATTCTGCTATTGCCCCCCACATGGGCCCCATCTCCTTCCTGCCCCCAGGGTCTCTCCATCTGTGTATCATCCCCAGAAAGGCATGGCTAAGATCAGGGATCACACCAAGCAGTGCTAAGCACAGAGCTGGCACCTGGGGTTCAAAGGTAACCACTTGCAGGGCAGGTGTTAGGGCTGCTTTCCTGGGGGCAACACAGGAGCTGGAAGGGGAGGTCCCAAAATGTAGGAGAGTGGGGGGCTGGCTTAGCGAGCAACAGAGAAAAAGAGAGAGAGAGGGAGAGCTACTCTGGTACACATGGGCACACAGGTCACATGGCATGACACAGGATTCTACTCCCCTGGGTTCTCCTGGTTGTACACACAGAGAGACACCCAACACAGGGAGACAAACATGACCCCACACCCATCTATGCAGCTGTTCTTTTGACAGCTCTAGGGAAGGGGGTTTTCTAGTGGGGGGAGGCACTAGAATATATCATATCCAGCTGGAAAACACAGGGGCTGTCTCTACACTGGGCCACTTATTCTGGAAAAGCAGCTGCTTTTCCGGAATAACTTGCCAGCTGTCCATACCGGCTGCTTCCTTTTCCGGAAAAGCACTGACGAGCTACTGTAAAATTGTCAGTGCTTTTCCGGAAAAACTATGCTGCTCCCGTTCGGGCAAAAGTCCTTTTCCGGAAAAACTGTTCCGGAAAAGGGCCAGTGTAGACAGCACAGTAGTGTTTTCCGCAAAAAAGCCCTGATCGCGAAAATGACGATTGGGGCTTTTTTGCGGAAAAGCGCATCTACATTGGCCACGGACGCTTTTCCGGAAAAAGTGCTTTTCCGGAAAAGCAACCTGCCAATGTAGATGCGCTTTTTCTGGACATACTTATAACGGAAAACTGTTCCATTTTAAGCATTTCCGGAAAAGGGTGCCAGTGTAGACGTAGCCAGGTGGTTTTCTTCAGAATAGCAACAATGTTCAGCATCCCCACGTCCCACTCCCGCTCCCTGTATGATCATCCCCAGAGATGGCTGAAGTGTCTCCCAAGCTTATAGGTGCATTGAGATGTGGGTCATGGAGTACCTGCAGCAAACCCAGGCATTCTGGTCTTTGGGGGGCTTCCTGAACATGGCAATGTCCCGGCACCTCACTCACTCCTATGGATTTAACTTCTCGGGGATCTGAAGCCAGCTTTTGCAGACAGGGAAATGAAGGCACATTGAAATTTAACACCTGGCAAATTTCACCGTCTGGGGATGTGGCCATGGCCACATGAGATGAGTGAGGTTCTCCGTCCATTTCATCTCCATAGGCTGTGGTGAATGAATGGAGGGAACTGTGGAAGTGAAAGTGTGTGAGAGGCAGGGATGGATGTGTCTAAAGATGGGTGGATGGAGGCATCAATGGATAAATTAATGGATGTGTTTAGCTAGAAAGATATGAATGGAGACGTGCTTCTCTGGATGATTGGATGGATGGAGGTGGCTAGAGAGGAGCAGTGGAGGCATGGATGGATAGATGGATGGATGAATGTGCCTAGGGATGGATTCTTGGGGTATGTGGAACGAGGTGTACTGGTAGTTCGGAATAGGAAGCCTAGTCCGAACTACCTAGTTCGAGCCCCGTGTAGCCGCGCTGCACGGGGTTCGAACCAGCGGGGTTTTAAAAATGGTGGCTCCCCGCTTATGCAAATGAAGCCCGGGAAATTCAAATCCCGGGCTTCATTTGCAAGTGCGGTATGCCTACATTACCCTCCTAGTTTGAACTAGCAGGGTAGTGTAGACATACCCTTGGAGGTTTTGTGACCATCATTAGATACACGTATCTGGAGATGCAAGGGTGGAGCACCATCCATGCATGGATGGTGGTGTCTAAGGATGGATTGATGGATGGATAGATGGTGTGTGGTCATGGATAAATGGAGGGGTAAGGGGGATGAATGGATGGATTTTTGTGGGTTGGATATAGGGTTTGTGGTCATGAATGGATGGCTGTATCTAGTGGTGGCTGAATCGGTGGGTAGATGGGTGGAGATGTCAAGGAGTAGATTGGTGGATGGATAAATGGATGGTTTGTGATTATGGATGTAGAGTTGAATGGAAGGATACATGGATGGATGATTTGTTGTCTTCAATAAATGGAGCTTTAATTTTTATGGACATGTGCATAGTTTGTGGTCATGGGTAGAAGGATGGATGGATGGATGGAGCAATGGATCGAGTGACTGATGGATGGATGCATCTATAAATGGAAGTGTAGAGAGGTATAGGTTGAAGGATGGAGGTGGGAAAGGTTGGACCTATGGATGGATAGTTGGCTTGTGGCCATGGATGAATGGAGAAAGGATTGGGGGAGGGATTTATGTCAAGATGGACAGATGGTTTGTGGGGTGGATGTATAGTTTATGGTCATGTGTGAATGGGTGAATTAGAAATTCCTGAGTGCAGGCATGAAAAGATGAAGGTGTCTTGTGATTCTCATGTGAATAGATCGGTGGGTGGTTTATGGCCATGGGTAGAGGGATGTAACTAAAGATGGACAGGCATAGGTGGATGTATGGCTGGATGAGTTGTGGTCATTGACACATGGAGGTTTAAGTGGGGATGGATAGATGGAGGCATGGTTTGTAGAGATGAATTGACAGAGCTGTGAGGATGGATTGATGAATGTGTCTAGAGATGGAAGGAAGGAGGCAGATAGGTGTTATGTCTTGGGATGGATGGATGGTTTGTGGGGATGGATGGATGGAGTGGTGAGGATAGATGGATATGTCAAGAGAGGGAAGGAATGAGGCAGAGAAGGTGATATGTAGGGATGGACAGAAGGATGGTTCGTGGGGATGGATGGGTGCCTTATGGCCAGGGATAGATGAATGTTCCCAGAGAGAGTTGAGCGGAGGGATGGAACAATGGGTGGATAGAGGGTACATCAAGGGTACATCTAAACTACATGCTTCCGTCAATGGAGCCATGTAGATTAGTGTACTCAAAAAAGGGAAATGAAGCAGCAATTTAAATAATTGCAGCTTCATTTACATCAAAATGGCTGCTGCGCTGTACCAATCAGCTGTTTGGCGGCACAGCACGGTAGTCTGGATGCTCTGCGGTTGACAAGGGAAGCCTTTGTTGACTGCCCCGGTAAACCTCATTTTACAAGGTATAACGGGGGGGGGGGGTCAACAAATGATTTCCTTGTCGACCGTGGAGCATCCAGACTACCGCGCTGTGCCACCAAACTGCTGAACAACACAGTGTGGCAGCCATTTTGATGTAAATGAAGCGGCGATTATTTAAATTTACGCTTCATTTCCCTATGTCTAGAAGCCTCATTTACATGGTTCCATCGACGGAGCCATGTAGTCTAGACATACCCCAACTGCTGTTGGGTACAACATCTGAGCTTTTGCTCTTGCACAGGCTGACACAGAGGTGACGTCTCATTCTCTCCCCCAACAGAGGTGATCACGTCTGGCGATTTTTGCAACGAGGACGGCGACGAGGATCTCGACAGCCTCTGGAGCACCATCTCGGTCTTCATCACCCTCTTCCTCCTCAGTGTTTGCTACAGCGCCACGGTGACCCTGTTCAAGGTGAGAGAGGGTGAAGGTAGCAGGGACAGGGGGAGCCAGGTAAGCACGGTTGGGTGCATCGTGGGAAGGAAGGAAAGACGGGAGACACGAAGGAGAAAGAAGAAAAGCTGCTTGAGACACTGGCTGAATGAATGAGACACAGACATAAAAAACAGACAGAATGACACTGACAGACAGACAGAGCAGTTTCCCACCCCCAGCTCTGACCCCCCTCTCACGCCTGCCCTCTCTGTCCGTACCCTTTGCAGGTGAAGTGGCTTTTCTCCACCGTGGTGCAGCTGAAGCGGGCGAACGGCCCTGAGTACAAGAACGTGATCCAGCGAGTGGTGTAGGAGCGCTGCCCCCTTTCTTTGGCATTGCCGTCCTGACTCCCACAGTGCCCTCCTGCAGCTCGGTGCCCTGGTAGATCCCTCTGGTGTGGGGCAAGAGTGACTCACCTCCTGTGACCTCCTGAGCCCTCAGCCGCTGGGCGCGCTGCCCTGCTGTGATCTGGGCTGTGACCGGGCACCTCATGTCACGCAGGGAGCCAGCGCCTTGAGCAAGGAACCAACCTGCGTCCCATGTCCCTCTTGCACCCAGCAGTTCCCTGCTGTAGGAGTGGGTCAGAGACAGAGCCCCCTAGAGGAGAAGCTGCCCATGTCCTGGTCCCAGCCTGCCCAACCCATCCAGCCCCTCGAATTCTGCCTTGGACATACACAGCGCCCCCTAGAGGAGAAAACACCCATGTCCCAGTCCTTGCCTACCCAACCCAGCGAGCCCCTCAAAGTCTCCCTGGCTCAGAGCCAGTGCCCCCTACAGAAGAAATTCTCCTTGCCCCATTTTTCCACCCCCACCCAGTGGCAGCCAATCTCCCATGCTGGAGCGGGGCCGCAGCAGGGCTGTGTCTGTCTTGCAGTGTGTTGCATATTGAGCTCCTCACTGGGATTTGTGTGTGACGTTGTTTGCACTGAGTAACAATAAATAAGTAGAGGTACAACTCAGGCTCCATTTTTTCTCAGCCCCCACCCCTGCTTTGAAATAACCCCTCAGACCCACCAGACAGCCGCGCTATGTGTGCAGGGGGCACCTCCAGGTACGGTCAAAAGTTGTAAGGTCCCCGCTACCCTCAGTGGGAGATAGGGGACCTAGAGACAAACCCAGAGATCTGGGACTTCAAACCACAGCCCCTCAAGGCTGGGACAGAGGACTGGGAAAGAACGAAAGAACGAACGAACGAACGAACGAACGAATGAACGAACGAACGAACGAAAGAAAGAAAGAAAGAAAGAAAGAAAGAAAGAAAGAAAGAAAGAAAGAAAGAAAGAAAGAAAGAAAGAAAGAAAGAAAGAAAGAAAAGTGGAGAGGCTGCTATGGGTATTTACAGAGATGGACAAATGGTATGGGAAGGAAGAGAGAGAAGGAGAGAGGGTTGGATGTGTGTGTAGGCACCAGCTAGACCCAGACACACAGACACACAATGGCTAGCATTCTCCTTCATCTCCTTGGCAACTCCCCACCCAAGACCACCTTGAGATGCAGATCACAATTTTAAACTCGTTTTATTTTGGCTCCAACACTTGATTCCTGTCTCCGTTGCACGAGGAACGTTGGATGGGATGAGAGGTGCCTTTCCCTCACCCGAGTCCATCAGGATTAGATCTCAGGGCACTGCCCATCTATCCCCACCCACCCATGCATCCCCACGCACGAGCAAATCCAATCCTGGCTGTGAGAGGTGGAGGAATACGGGGCTGGGTTCCACCTCCAATGTGACTGCTCCCTGTGGACGTTCGGGGAAGTTCTCTGCCCTCCCTGCTCTGGGACAGGCAGAGCTCACGCCCTTCCATGGCTTCCTTCGTTTAAGCATAACAGTATGGCTCCTTCAGGAGGGCTCGTATAAGGTAGGAGCTGAGCAGCACTGAAAATAGATGGAGTCCATGAAAAGAAAGGAGGAGTCCAGAGCTGAGCACTCACCGCACCTGGAGACACAGGAAGGAGAGGGATTCAGCTTGTGCTAGTGTTGGGGTCAAGGGCAGCATCCCACACTGAGGGTATGTCTAGACTACACGCCTCTGTCGTCAGGGGCATGTAGATTAGGCTACCCGGCATAGGGAAATGAAGCCGCGATTGAAATAATTGCGGTTTCATTTCAATTAAAATGGTTGCTGCGCTCTGCCAACCAGCTGATGATCAGCTGCTTGTCGGCAGATCCGGGCAGTCTGGATATGCCGCGGTCGACAAGGAAGCCTTTGTCGACCGGCACAGGTATGCCTCGTGTTTACCTGCGCCGGTCAACAAAGGCTTCCTTGTCGACCGCGGCGCGTCTAGACTGCCCCGATCTGCCGACAAACAGCTGATCATCAGCTGGTCAGCAGAGAGTGGCAGCCATTTTAATTTAAACGAAGCCGTGATTATTTAAATGGCAGCTTCATTTCCCTATGCCGGTAGCCTAATCTACATGTCTCTGACGACAGAGGCATGTAGTCTAGACATACCCTGATAGAACAAGGCCAGAATGGACCATGAGACTTGCTCCATGCAGCCTCACCCAGCCAAGCCTGCCCCCCACCAAGTCTTCTCCCGTGAGCTGGAACCAGACTTGTGGAAACTCCAGCCTTGGCACACCACCCAGAGGAGCGGCCACTGCCCACCGGGCACCACATGACCAATCCCTGTGAAGCCAGCATAGTCTCAACCACCTGCTTCTGGTCCCAGGCCCATTGACTAAGCACCGGTCATTGCTTAAAGCCATGAAGTGCAACCAGAAGGCAACTGAGGCTCTCACCTTAAACAGCGTGATGCCGGTGCTGTACACCAGGCTGAGCAGGAATAGCGTGATGAAGGTTACAGGCGTCCAGAGAGGATCCGATTCCCCCTCTCCTCCTTCAGCACAGACCCCTGGGTCCTCCACCAGGCAGAGAGGCACTGGGGAAGGGATAAACAGGGCAATTAGAGAGGCCTCTTCCTTAACTTCTATTTTAGGAGCCTGTGGAATTTGCCCAGAGAGCCCTTCCGAGACTTCCCCTGTTTTGTATCATCCCAGAGGCAGTGTGTTCCCATGAATGGGGAACTAGGATGGGACTCGGGATCCCTGGGCCTGTCTGTGCCTTCTCTCTCTGACATTGTAGGACCTCAGGGAATTCTTGTCCCCTCTCTGTGCCTCAGTTTCCCTCATCACACTGTGTCTCTTTGGACTTGAAGCTCATCTGCGCATAGACTCCATGTTATGTGTGCACAGATCCAAGTGGAACTGGGGTGCCAAGCTCTATGTGTGACTACAGCTCACCTCTTAATGAAACCCTCCAATGGGAACAACTTTGAAGGGGCTTCCCTCTTTGGACTCCATTCCCACACGTGTTCCTAAAAGGGGAACAACTGGTGTCCCATCCCCTCCTTTGGGCAACACCGGCTTTGTCCAATATGGATGGGTTGAGACTTTGCAGCTCCAAACCAGGAAATTCCTCTATGTCCAGGGGATGGGTGACTATGAGGATCATCCTCTTTCACTTCCTGCATCCCCCAGACCAGAGAAAACTCCCCATTGATCTCAGAGTCCTACCCAGGGACCCCTCCACAGGAGCTGGGAAGCAGCCTTCTGTTCTGTAGCCTAAGTAGGCCATGGACCTCACACGAATACTCAATACCCTGCCCCTTCCATGAGCTCTACTAAAAGAGGCAAAGTTATGGTAACACCATCAACCGCACTCCAAGTTGCCCCTTTTAAGTCTGTTCCCTGCTCAGGCACTTTGAGTGCAGAAGATGGGAGCAGGCAAGAAACCTTAAATCATCCTGCCACTCAAGGCTACTGCATAAAAACTCCCCACGGTCTCAGCTTCTCCAACCGTGGCTGCTATGCTGCCACCACCCAAATGCCAAACCCCCTGGAAAGCCAGAAAGCTCTACGTGGGCACTTCATCCCGTAGGGGAACCCCACGCTCTTTCAAAATATCTCAGGAGAGAACTTGAAAACTATATTCCCAGAATACCCGACCTTCAGTTCTGACACATGGACTCAGAAACTCCTGCCTTCTAGGACACGGAAATCAGATTATAATCTTAAACAGGAGATGTTATTAACAAACAAAAATGATATATTTAATAAAGCCAACTTGGTTTCTAGAGTTTTGTGTCTACACTGCAGCATTTTTGCGCAAGCAGCTTTTTGGGGAAGAGATCTTCTGCAAAACCTTCTTGGACAAAACCACGCCCAGACATCAAAAGCGCATTGGAAAACCGATGTGCTTTTGTGCAAGAGAGAGTCCACGCAGCATGGACACTCTTGCACCTGTAATTTTTTGGATAGGCTCTTTTTGCATAAGAAACCCCTGTGCAGCGTCCACACTTGCCATTTTGCGCAAGAGCTGTAGTACAAAGAAGAGTTATTCCTCATGGGAAGAGAAATAACTCTACTGACAAAAGCCCTCAGTCCTTTTTTCGTGCAAAAATATGCTTGAGGTGTGCGCACACTGCTGTTTTTTCCAAAAAAAATGGAGCTGTAGTGTAGGGATAGCCTAGGTGAAACAGAGCATCTACAAACAAATTAAAGCACACAGAATAGTTTCTCTGGGATTCACTTTAAATTACAGGGGTTTTTAAATCATCTTAGAGAAGCTGCGAAAACCTAGGCTGTGTCTAGACTGCAGGCTTCTTTCGAAAGAGCCTCTTTCGAAAGCATCTTTCGAAAGAGCCTCTTTTGAAAGATCGCGTCTAGACTGCAGGCGGATCTTTCGATAGAGGAAATCCGCTTTTTCGAAAGAGAGCACCCAGTGAGTCTGGATGCTCTCTTTCGAAGACGGCCTCTTTACATTGTAGAACGACTTCTTTCGAAAGAGGAACTTTCGAAAGAAGGCGTTCTTCCTCGTGAAACGAGGTTTACCGCCATCGAAAGAAAAGCCGCGTTCTTTCGAAATAATTTCGAAAGAACGCGGCTTGAGTCTGGACGCAGGGGAAGTTCTTTCGAAAAAAGGGTACTTTTTTCGAAAGAACCCCTGAGTGTGGACATGGCCGTAGGGAGAAAAAAAGAGGAAAAGAACCAGATTGCATCTAACTAAACATTCCCTGTTCTACTCAGGTCTTTGTGGTTTCAAAGTTTAGGTTTTCTTTTCTTAGACATCCTCAGTCTATTTCTCTCCCAGGGTATGTCTACACTACCCCGCTAGTTCGAACTAGCGGGGTAATGTATGCATACCGCACTTGCTAATGAAGCCCGGGATTTGAATTTCCCGGGCTTCATTAGCATAAGCGGGGAGCCGCCATTTTTAAATCCCCGCTGCTTCGAACCCCGTGTAGCGCGGCTACACGGGGCTCGAACTAGGTAGTTCGGACTAGGGTCCTATTCCGAACTACCGGTACTCCTCGTGAAACGAGGTGTACCGGTAGTTCGGAATAGGCACCCTAGTCTGAACTACCTAGTTCGAGCCCCGTGTAGCCGCGCTACACGGGGTTCGAAGCAGCGGGGATTTAAAAATGGCGGCTCCCCGCTTATGCTAATGAAGCCCGGGAAATTCAAATCCCGGGCTTCATTAGCAAGTGCGGTATGCATACATTACCCTCCTAGTTCGAACTAGGAGGGTAGTGTAGACATACCCCCCGATCGTCTCTGAACTCACATACAAAGGAGACTGAAGCAGGCAAATCTTTTACATTTCCCATTTCTTCCACCCTCTTCCCATTGGCTCCCCGCCAAATCTTTCTGGAGACCAACTGCTCTGGGATTAACCCTGACAATATAGAATGATGGGATATTTAGAAAAGGGGAGGACCCCTCCCAGCCATCACGGGCCCATATTGGCAGGATGCTGGAGCCAGAAGTGATGGCTCCTTCCTCATTTTTCACTGGCGGTGACTTTGCAGTAAACTGGAGGCTAATGTAGGCATTCGAACTTGCAAATGTTCCCGGGTGCCGCCATTTTTAAATGCCCCGTAGTTCGAACTCGCTGCCCGCGGCTACACGCGACACAGACTAGGTAGTTTGAATTAAAGTTCCCAATTTGAAGTACCATTACTCCTACTGCAATTTAAATCCTGGACTTCATTTGCAAGTTCGAATGCCTACATTGGCCACCCTAGTTCGAACTAGGGTGGCATTGTAGGCATATCCTTTCTCACATCCGGGAGCCCAGGCACACCAACATCACACGGACAACAGTCCTAGGAAGTCCAGTAGGATGTGGCCCCTAGAGAGGAAGTGAGTGATACCTCCCACCCTTGTGAAGTCAGTGGCTACGTCTACACTGGCATGATTTTCCGGAAATGCTTTTAACAGAAAAGTTTTCCGTTAAAAACATTTTTAGAAAAGCGCGTCTAGATTGGCAGGATGCTTTTCTGCAAAAGCATTTTTTGCAAAAGCCATTTTCGCGATCGGGGCTTTTTTGCGGAAAACAAATCTCTGCTGTCTACACTGGCCCTTTTGCACAAAAGCTTTTCGGATAAAGACTTTTGCCCGAACGGGAGCAGCATAGTATTTCCGCAAAAGAACTGACAATCTTACATGAGATCGTCAGTGCTTTTGTGGAAATTCAAGTGGCCAGTGTAGACAGCTGGCAAGTTTTTCCGGAAAAGCAACCGCTCCATTTTCAAAAATTCAAGTGGCCAGTCTAGAC
Organism: Pelodiscus sinensis; assembly: GCF_052426305.1. NCBI lineage: Eukaryota > Metazoa > Chordata > Testudines > Trionychidae > Pelodiscus > Pelodiscus sinensis. Next base: position 4,652,462 of record NC_143081.1, on the reverse strand, counting down.
ACAGCCAGTGTGTTATGGTTGGATTCCTCGTTGACCCAAGGCCAGACTACTCCGCCCCTCAAGCATCCTGGGTCAGAACCCGGGGAGTCAGGTGGGCTAATGTTCCCCTGCGCCAGCCGTCACCCCCTCTGGTGACAGCCCCAGAGATGGCCATTATTCCACACTGTCCTGCACCTGAGGGCTCCTCTGTTGACACCAATCTCTCTTGACCCAGTCCTCAAAGGATGCTTTATTGACTCTGTCCACTAGGATATGCTGCTCTGCACTCATGCCTCTAGCCCCTACGACACACAATCCTGCACCTGAAGGCTAACGTATTGATGCTGTCTACTAGACCGCATCATCCTGTGCTTGTGGGCAGCCATCTTGTTTTGGATCATTGGGCCACACTGCCAAGAACCTAAGGGTGAGTTCTTAGACCCTGGCAATTAGACCACATCATGGTTTGGACCCCCAGGAAAAGTCAAGTGAGGTGGACTGTATCTGCAGTGTCAGCACAATCTGGATCCAACGTCAATGAAGATGGCACGTGTTTCTTCATTATGTTATATCTGCCTTTGGCTTCTTTCAAGCCCTTCTCTACACATTTAGGCTGTGTCTACACTGGGCCACTTATTCCGGAAAAGCAGCCACTTTTCCGGAATAACTTGCCAGCTGTCTACACTGGCCACTTGCTTTTCCGGAAAAGCACTGACGATCTACTGTAAAATTGTCAGTGTTTTTCTTGAAAAACTATGCTGCTCCTGTTCGGGCAAAAGTCCTTTTCCGGAAAAACTGTTCCAGAAAAGGGCCAGTGTAAACAGCACAGTAGTCTTTTCCACAAAAAAGCCCCGATCATGAAAATGACAATCAGGACTTTTTTGCGGAAAAGCGCATCTACATTGGCCACGGATGCTTTTCCGGAAAAAGTGCTTTTCTGGAAAAGCATCCTGCCAATGTAGACGCGCTTTTTCTGGAAATACTTATGACGGAAAACTGTTCCGTTTTAAGCATTTCCGGAAAAGGGTGCCAGTGTAGACGTAGCCTTAGTGTCTTTAAGTGCTTGATTTTTTCCCCATGAATGTATTTATAGACACCAACGAAACCATCCTTTGAGTGAGTCTTTTAAGTGATGCCGATTCAGCTGCTAACATTTCCCACTTGGATAAGTTTTTCCCAGTCCTCTAGTCCGTTTTTTGACTCTTCTCTGCACCTTTCCCAGCCACCCAACCTTCTTTTTGTATCCATGGACGTAATAATGGCCAAAGGTCTGTCAATGCCAGTATCCTGTCTACCAACAGAGGCAGATGCCAGATGTAACACAAGAACTAACCGAACCAAGGAATTATTGACTGACCCCTTGGCAGTCCTACACCCCAGCATCTGACAGAGGCTGAAGGACAAGCAGCTAGGGTTAATAGTCATTGATGGACCGATTCTCCGTGACTGGTTCTGATTCATTTCTAAATCCCATTATATTTTTGGGCCTCACAGGATCCCTCGTTCACACGACTGCAGCGGTGCAGGAGGAAGGACCGGCTTGTGCTTGTTTTAAACTTGCTGCCTTTGAATTTCACTGGGAGACCCCTGCTGCTTTGGTTTTGCTGTGTCTGCTCCAGCCCTACCCACCAGCATGGGACCCTGACTTCATTCAGGTCATCGAGGGGCTTCAGCAACATGAATCAGACTAGACAGAGAGCTAGGCACTGCTGAGGGATGGGAAGGGTTGGAAGACTTCAGTGCGTGGGCATGGATGCATGCAGATAGGACACTGGATTATTTTGCACCTATGGAGTGATAGAGCCTTTGAGTCAGCTGCTGTAGAAAGATGGATGGATGGACGGATGCATGGATGGAGGGGTCTGAACACGGAGGTATGGTGGGAACTGAAGTGCTAAGTTGGTGGATGGAGGGAGGGAGGGATGGATGGGTCTGAGGATGGATGAATGGTGGGAATAGAAGTGGTAGATTTTGATTGATGGATGAATGGGTATGTGGATGGACGGATGGTGGGAAAAGAAATGCTGGGGATTGTTTAGTGGATGAATGGATGGATGGACGGATCGATGGACAAATGGATGGATGGGTCTGAGGATGGATAAATGGTGAGAATAGAAGTGCTAGGGGTTGCTTGGTGCATGGATGGACGGATGTGTATATATGGGAGTGTGTGGGCAAGTGGGTAGGTGTGGGAATGTGTTTGAGAATAGATGGATGGAGGAAGGGAGGGAGGGATAGATGAATTTGAGGATGGATATATGGATGAGGTGGAGGGGGTTGGTTGGTGGATGGGTGGACAGACGGATGGATGGACTGGATACTGTAGAACAATGAAAGAAGACAAATCATGCATAAGGAAAAGATTAGAAGGAAAGGTGATTGGCTGGCTTTACCTATCCTGGGCGGGAGGGTGGATCGATAGATGAGACACAGAGGCAATCGCTTCTGCGTGACACTCCAGGCCGTTTCATTTTTATTCAGGCATCTTCAACACACAGCCATTCTCGGTAGGCAAAAGCTCCCCTGGTTTTACCCCCATTATACGAGGAATGTAAGACCCCATGAGGTCCAGGGGCCATCTCTAATACAGCCTGGGAAGCCAACAGGGCTCTGCTCCTCAGTGGCAAGTGACATCGGTGTCGGACAAGACCACGGAGACATTGACGACGGTGGGTTTCCCGGAGGCCTTGTCCACGCTCTGTTGGGTGAAGGTCATGGGCAGGCCTTCATGCCCCACCATGCAGGAGTAGGTGTCCCCCTTCTGCCACTCAGAGGCCTGGATTCTGAGCTTGCTGTAGATGAAGTAGCTCTCCTCCTCCCCAGCTTCCCGCGTGGGGCCGATATTGATGTAGGCTTCTTGCGGAAGGGGCCGGTCCTTCCGGGTCCATGTCACCAAGATATCTCTGGGTCGGAAGCCGGAGGCCAGGCAGGTGATAGTGGCCCATTCCTGGAGAGCCAGCTCCTCCGCATGAGGAGGGAAGACGTAGACAGAAGGGGCCATGAGAGAGACCTCTGCCACGAGGAAACACCAGTTAGTGGTGGGAAAGGGACCCAGGAATCCTTCTTGCCTCCCCGTCCTCATCATCCTCCTCTATCCCATTAGACTGTCCCCCGCCCCCGCCCTGCAGAGCCACGGAAACAATGCAGCAGATCTGTCCCTCTAGACCTAAATCAATTGAATGAAAAGAGGCTAGAACCAGGGGTCATGGCTCCAAGTCTTGCTGATCTCACCTGCTACATCCCACTCCCCTTGCAAAGCTGAAAAAAGGACCCAGGTGTCCTGACTTTCTGTGTCCTGCACCCATGTCATCCCACCCACACATTTCTAACTCCCAGTCCCACCAACCTGCACCTGGATCAGGGCTAGTGGCCCCTAAAGTCACAAGGTCCCATGGAGAATTCACCACCCTTGGCCCAGATTAGACCTGGCATCCCCTATAGGGCTTACCGAGACTTTTGTGGATAGTCTTGACCTCAGCTGATGGGATGTCTTGGTGCTTCACGGTGCAGATAAACTCCTCCCCGGACTGCCACTCCTCCACGCACACCCGCAGGACGCTGGCTGCACTGTAGGTGCCATTTGGATGTGGCACCGGCTCCCTGGAGTTCACCATCAACGGGCCTCCATTGCTCCTGCTCCAGGAGATCTCCAGGCTGCTGGGGGTCTCCATGCCGTTCACCACACAAGTGATGGTGGCATTCTGTGCTATGTAGAGATCTTCCAGGGATGGGGGAAGGAGGAAGACCTTCGGAGGGGGTCGATGACAGTCGCTGCCACCTGGTTAGGGGCGGGAGGCAGCATTGGCGGCTGGGCAGAATGAATACTCACCAGATACCCGGTGGAAATTGAGGACCTTCCTCTCAGGCCTTCAAACCCCAGAGGATGTTTGGGGAATGGGCTGAGGACACTGGGGAGGGAATTAGAATTTGGAGCTCCAAGAAGGAAGGGAAAGAACCTCCTTCTTCTAGGGCATCAGAAAAACTGACTGAAGATGTCCTACCCCTCATAACCCAGGTTTCAATGAATCTTGTGATCCTTGATTTCACCAAAGATGGCTTCATAATGGAGCTAGAAATCTGTCAGTGAGGCCACGACCCCAGCCCAGAGAACTTATGGGATCAAGCACTTGTTCATGCTATTGACTGGATGAGACAACAAAGTATGCAGAAATCCCCAAATTAACCCTTGTGTCTGAGTATCCACTTACTGAAAGACACTTTTTCCATCACACTCTTGGGCTCCTCCAAAGCTGGGTGATGCACCACGCAGGTGCAGTTTTCTGCCTCTTCACTTCGGTTGACCTTCAGGATGCTATAGGCTGAGAAAGCGCCACTTCCTGCCAGGGGACCATTTTTGTAACTGGCCGTGAGTTCAGGGGAATTATCCTTCAACCAGGAGATGCTGATGTCTTTGGGATAAAAGCCGCTAGCTTCGCAGATGAGAGTCAAAGACTCTTTGGTCCCCGAGAGGTTTTCGTGGTAGGCTTTTGAGATAGTGATAGAAGGTTCCTTCTTATCCACGTCTACATGAAAAGGAAGAGGAGAAAGGCAAGAATAAGACGTGGGTGCACATCCAAGTTAAGAATCATAGAATCGTAGAACTGGAAGAGACCTTAGGAGGTCATCAAGTCCAACCCCCTTCCCAAAGCATGGATGCCCTCTCAATATCCTTCCGGAGCATCAGTAGGCTCCTCACCCTCAGGTGGGTTTTACCATTACAGAGATGACCACCAATTGACAATGACTAGAGTTTGTCTGTCCCTTTGAGATGCTGAGGTTCCTCACCTTTATTAACCATGGTTATCTCTTGGGTGAGTTCTCCAGAACAGAGCGTGCTCACTTTGCAGGTAAATCTGGTGCCTGCTCCCCACTGTGCCTGCGACACTGGGTGAGAACTGACCAGGCTGGTGGTCCCATTGTTGTTCTTCTTGGGGGCTTCTGTCTTCCCCACAGAACTGACCCTTCCGTCCACCTCCCAGGTGATTGTGGTGGCAGCTAAGTCGTAACCCAAAACTAGATAAGTCACATGACCGGAATTCTTAATCACGTCTTCGTAGGAGGGTTTGTACAAGTAGATGGCTGGCTCAAGCGAGCTTTTGGGGCAGGCTGAGAAATGCAAAGAGACCAGTATCAATAATGTGAGAAGGCAGAATAGGACCCTGAACTCCTCCTGACCTTGGAGAGCAGCCCATTGAGCGACATCAACGCTCCATAAAAAAACAAGCAAATTAGCACAAACGAAATTGTTTGTTTCCAAACACTGAAGGATACACCAATGCTGATCCCATCCAACCACAGCCTTAAATGCATGGAAAGCCCAGGAGAAGAGGCTCTTGGGTTTGTTCTATCAGGTGCCCATCCCCTAAAATACTGCAGCTAAGGTACTGTAACAGGTTATTCAATCAACCTCCGGGAAGTAATGAAAAGAAATACCTACTACAGCTCAGAAATGAGGATCAGAAGAGATCTCAGTGCGTCTAGTCCAACTTCCGGTTCAAAGTTGGATCAACGAGCTTCGTCTAGCAGCCGTCTCATTATCTATCTATCTTTAAACCCCTTCTAGGACAGCTACAGCAGCCATTCCTATCATCCATTTTTGTTTCCAACCATCTACAGTATCAACCTTTCTTCCATATCTCCATATCTCCCATCACCCTGGGGACTAGGTGAAACCCAACCAAAGCTTACGCATGGCTGGATTCCCAAGAACGCTCCACACGCACTCCCCACCCTGCACTTCCGTAGCCCCTCACCTAAGCATTTGCTGGTCTTTTGCATGGAGGGATTTTGTCCCCCCGCTGGATGGGTGACTTGGCAGGTGAATTCTTCCCCTTGGTCCCAGCTCCGTTTGGTGACATTTATGCGGCTCTGGCCCATGTAGATACCGTCTTCGCCCAACCAAGAGGAGAAGGCTGGGGTAGGGTGGGTCGTCGCCTTTCCATTTATCAGCCATTTCACCTCGGCATTGCCAGGTCGGAAACTCAGGAGAAGGCAAACCAACTCCAACTGGCTCTCCATGGAGTCATCCTCACAGGAGGGGGCCAGGAGCTGAACCTGGGGAGGCATCATCGAACCACATGCTGAGAGCAGACAGGGGAAAACACAGTTCAGGGTCAGTCTCTGCAAGATAGGCAAGGCAGTGAGCTGAAGATCCTCCCCCATACATGAGAGGCATCATGAGGATTAGATTCCATTTCAGCCCAGCTATGAGCATGAGAGTACCCTAGGTTCCTGAAGATTCTTAATCACAACTTCCCATGAGAATCGGGCACCTCCATATTTGAGATGGGACTGAAAAATCTCCCCCTTAGTGCAACACAGGGATCTGCCCAGAGGTGCATTTCAATCTATTTTTTTTCAGCTTTAGAAGTCAACAAGAGGCAGAATCCGGCAATGACAAAGCACCACAAGGATCTGTGTTTCAAAACTGGACCATACTTGTTCCAGTCTTCCAGGATTCCCCCCCCCCCCCCCCCACAAGCCACCTATGGGTTCATTCACTGGCTCCCATATCCACAAGATGATCTAAACACACCACCCTCACAGCCCCATCCTTGAGACCACATCTTAACTGGACACCTGTCGTGCCTGCAGATCCATGAAGACTTTGCCCATGTGCTGAAAGTATATTTGAGGAATAGACTCATAGACTCATAGACTTTAAGGTCAGAAGGGACCATTATGATCATCTAGTTTGACCCCCTGCTCAGTGCAGGCCACAGAATCTCATCCACCCCCTCCTAGAATAATCCTCTCACTTATATCTCAGATATTGAAGCCTTCAAATACTTTGAAGACCCCAAGATGCAGAGAATCCTCCAGCTGTGATCTGTGCCCCATGCTACAGAGGAAGGTGAAAAACCTCCAGGGCCTCTGCCAATCTATCCTGGAGGAAAATTCCTTCCCGAGCCCAAATATGGCGACCAGCTAAACCCTGAGCATGTGGGCAAGACTCACCAGCCAGACACCCAGAAAGTTCTCTATAGTAACTCCTATCATCCCTCCATTGACCTATTAACCACTGATAATGAATGGTCAATTAGTTACCAAGATCAATAGGAAGGGAACCTAACTAAAAAACTATGAACTTGAGACCCGGGGGTGGGAGGGAACCCAAATCTAGTAGTAAAGCAAACAAACCGCAGTGATTCTAACAGTTGAAAGGGAAAAAAATTCAGCAAACTCTGTCCCAGACATGAACGACATCTTTGGCCTATCCCCAGGTACAAGAATGTCCATCCCAATGTGTTGTCCAAATCACAGCCATATCCAGTTACATGCTACTTCCTGCCCAGAATGCCCTGATGTATGTAGGACATTTCTCCTTCACTTCCTTTACTGGTCATGAGGACCTTGAGGCTGTGACATCATCACCTCAAGAAGTGTGTTGGGATGCCAACTGCTCGGGATATTTCAGACTGGATAATGGCTTGGGGGAAAAGGGAAGTTTCCTGTAGTGCAGCAGAAGGAACATTCCCCAGGGGGGTCAAATTGCAGTAAATATTGCAGTTCTTTGTGTTACCAATGATGGTATCATGAAGGCAATGGCCTCTGAGGAGGCACTTACCAAAGCACACCTTTTCCACAACACTCTTGGGCTCACGCAGGGACGGGTGATGCACCATGCAGGCGTAACTTCCTTCTCCTTCACCTTGATCTACCTTCAGGATGCTGTAGGCTGAGAAAGTGCCACTTCCTGATACAGGGCCATTATTGTAATATGATTTGAGAACCGGGGAGTTGTCCTTCAACCAGGAAATGCTGATCTCTTCGGGAAAAAAGCCACTAGCTTCACAGACGAGAGTCACAGAGACTCTGTTTCCTGCATTGTCTTCATAGTAGTCTCTTGAGATGGTGACGGAAGGCTCCTTCATAGCGATGCCTACACGACAAGGAAGAGGGACATGAAAACGTTAAGACTTGGTTGAACATCTAAGGTAAGCAATCAGACCCAACAACCATCCCTCTGCAAAGGGACCAGGGAGAGCAAAAGTTCAGGATGAGTGTGACACTAGGACAGGCAAAAGGAAAACCTGGCTTCTGAGCATCATGTTCCCTGAAATGCAAAAACCCTGGACCTTCACTCAAAACTCACCTGATCTCTCACATCTTCCACTCAGAACTCAGATGAACTTCCAGATTCTCACCCTTAAATGGCAACAACTTCACATCCACATTGTTGTCATCTTCATTACTATAATCATATTCTCTTCCCTCATCTATAGAATCACTTCCTAATCAGCTTTCACTCTGCCAGATCATGACCTTCATTATCAGCATCTTATTTTTTTCCCCATTGTCTTCTTCAGCATTCCGATGTTCTTTTTCTTTCTCCCTCAGCCTGTTCACTGCCTTCCTCTTCTTCATGGACTTCATCTTCTTCTCCTTCTGGATCGTCTACATGCAGACCTCCAACTGGCCACCCTGGTTTGCTTCCTGATGCCGTTAGCCTCTCATCCGGCCTACGCGGCTTATCCTCCCTGGCTACCAGGCCTGGGCACCATCATTCCTCGACCTTTGGACATTCTCTCCTTCGACCTGGGCCTGTCGCACCCTTTTTACGGGGTCTGCCTCTTCCCCATCACCCAATCCCCGGCTTTTCCTGCGCCCTGGGACCACCACGCCCCTGCTAGCAAGGCCCCTAGGGTCATGATGTCAGCCCCCCACTGACAAAAATGTGCCAGCATCCTCCCGGCTCACACCGACTACCGCTTCCTTTCCCACCACTCTGGCTGGGCTTGACCTTCCACCCAGCCTGTCTGCCCGGAGTCCTCCACGGTAGCACGGGGTTTCATCACTCCAGCACAGGCCCGTTGTGTCCTGGCGCAGGCCTCCTTCTGACCCTCGTGGGATGCCACCTTTTTCTCTGCTGCGCTGGTGGGGGCCCAACTTTCCACCTGGCCCGTTTGCCTGAGGTCCTACCCAGTAGTGCAGGGTTCCTTTGGGACATCTCACAAATTTCCAATAAAAATAACCCTCGACAGCCTGATGGAAGCTGACAAACACCAGCTGGATATCCAGATCATAGAATCATAGGACTGGAAGGGACCTCAAGAGGTCATCGAGTCCAGCCCCCCGCCCTCAAGGCAGGACCAAGCTCCGTCTACACCATCCCTGACAGATGTCTATCTAACCTGTTCTTAAAAATCTCCAGAGAGGGAGATTCCCCCACCTCCCTTGGCAATTTATTCCAATATTTGACCACCCTGACAGTTAGGAATTTTTTCCTAATGTCCAATCTAAACCTCCCCTGCTGCACTTTAAGCCCATTACTCCTTGTCCTGTCCTCAGAAAGCAAGAGGAACAAATTTTCTCCTTCCTCCTTGTGACACCCTCTTAGGGTATGTCTACACTACCCCTCTAGTTCGAACTAGGGGGGTAATGTATGCATACCGAACTTGCTAATGAAGCCCGGGATTTGAATTTCCCAGGCTTCATTAGCATAAAGCCGGCGCCGCCTTTTTAAAAGCCGGCTAGTGCGAACCCCATGCCGCGCGGCTACACGCGGCACGGACTAGATAGTTCGGATTAGGCTTCCTAATCCGAACTATCTGTACACCTTGTTCTACGAGGCGTACAGATAGTTCAGATTAGAAGCTTAATCCGAACTATCTAGTCCGTGCCCGTGTAGCTGCGTGGCACGGGGTTCGCACTACCCGGCTTTTAAAAATGGCGGCGCCGGCTTTATGCTAATGAAGCCCGGGAAATTCAAATCCCGGGCTTCATTAGCAAGTTCGGTATGCATACATTACCCCCCTAGTTCGAACTAGGGGGGTAGTGTAGACATACCCTTAGATATTTGAAAACTGCTATCATGTCCCCCCTTAATCTTCTTTTTTCCAAACTAAACAAGCCCAGTTCATGAAGCCTGGCTTCCTAGGTCATGTTCTCTAGATGGGAGAGCAACGTACACAATTCAGATCAGTGTCAAAAATAGTATACGAAGCACTGATAGCGACAAATCCCAGGGTACAGAGAGAGTGAAATTCTTGGAGTAGCTGGCATTGAGAGATAAGAAGGCATGGATTATAAGGATAAACACAGAAGGGGAAATTAAAAAAGCTCTCCAAATGAGAGATTTGTGGGGGAAATATTAATTGTGTCTGAAATACATCCCTGTGCTAAAGGTCTTAGGCTTCACTGAAGTCCAATTAGAGGGACTTAATTGGGATTGCAAAGCCTGATCAGGAATTCCAGGCAATCCCAGCAGGAAATGACTGAGGGAATGACTTTCTCTTTGTCATACCAAGGCTCCTCACCTTTATTGACCATGGTTATCTCCTGGGTGAGTTCTCCAGAACAGAGCGTGCTCACTTTGCAGGTAAATCGGGTCCCTTGTCCCCACTGTGCCCGTGACACTGGATAGGAACTGACCAGGCTGGTGGTCCCATTGTTGTTCTTCTTGGGGGCTTCTGTCTTCCCCCCAGAACTGACCCTTCCGTCCACCTCCCAGATGATTGTGGAGGATGCTAAGTCGTAACCCAAAACAAGACAGGTCACGTGGCCAGAATTCTTGATCACGTCTTTGAAGGCAGGTTTTGTCAAGTAGATGTTTGGCTCCAGGGCGCTTTTGGGGCAGGCTGTGAAATGCAAAGAGAAATTATGTTCGAAGGCAAAAGATGACATTTAAGCCCTTCCGAACACCGCAGAGCGACCTAACAACATTCCATTTAAAAAATTGGAAATGAGTACACAGGAAAGTGGTTGTTTCTAACTACTTAAGGAGTCACCAAGGCTCATCCACCCAGAACCTTAACACCATGGGATGCCTTGGGAAAGACGCTCCTGGGTTCCTGCTATCGGGGTCCATCTGCAAAAATACCATGGTCAATGCCCCGTAAGGGCTTGCCCTACCTACCCCTGTGAGGTATAGCTCTAGAAAAATAGCTATTGCAATGTAGAATCATAGACAAAGTGGTTTAGAAGGGATCTCAACCGGTTTATTCCTAGTTTCTGCTCCCAGTTGGACCAGCAAGCTTCATTCCCCGGCCCTTTCATTATTTATCTATACACCCCGTCAACCACATCTACAGCATCCTTCCCTCCTGTCTCGTTCTGTTTCCATCCATCTACACGATCGACCTGTCTACCTTATCTCTACCTCTCCCATCACCCTGGAGTTTAGGTGCAGACCAACCTACACTCCTGCAGAGCTGATTTCTGAGGAACTCTCCACGCACCCTTCCCAGCCTGTGAGGCCGTAGCCCCTCACCTAAGCACTTGCTGATGTTGTACGTGGAGGCCTGCGTTCCCCATGCTGGATGAGTGACTTGGCAAGAGAAGATGTCCCCTTTCTCCCAGCTTTGCCTGATGATGCTCACGTGGCTCTGGCCCATGTAGGCGCCGTCTGCTCCCAATGAAGAGGAGAAGGCTGTGGTGGGGAACCTCGTCACCTTTCCATTCACCAGCCATGTCACCTTGGCATTGCCGGGTCGGAAGCTCAGGAGAAGGCAAACCAGCTCCAGCTGGCTCTCCGTGGAACCGTCCTCACAGGACGGGGCCAGGAAGTGAACCTGAGGAGGCATCATCGGACCACAAGCTGAGAGCAGAGAGAGGGGAAAACACAGTTCAGAGTCTGCAAGATAGATAAGGCAGTGAGCTGAAGATTCCCCCATACGTGAGGGGGCGTCATGAGGATTAGCAGCGATTTCAAGCCAGCTGTGTGTGTATGAATTCCCAAGGTTCCTGAGGATTTTAATCACAACTTTCATGGGAATCAGGCACCTACATCATTGAGATGGGACTGAAAAATCTCCCCCTTAGTGTAACACGGGCAACTGCCCAGAGGTGCATTTCAATATAAGGTTTTCCTGGTTCAGGACTCCCTGAGGGTATGTCTACACTACCCTCCTAGTTCGAACTAGCGGGGTAGTGTAGACATACCCTGAGGGACGGAGTCCTGCAATGACAAAGTGCCACAAGGACCTCTAAAAGCGGCAAGGAATCTTGTGGCACCTTATAGACTAACTGAAGTGTAGGAGCATAAGCTTTCGTGGGCAAAGACCCACTTCGTCAGATGCATGTAGTGGAAATTTCCAGAGGCAGGTATAAATATACAAGCCAGAATCAAGCTGGAGAAGGACCTCGGTTTCAAAACTAGATCAAACTTTTTCCAGTCTTCCAGAGTGAGATTTTTTTTCTGAAAGGTGCCTGTGGGTTGTGGATTCACATCCACTGGCTCTCACATCCACCAGACACTTTGAACACACCGCCCTCACAGCCCCATCCTTGAGACTAGATCTTATCTGGCACCTCTTATGGCTGCAGATCCATGAACACATTGCCAATGTGCCAAGAGTAAATTTGAGGAATAGGAAGGGAACCTACATATAAAACTGTGAACCTGAAATGGGGTGAATGTGATACCATGTCTAGTAGGAAAGCACACAAATAAAAAAACAGGACTACGTAGCACTTTAAAGACTAACAAGATGGTTTATTAGATGATGAGCTTTAGTGGGCCAGACCCACTTCCTCAGATCAAATAGTGGAAGAAAATAGTCACAGCCATATATACCAAAGGATACAATTTAAAAAAATGAACACACATGAAAAGGACAAATCACATTTCAGAACAGAAGGGAGCTGCGGGGGGGGAGGGGGGGGGAAGGAAGGTGAATGCCAGTGAGTTAATGATATTAGAGGTGGGGAAGGGTAGATGTCTGTGAGTTAATAGTATTAGAGGTGATAATGGGGGAAGCTATCTTTGTAATGGGTAAGATAGCTGGAGTCTTTGTTAAGTCCCCTGCGGAGAGTGTCGAATTTTAGTATGAATTTCAATTTAATGAATGAATTTCAATTTAAATTTTAGAATTTCATGCTAAAATTCGACACTCTCCGCAGGGGACTTAACAAAGACTCCAGCTATCTTACCCATTACAAAGATAGCTTCCCCAATTATCACCTCTAATACTATTAACTCACAGACATCTACCCTTCCCCATCTCTAATATCATTAACTCACTGGCATTCACCTTCCTTCCCCCCCCCCCCCCCGCAGCTCCCTTCTGTTCTGAAATGTGATTTGTCCTTTTCATGTGTGTTCATTTTTTTAAAATTGTATCCTTTGGTATATATGGCTGTGACTATTTTCTTCCATTATTTGATCTGAGGAAGTGGGTCTGGCCCACGAAAGCTCATCATCTAATAAACCATCTTGTTAGTCTTTAAAGTGCTACATAGTCCTGTATTTTGTTTCAGCTACACCAGACTAACACGGCTACATTTCTATCACAAATCAAAGTGAGGCTAACGGTTGAAAGGGGGGAAAATATTAGTGAATTCCGCCCCAGCCACGAATGACCGCTATGACGTTGCCCCACGTACAAGAGTGTCCATCGCAACTTGTTGCACAAATCACAGCCCAATCTAGTTACATGCTGCTTCCTGCCCAGAATTCCCTGATGTATGGAGGACATTTTTCGTGCAGTTCTTTTAGTGGTCATAGGGACCTGGAGGCTCTCACATCATCACCTTAAAGGGTGTGTTGGGATGCCAACGGCTTGAGATATTTCAGACTGGATGATGGCTTGCGGGGACAGGGAGATCTTCTGAACTGGAGCAGAGTGAAGATTCCCCACCTGGGTCAAATAGCTGTAAATCTTGCAGTTCTTCAAGTCACCAAAGAAGTCATCATGATGTAAATGGAAATCTTTCAATGAGGCACCTCCCGCCTTACATAGATTCATTTACTTTTTCAGGGAAATGGTTGGATGGGATGACAAATCTCATGGATCTTCCTTAACTAACCCTAACTTACCAAAGCACACCTTTTCCACAACATTCTTGGGCTCACGCAGGGCTGGGTGACGCACCATGCAGGCGTAATTTCCTTCTCCTTCACCTTGATCTACCTTTAGGATGCTGTAGGCTGAGAAGGTGCCGCTTCCTGTCACAGGGCCATTATTGTAACGTGATTTCAGGACCGGGGAATTGTTCTTCAACCAGGAGATGCTGATGTCTTCTGGTGAAAAGCCACTAACTTCGCAGACAAGAGTCACAGAGACTCTGTTTCCTGTGATGTCTTCATGGTAGTCTTTTGAGATGGTGATGGAAGGCTCCTTCATAATGACGCCTACATGAAAAAGAAGAGAGAGAAGAAAACATTTAGACTTAGTTGCACGACTAATGTAAGGACTCAGCTCCAACATCTATCCCTCTATAAAGGGACCAGGAAGAGGAAAAGTTCAGGATCAGCATGATGCTGGACCAGGCAGAAGGAAAACCCAACACTGGGCATCATCTTCCCTCAAACTCAAAGTCCTTGGACCTTCACCGAAAGATTCAACTAAAATATCACATCTTTCACTCAGAAATCGCAATGAACTTCTGGTTCCTCACTGTTAAATAGCAACAACTTAACATCTACTTTGTATTTGTCTTTCTCACTATCATCAAATTCAATTTTTTTTTCACTTCCCTCAGCTATATAATCACTGACTTCCTAATTAGTTTTGACTCCATCAGATCATGACCTTTATTATCAGCATCTTCATTTTTTTCCTTTGTCTGCTTCAGCGTTCTCATATTCTTTCTCTTTCTCCCTCAGCCTGTTTACTGTCTTTCTCTTCTTCATGGATGTCATCTTCCTCTTCTTCTGGGTCGTCAACATGTGCCTCACCTCCGATTGACATTACCATAATTCAGATGGGCATGGGCCTTTGAGCTATTCCTGCATCCCAAAGCTTGAACCAAAAGACTTCCTTTTCACCATTAGGGGGACTTAAATCAGAGCTCAACAGCTAGGAATGACTGGAGTTGCCTTTCCCTTTGCCACACCAAGGCCACTCACCTTTATTGATGGTGGTTAACTCCTGGGTGAGTTCTGTAGAACAGAGCGTGCTGACTTTGCAGGTAAATCTGGTGCCTTGTGTCCACTGTGCCTGTGACACTGGGTGGGAGCTGACCAGGCTGCTGGTTCCATTGATGTTCTTCTTGGGACTGTCTGTTTTTCCCTCATAGCTGACCCAACTGTTCACCATCCAGGTGACTGTGGTGGCGGCTAATTCATAACCCGTGACTAGACAGGTCATGCGGCCAGAATTCTTGATCATGTCTTCGTAGGCAGGTTTCGTCATGTAGATATTTGGCTCCAGGGCGCTTTTGGGGCAGGCTGTGAAATGCAATAATGTGGGAAGGAAAAAAGGTGACACTTAATCCCATAGGAACCCTGCAGAGTGTCGCAAAGATTTTCCTTAAAATAATTGGAAATCAGAGCACATGAAAATCTTTGTTTTGAAATGCTTAAGGATGTACAAAGGCTTATCTCATCCACCTACAACCTTAAAACCATGAGAGGAGGCTCCGGGGCTCTGTCAGGTGCCCATCCCCAGAAGCCCATGGTCAATTCGCTATAACTGGTAGCTACCTGTGTTAGGTATAGCGCTAGAGAAATATCTACCATGGCTTAGTATCATAGACAAGGCGGTTTAGAAGAGATCTTAGCAAGTCTAGTCCAATCTTCTGCTCAAAGTTGCACCAACAGGTTTCATACCGTGGCCTTCTCATTATTTATTTATACTCCCCTTCCACGACATCTACAGCATCCCTCCCTCCTGTCTCATTCTGTTTCCATTCACATCCTGTATCAATTTCTCAACTGTATCTCCACCTCACCCACCACCCTGGGGTCTCAGTGCAGCCCAACCTATCCTTAGGCTGGCTTATCAGGAATTCTCCATCTCCACTTCCTATCCTGCACGGCCGTAGCCCCTCACCTAAGCACTTGCTGGTGTTGTACATGGAGGGCTCCGTTCCCCACGCTGGATGGGTGACTTGGCAGGAGAATACGTCCCCTTTCTCCCAGCTCTGCCTGGTGACCTTCAAGGGGCTCTGGCCCATGTAAGCGCCTTCTGCGTTTTTTGCAGAGGAGAAGGCTGGGGCGGGACGGCTCATCAGCTTTCCGTTCACCAGCCATCTCACTTCAGCGTTGCCGGGTTGGAAGGTCAGGAGAAGGCAAACCAGCTCCAGCTGGCTCTCCGTGGAGCGGTCCTCACAGGAAGGGACCAGGAGGTGAACCTGGGGCGGCATCATCGGAGCACACGCTGAGATCAGAGAGAGGGGACAACACAGCTCAGTGTCACTCTGTAGATTACCTTCCAGAGCAAGTCGTGGCACTATGGTCATCCCAGCTCTAGCAAAACCCTCCCCCTGTTTGAGGTAAGTTCACCTGCACAACTTCGTTCAACCTCTAGGGCTGAGATTTTGCGAGCTGTAATAGGTATGAAAATAAATGGGAACCGGGCCCGTAAATATTATAGACAAAGTTTCTCTGCCTCCCTGGGATGTTTTTGTATCTGCTGCATGAATTGTGGTCTCCCTGGTAAACAGCAGGGACAAAGCTGGAACTGGAGCAGTGTTTGTTTGAACTTTTTTTTCTAAGTAAGTTCCTTCTCCTCCCCCTCCCCTCACCCGTTTCATGGGACTGTCTGTTCTAATCAAGGGAAGGGAAGTCTTCTGGCTCCTTGTTAAGGAAAGCATCTGAGGGGGAACTCTCTACATGAGGACCAGGCAGAAGACCTAGGTAACATCCAGGTGTGGAAGGTGTCCACCCCAGCCAGCTTGCTGTACTCTGGAGCCTGGGAACCTGTGCTCTGAGTTGGGCTAGTTTTGTTTGAGCTCTTGTGTGTGAACAAAGTTCGGTTTTGCAATGAAGGGGAGTTTGGTCTTTGGTTTATATACCTAGCAGGTGTATCAGCCAATCAGATTACAAGCAGTTTGAGATAGGATTAGGGTCAGGGTTAATGCTATGAGGTGAGACAGAGAACCAAAATTTTCCCACGTACAGAAGCAGCAGCATGGGTATTAGGAGCCATTTCTGCCTAGGCCAGCACCTGAAATTTTCCTTAGGTTGGACACCAACCTCCCACAGGAATTAGGTGCCTAAATACATTAGACTGGACTGAAAATCCCCCCCACCCATGGTGGAACATGGGGGTGTGCCTGGGGTGCATTTCTCCATATTGTTTTCTTTGGCCTGGGGTTCATGGGGAGTTGTCTGTCTTACATTTCTGTGGGAACGTCTTGGACACTGTCTGTCTGGACCCTATATGTGTGACATCACACCGGTAGCTGTCGCTCTTCTGGGTCCCATCAGGGATGGTGAGCAAGCTGGTCTGGGTGTAAAGCCCGTTCCAGGCCAGCATCTCTGGAAAATCCTTGACCCCCTTGGTCACTCTGCCGGAATTCCACAGGATTTTCACTGGCGATGGTAAATAGTCAGTCACCAGGCAGGCCAAATTCATGCCTGTGGGATCGTTGCCCGTGTTGCTGCAGCAGGACACCAGGGGGAAGACGGAGGGAGCGCTGCGTCCCACTGATAGAAGAGAAACAAAGAGAATAAAAGTGAAACTATCAAAAAGAAGGAAAAATCGGAAAACCGTACTACCAATCAACCATCCATCCACCTGTTTCCACGGCCTGGTGGCTGTATGGCCTAGTGGTGAACCCACTGGCTGAGCAATGGGGACATCTGGGTCCATAGGCTGGCCCCTTCTCTCTGCCTTTGTTTCTCAAATTGTCCAATTGGCCTGTGAGTCTAACTTTCCATCATGAAGAAATGGCCAAAACCCAGAAGAACTGGAATTCTGACATCGGGGGATGGAGGAGATAAGGCAACACGTTTGCCTGTGAAGCTGGATCTTTCAACACACCCCCCTTCGGAATCTGGGCCCTTCGCTCTGCTCTGAGAAACTAACAGCTGCTGGGAAAATTCTGCGGGTTGCCGTCTGTATTGCCAGATTGAGGTGGAGTCTCCAGGACCGGAGTCTTTCAAGCCAGCTTTGGGGTCTCTTCCTAATGGCTCGGTCTTGGACAGATGTTGGGGTCTTAGGGCAGGAGCATCCATGGGACACGTACATCCCATCCCAGGGACACCTTCTTCTATCCTTAAGTGCCACAAATGGATGAGGTCTAAACATGCCAAGTTGCAGGAGACGTTCCACCGCCCATCGTACTGCTAGGAACCCCCCAGCTGCTCATCACTATCTTTGCAGGAGCAAAGACATGAAACCTTTTTATAATGCAGGCAATCTGCTAGCAGAGGTTAGAAGAAAAGTTAGCCAGAGGGAGACACAATCCCTGTGCACAGCTATGTACAGGATCTCTCTGTCTCAGAGGGTGGGGTAGCAGTGGGATGTTTTCCCAAGGGTGGGATAGAATCTCCATCCCAAAAGGTGTTGAACTCCTGCCTTGACCAAGCCCTGGCTGGGTGATTGTGTTAGGGTTGGTTCTGCTTTGAGCAGCAGGTTGGTCTTGATGACTCCTGAGGTCTCTTTCAAACCTGTGATTCCCACCCCTCTCCCACACCAGGAATATCAAATATCTCTGAGCTCTGCAGCTTTCGTGTGCATCTCTCTAGGGGGAAGCAACCAAGAAATGAACAAACAAACAACATGGCTAAAAAGGGGAAGTTGGCACCAGTGAAAGTCGCACCTCAGTTATTTTTTCACCCCAGGTTTCCTCCTGGCACTCACCCAGCTGTGAGAATTTCACACTTTCTAACCAGCTCTAGCCCTGTTTGCCCCCACTGGGCATCCTCCAATCTTCTCGGTTGACAATTATCTTGACTTTCATTTATGGGAAGGAGAGGGGCTGTCTCAGAGGCACAGATCCCTCAGAGGAACAGCACGGTAGACACGGAGCAGCGCTGGGTTCCTGGATAGAACACCCAGCCTAGAGTGCCCGGCCGTGACCCACCATGGCTGGTCGTTTGGTCCGTGAACTCTTAGCTTCTCACGTGAGTGCAGGGGTGCTTTCTCCTACCACAGCAAGTGTGTGTGGGTGCCTGAGAAAGGAGTCAGGACTTTGGGGGAGGAGGAGAGTGGGAGCTAGTGGTTGAGGAAGAGGTGGGGCTGGGAGCCAGGCAGGCTGAGGGCTCCCCTGACCTCTGAAGAGACATGGGGCATGTCCCCCTGTGCAGATGCAGTAGTGGGGCAGGGTGCAGCACATGGCCCTCCATGCACAGCCTATGTGTGCTGGGGTAACTCAGGGCAGGCTGTGCTCCCAAGGTAGAGATGAGGGGACAGAGCTGCATCCCTCACACCCCACCCAGCAGCTGGGAAACCAGGGGTGAAAGGGTTCCTGGGTCCCAAGAGCTCAGGCGTGGGAGCAACAACAAAGTCTGGGGGGAGCCCGGAACTGAGCTAGTAGGGGACACAGCTTGGGACTGAGGGGCACTGGAAGAGCTGCAGGGAGCCCAAAGCAGGACTGGGGGGCTGCGGGATGGGAGTGAGGGACACAAATGCAGCTGGTGGAATGTAGCTGAGCTAGCAGGGACTGCGGGGATCCCAGGGCTGAGCAATTAGCAGGGGCTGTGCCTCAGGAGTGGGAAACATGGGCAGTGTGGGGGGTATCCAGGGCTGAGCTGGCAGGAGCTGCAGATCGAGAGTGAGGGGCACCAGCATGTCTGGGGGAGCCCAGGGCTGGGCAGGCATGTCTTATATGTCCAGAGTGAGGAGCACTGGCAGGACTCGGGGTGTAGGGGTAGGCTGTCTGGGGCTATGGGTTGGGAGTGAGGGGCACAGTCTGCTCTGGGGGGCTGGGCTTACTGGGGCTGCAGGTTGGGAGCAAGGATCACCAGCAGAGCTGTGGAGCAGTGAGCTCTAGATTGGGAGCGAGGAGCACTGGCAGGTCTCGGGGTGTAGGGCTGGGCTGTGTGGGGCTGCAGGTCAGGAGTCAGGGTCCCTGGCAGGGCAGGGGGGCCAGAGATGGGCTGGAAGGGGCTGCAGGTCAGGCGTGAGGGGCACTGGCAGGGCTGAGGGAGGCCCATGGCTGGGCTACCAGAGGCTGTGGGTTAGGAGTGATGAGCACTAACAGGGCTGGGTGGGGGCAGAACTGAGCCAGCAGGAGCTGGGCGGGAGGGATGGGCACCGGCAGGACTCGGAGTGTAGGGCTGGGCCAGCAAGAACTGTGGGTCAGGAGTGAAAGGCACTGGCAGTGCTAGACGGAGGGGCTGGGCTAGCAGAGGCTGCAGGTTGGGACTGAGGGGGACCAGCAGGGCTGGAGAAGCTGAGGGCTGAGAAGGCATGGTCTGTAGTCAGGAGTGAGGGACCCTGGCATGGCTCGGATTGTAGGGTTAGGCTGGCTGGGACTATGGGTCAAGAGCACAGGGCACAGGCTGGGTTGGGGGGCCAGGACTGGTCTGGCAGTGGCTGTAGGTTGGGAATGAGGGGGACCAGCACGGCTGGGGGGCAGTGAGCTCTGGGTTGGGAGTGAGGAGCACCAGCAGGACTTGGGGTGTTGGGCTGGGCTGGCAGGGGCTGCGGGTCAGGATTCAGGGGCACTGGCAGGGCTGAGGAGGGTCCCAGGGCTGGGCTAGCAGGGGCTGGGGGTCGGGTGTGAGGGACATTAGCAGAGCTGCAGAGTAGCGACCTCTGGGTTGGGAGTGAGGATCAGGGTGTAGGGCTTGGCTGGGTGGGGCTACAGGTCGGGAGCCAGGGGTACCAGCAAGACTTGGGGGCAGGGGCTAGGCTGGCAGGGGCTGTGAGTCAGGGATGAGGGGCACTGGCAGGGCTGGGGTTGTAGGGCTTGGCTAGCTGGAGATGCAGGTCAGGAGTGAGGGGCACTGGCAGGTCTCAGGGCTGGGCTGGGTGGAGCTGTGGGTTGGAAGTCAGAGGCACTGGCAGGGCTGGGGGGCCAGGGCTCAGGTTGGAGGAACTGTGGGTTGAGCATGAGGGGCACCGGCAGGGAAGGGGTTATGGAGCTGGGCTTGATGGAGATAAAGGTCAGGAGTGAGGGACAGCAGCCCCTACTCCCTCACTCTCACCCTCAGCATTGACTGGGGGACACCAGCAGGGCTTGGGAGCTCAGGACTGGATACCAGGCCTATCAGAAGCTGAGGGACAGGAGTGAGGGGCACCATCAGTCTTAGAGGGAGCCCAAGGATGGGCTGGCAGGAGCTGCAAGTTGGGAGTGACGGGTGCTGGCAGGGGGAGTCCAGGGTTGGGCAGGCAGGTGCTGTCATCTGGGAGTCAGGGCTGGGGAGCCCACGGTGTGGATATCAGGCAGGTGCAGATGAGGAGTGTGGGGCACTGTCAATGAATTGGTCAGGACAGGCTAGGGGATCTGGAGGCTGGGGTATCCAGAGGCTGGGGGATCCAGAGGCTGGGGTATTCGGAGGCTGGGGGATCTGGAGGCTAGGGTATCCGGAGGCTGGGGTATTTGGAGGCTGGGGGATCTGGAGGCTAGGGGATCCGGAGTCTGGGGTATTCGGAGGCTGGGGGATCCGAAGGCTGGGCTATCCGGAGGCTGAGATGAGAGGTGCCCCAGAGTTGGGGTAGCCCAGTCTGTGATTTGGGGCTGTGGGGACATCCCCTGAGTTACTTCTACTGGGACTGAATCCTCTCTTCTCTGCAGCCCGACTGAACTTTTTTTTTCCCGATGGGGATTTAATTGTCTTGTCTTTTTAGTCCAATTTTAAAAAAAATTTGCAACTGAAAACTTTCTAAAGACGGGCACAGATTTGCCCTTTGGGGGTGTTCCTTGTCTGAGGAAACACCCTGAACTCACCGAGTGCAGGAGAGGGTCTCTCTGCGCTTTCCCTGCGTTCCTCTGCTAGCTCTGTGCTTGTGCTCCATGCCGAGAGCCGAGCGTGGGGGGTTCCCTGCAGAGCAACATGTGTCCTTGGCTGCCTGGGGCTGGAAGTCGCACACAAGCCCCAGTACTGATGACAGCTCAGTGTTCAGGCCTATAATTTAGCCTGTGAATAAAGCTGGCTCTCTATTGTGTGGCTCTCCCTTTCCAGAGAAGAGCTGCTCCCACATCTCCGACTGGAGATGGAGATGCGGGTATCTGTTCTCCAAGATGCCTTCAGTTTGAACTCCCAGAAATGGAGTCACCCACAATTCCTCCCGTACAAGTTAGGAAAGTGGCCTGCAAAATATTCATCCAAATCGGTTGGAATGTGCACGATACTGTGAATGGAAAATCGGGTTAGTAAAGCTGTCAGCTAGAGGGTATGATAGCCTGTCCAAGATTGAGTTTGTTAGCCAAATCCCAGAATTCTCACCCTAACCCAACCCTTAAACCCAACTCTTTATACCCCCAACTCCTTAACCATGAGCCTCAACCCAACTTCCAGCTTCCAAAAGATGAACCAGCTCCTTGACCCCCCCACACCTGAATCATCCCCATTTCCTTACAATCCTAATCTCACTGTTAATCCCGGCTCTACTGTCCCTATTCCCTAATTCTCACCCTCATCTTTGACCATCTCTTTGAACCCAACCCCCTAACCACAACATCCCAAACCTTACCCTCAAATCCTGTCTCAGGTTGCCATGGTCTTGAGATGTGTAGATTTCTCCTTGTTAATTCTTTTTAAAGGACATAGTGTGATAGGTCCTTGACCTTTGATTTCTAGACCATTGTGCGAAAAGAACTAAAGAACAGTTCTACCCTTAACCATAACCCCAGTGCTACCCCTAACCACTTCCCCATGACCCTAAGCCCACAGGGTTCCACATCACCAGCCAGGAATCAAGCATCCCGGCACCAGAACTATCATGTATCTTGGCAAATTGGCCCCTGGGGTTAGGAGCCCAAAGTCTCACTCACCTGGTTGAAATCCAACCACAACACGTCAGATATCAAACTGGAGCGTGGGAAGGTATTGGACCCTGAGCACTCGCTATGGCATTTAATATTTCCTCTGTATCCCAGAGCACTTCATCAGAACCATTCACTCCTCGCCTATTCATAATATTAAGACTTACTCTCACCCAAACAGCCCACATGGCTGAGTTGACTTGGAAAATCTCAGCCATTCCTATAAAGAATCCAGGGACTTCCCAGGACACTTACCAACTCAGTGAGCAACAGACTTGATAACGAGCCACTAGGGGGCGAAGGGTCCTAGCAATGAACTTGGGAGCCAAATGAGAGTATGGTATTCAATATCCCTGCCCAGCTAGTACTGCAAGAACAACATGCACACATCTTCAGCCAGAACCTTAAGAAATCAAAAGTTAGTGACACAGCACCTCTTTGGAGAGCCCTCTAATGTCCTCAAATTTCACTTTTATGGTCAAAATCTTGGGTTGTTTCTAGCTGCAGAAGCTGAGATTTCTCCAAGGGAAATTTCTCTGCCACTTGAGTATTTAATTCCCCTCGGTTCCTCAGGAAAATGCCACCTCCAGTTCCTGGTACAACCCTCCATTTGGTGAAATTAATGCTTTCTAGTGTACAATGGGACATTTGCACCGGGCATCGTTCGTTTGAAAGACTAGAGGTTCTCTACTCAACTCTGTCTCTCTCTGCCTCCTTTTCCCTCTGATCCTTTCTGCCACATCTCATGGTCTTTCTCTTTCTCTTTTTGCAGTTAGTCCCAAAGCCCCATCCGTCTTTCCCCTCACCTCCTGCTCTGCTGAAGCCACCACCTCTCAGGTCACCTTCGGCTGCCTGGTCAAAGGCTATTTCCCTGAGCCGGTCTCTGTGGAGTGGAGCCCCAGCATCGGCTCCACGGGTCTGAAGACCTACCCCTCCATGAAGCACACTTCTGGCGACCTCTACTCACTCAGCAGCCAAGCCACCGTCCCGGCCAGCAGCTGGGAATCCAACACCTATCGCTGCAACGTCAAGCACGAACCCACCAGCTCCACCATCACCAAGGAAATCCCAAGTAGGGGCAGCGTGGCTGCGAGAGGGGAGAGGGAGGTTGTAACGCAATGATGGTTGTAAGGAGAGAGGATGGGAGAATGTATGGAGGGAAAGAGAGAGACACCCTGGAGAAGAAAGAATGTCTGGGGTTTGGTGGGTGGTGTTGGATCTGGGGAAGGGGGAGGGAGTCATGCAGAGAAAGGGTGAGGGATGAAAAGAGAGAGACCTTGCACTGGGAAGTGGGGCAGAGGTCTCCGAAGTGGGCACCATGCAGTCGGGAGCAGAATGCCAGATGGGGAGGACCAAGCTACATGGAAAGGGGGGTGGAGAGACCAGTAGGGGCCTGTAAAACAATTGACACCTGCCACTCTCCTCCCAGAACCTGCAAGCGTCCAACCCACGGTGCAAGTCTACCACTCCTCCTGCACCACCAAGCCAAGCACCATCCACCTGCTCTGTCTCATCTCCGGCTTCTACCCTATGCCCCTGACGGTGGAGTGGCTGGTGGATGGTGTGTCTGGGCTGCTTCATGGTGTCACAGGCCCTGCCAAGAAGGATGCCGGTAGCCACACCTACAGCACCCACAGCAATGCCAGCATCTCCCAAGATGACTGGATGGAGGACAAGACGTACACCTGCAAGGTGTCCCACCAGGGCAATACAGTGGAGGACCAAGCCCGAAAGTGCAAAGGTGACACAGAGCCGGGATACTTAGGAAGGGTGGGAAAGGGAAACTGGGCTGGGTTTGAGGGAGGAGAAGGGAGATTGGGGTGGGCTTGGGAGAGGGAGAGCAGGTCTAGTGGCTGACTCAGTTTCTCCTGTTTCCAGACTTATCTACATCTACCAGCAACATCCTGATCTTCATGGTGCCCCCACCCCCTTCTGAGCTCTATGTGGGCCTCAGCCCCACGCTCACCTGCCTGGTCGTCAACCTGCCTAACGACGCTGACCTGAAAGTGGTCTGGTCCCGGGAGAAGTCAGGGCCCGTTAGCCCCGAACCCCTCGTCTTGTCTGAGCAGCGCAACCGCACCTTCACCGCCTCCAGCTCCCTGGCCATCTTCCCCCGCGACTGGGAAGCCGGAGAGAAATACAGCTGCAAAGTGGAGCACTCAGAGCTTCCCTCACCCATCATCAAATCCATCTCCAAGAAGCAAGGTAGGAGGAGGGTATGGTCCCTAAGAGAAAGACTCCTATTACAGCCCCCATGAGGGAGGGATGGTCTTTCAGGGGGAGTCCCAGCCCCTAACAACCTGGGATCCTGGCCCTTAGCCCCTCTCTGTTCCCATATGGGATGACACCATCCCACCTTCCATTCCACACGCCAACACAACCCCAGGCCCAGCCCTGCCCACCAATCTGCAGGACAGTGGGCATGTTCCTACACCCCTCTTCCCTCCCACACAAACACCAGCCCTGTCCATCTCTCCATGTGGCCCCAGCCCAGTGATATGCATGGCTCATCTGTGTCCTCCATCCCCACCCACACAAGGAAAGAGCTCTCCGCCCCGTGTCTACCTCCTGCGGCCCCACCCTGAGGAGCTGAGCAACAATGGAGACTCTGTCAGCCTCACCTGCCTGGTGCGGGGATTCTTCCCCGAGGACATCTCAGTGAAGTGGATGCAGGATCACCAATCCAGTGACAGCAACAAATCTGTCACCACCTCGCCCATGAAGGAAGGAGATGGTGATTCAACCTACTTCCTCTATAGCAAGATGACAGTCGACAAGGCCAACTGGAACAACGGGGCCACCTACACCTGCATGGTCATCCATGAAGCTCTGACACCAATGAAATTCACCCAACGCAACATCCGCCATGTCCCCGGTAAATGAAGACATCTTCTCCCCATCCCACTGCTAGCATTGTCTGGGAGAGCTTCCTGTAAATAATCTCTGTGCCATCAGTGATGCCAAGTGAATAAATGGAACTAGTATGTGCTCACTCCCAGGTCTCTTTGTTGTGGTGTCCCTGGGTAAAGTCTGGGGTTTGTTCAAGGGGGAGAAATTCTCAAGTTGGGAGCTGGGAGATGCCAAGATGCTCCAAGGCTGAGGATGCTCACATGCAGATCCTGTATGTGTGGGTACATCTATACCATGAAGACCTGGGTAGCTACATGGCAAGATGCTGTGGAAGGAAGGATGAGTAGATATATGAGTAGATGATGTGGAAAGAACGATGGGTATATACATGAGTAGAAGACATGGAAGAATAGTTGGGTATATACATGAGTAGGTTTTCTGGAGCAAAGGATGGGTAGATACATGAGTAGATGACGAGGAAGAAAGGGTGGGTGGATACATGAGTAGATTACATGGGTTGACACATAGGTCCCATGGAAGGAAGGACTGGTTGATACCATTGAAGAAAGGATAAGTTGATGGCATGGAAATAGGATCTATTGAAGGCGTGAAGGAAGGATGTGTAGATACAAAAGTTGAAGGCGTGGAAGGAAGGAGGTCTAGATGCCATGGAATGAAACATAGGCTGAGGCCATAGAAGGAAGGATGGACAGATGACATCAAAGAAGGGTGGGTTGAGGCTATTCAAGGAAAGATTCAGTGGCTACATCATGGAAGCAGTGTTGGAGAGAGGCCGAGAGAGACACTTAAACATATACATAGAAATTGCAGAGGAACAGATATGTTCAAGCCTATCTTGGGGTGGGGGGGGGGGTGGGGGGGGTGGAGGACATGTGTTCAGAAAGCACATTTGAAGAATACATACATATTTCTGAGAGGTGTAAGTGACCAACAGATATCACAGAGAGAGAGAGAGAATTATTTGAAGTAAAGTAGCATCTCTACCCCTAACTGAGATCAGGGTCATGTTAGGAATAGACACTGGAGTCAAAAGGGTCACACCCAAATAGAGAAAGAGGGAGAAGAAAGAGAGACAGTCAAATGGGAACAGACCTGCCCAAGCTCACATGAGTGACTGAGCTAGTATCAGAACTCAGTTCTATTAGGCTGCATTTTAATGGGGAACCGATGGCTGGAAAATTTACGGGTGACATTGGGGTACCAGAGAGTCCATGGCAGGGGATGGATGGGTAAATCTAAGGAGAGGGCTGGAGGGAGGAACCGTTCTGAAGGATGAAGGGATGGGAGTGGGGGTGTCCATAGATGGACTGTGAGAAATGGATGGACAGAGATGAGGATCAACACCGATGGGGATGAATGGTGATAGGAAAATGAGAATCCAAGGTGATGGATGGATGGATGGATGGATGGATGGGCAGGTAGAGATAGTGAGTAATGAGGGATGAGGATGAATACATGGATGAATAAGGCAATGGATGGATGGATAGATGAATATATATATCTGCCAATGGATGAATGTGCATTAAAGGGACAGATGGCAATGGTTTCTGGGAGGTGGATGGTACATAAAGGGATAACTAGATAAGTAGATGGGGTTGGATGGATGGATGGATGTGGAGGTAGAAGCATGGTGTTCGTAGGTCAATAAGGATGCATGGAAGTTATGGGGGAAGGAGGATCCAGATAAGGATTGGATGGAGCGTTGGATGCCTGAGTGGGTAGCTGGCCATCCCTGGCATCTCATTCAGACAAGATCTCTTCTAGGCTATTACCATTATATCAGCATCAACTTTACCCCACACTCTCTGCCACCACAGACAGGACCAGAAGCCCCAGAGGGATTTTCCAGACAGTGGGGTTAGGTAATTCGAATACCCTGGCCTCCAAACACTATTCACCCGCTGGCTAGGAGGCCAAAGGCTCTGCCTCCATCCCCATCGCCTCTGATCCTCAGCAGTAGCTGAGGAGGGAGAGCCGAGACAACATACAGCAAATGCCACAAGTCAGGATCAGCTACAGGGACAAAGTCCTTGAAAATAACAGCAGTAGTAGGGCTGTTATCCGGACCAGATACCAAGCTAAGCTAAAGTCACATTACCTCTGGTGACCTTCAGGGCCCAGGTAGTGGTGTGGCCCACATGATGCAGATTCTGCTATTGAGCCCCATCTACTACCTGCCCCCTCCAGGGTCCTGCCATGTGTGTATCAGCCTCAGAGATGGATGGCTGAGGGCAGGGCTCACACCAAGCAGTGGAAACACAGAGCTGGCACCTGGGGTTAAAAGGTCGCCACCTGCAGGGCAGGTGTTAGGGCTGCTCTCCTGGGGGCAACATGGGAGCTGCAGGTGGATTTCTATGCAGAGTGAGGTGTTAGCTGTGCAAGAGACAGAGACAAAGACAGAGAGGAGGAGAGAAAGCTACTCTGGTAGGGTATGTCTACACTACCACCCTAGTTCAAACTAGGGTGGTTAATGTAGTCATTCGAAGTTGCAAATGAAACCCGGGATTTAAATATCCAGGGCTTCATTTGCATCTTGCCGGGTGCCGCCATTTTTAAATCCCCGTTAGTGCAGACTCCGTGCCTGCGGCTACACGCGGCACGGAGTAGGTAGTTCGAATTAGGCTTTCTAATTTGAACTACCTTTACACCTTGTTCTGAGGGTAACGCACGGAATCCGCACTAACGGGGATTTAAAAATGACGGCGCCCGGCAAGATGCAAATGAAGCCTGGGATATTTAAATCTCGGGTTTCATTTGCAACTTCGAATGACTACATTAACCACCCTAGTTCGAACTAGGGTGGTAGTGTAGACATACCCATACAGATGGGCACACAGGTCACGTGGCAAGACACAGGATTTCTCTCACCTGGGCTGTCCTGGTTGTACACACAGAGAGACACCCAAGAGAGGGACATAGAAACATGCCCCCACGCCCATCCATGCACCTGTTCTCCAAACACCTCTAGGGAAGGGGGCTTTCTAGTGTGGGGGAGGGGAGATTAGAAACTATCATTCCCAGCTACAAAATACAGGTGACTCTCTTCGGAATAGCAACAAAGTTCAACTTCTGCACATCCCACTCCCGGGGCAATGACAGGTTGCCCTTTGTGAAGTGGACCCTGTATGATCAGCCCCAGAGATGGCTGAAATATCTCATGGGTGTTCAGGGGCATTGGGATGAGAGTCGTGAAGCCACCTACATGAAACCCATCCTTTCTGGTCTTTGGAGGCCTTCCCAACCTTGGCAGAATTCCGGGCACTTCACTCACTCTTATGGATTTAGT
The DNA here is from genome assembly GCF_052426305.1 of Pelodiscus sinensis. NCBI lineage: Eukaryota > Metazoa > Chordata > Testudines > Trionychidae > Pelodiscus > Pelodiscus sinensis. Next base: position 4,623,781 of record NC_143081.1, on the reverse strand, counting down.
CTCACAAAGCCAGCTTTTGCAGACAGGGAAACTAAGGCACATTGAAATTTAACACCTGGCAAATTTCACTGTCTGGGTACCTGGTCATGGCACATGGGATGAGTGAGGTTCTGTGTCCATTTCATCTCCGTGGGCTGTGGTGGATGAATGGAGGGAAGGAAAGTGTGTGTGGGAGGCAGAGATGGATATGTCTAAAGATGGACAGATGGAGGCAGTGATGGATAAATGAATGGATGGGTGTAGCTAGAGAGAGATGGATGGAGACGTGCTTCTCTGGATGATTAGATGGATGGAGGTGTGTAGATAGGAGCGTTGGAGGCACGGATGGATGGACAGAAAGATGGATGGAGGGATGCTTGGATGGATGGATGAATGTGTCTAGGGATGGATTGTTGGATGGTTTCCAGCCATGGATGGATACATGTATCTGGAGATGCAAGGGTGGGGCATCCTCCATGGATGGATGGTGGTGTCTAAGGAAGGAATGATGGATGGTTCATGACCATGGGTAACTGCAGAGGTGAGAGGGGATGGATGGATGCATGGATGGATGGATGGATGGATTCTTTGTGTGTTGGATATATGGTTTCTGGTCATGACTGGATGGTTGTATCTAGAGATGGCTGAATGAATGCAGAGATGAATGGAGATGTCAAGGAGTTGATTGGTGGATGTATAAATGGATGGTTTCTGATTATGGATTAAGAGATGGATGGATGGTTTGTTGTCAGCAATAAATTGAGGTTTAATATTAAATGGACATGTGCATAGTTTGTGGTAATGGTTAGAAGGATGTATGGATGAATGAAGGGGTGGATCTAGAGAAGGGTGGATGGATATTCTTTCATCACGGATGAATGAAAATATGAATGGGATATGTCTAGAGATGGAAGTAGGGTGGCAGGGAGAGGAGGTGTCTAGGGATGGATAGATGTTTTGTGGTCAGGGTTGGATGGATATACCAGCTACATTAGTGGGTGATTTGCTTATGGTCAGGGTTAGATGAATATTCCTAGAGACAGATGAGCGGAGGGATGGAATGATGGGTGGAGAGTCAGAGACACCAACTGCGGTTGGGTGCAACATCTGAGCTTTCACTCTTGCATGGGCTGACTTGGAGGTAACATCTTTTTCTCTCCCCCCACAGAGGTGATCCTGTCTGGCGAGTTTTGCACCGAGGATGACAACGAGGAGCTCAACAGCCTCTGGAGCACCATCTCGGTCTTCATCACCCTCTTCCTCTTGAGCGTGTGCTACAGCGCCACGGTGACCCTGTTCAAGGTGAGAGAGAGAGAACGTAGGAGCGACGGGAAGAGCCAGGTTAGAATTGTTGAGTGCATCACTGGAGGGAAGGAAAAAAGGAGCCAGGAAGGAGAAAGAAGAAAAGCTGTGGGGGACACTGGCTGAATGAATGAGACACAGACATAGAAACCAGACAGAATGACACCGACAGACAGACAGAGCAGTTTCCCACCCCCAGCTCTGACCTCCCTCTCACGCCTGCCCTCTCTGTCCGTACCCTTTGCAGGTGAAATGGCTTTTCTCCACCGTGGTGCAGCTGAAGCGGGCGAACGGCCCTGAGTACAAGAACGTGATCCAGCGAGTGGTGTAGGAGCGCTGCCCCCTTTCTTTGGCATTGCCGTCCTGACTCCCACAGTGCCCTCCTGCAGCTCGGTGCCCTGGTAGATCCCTCCGGTGTGGGGCAAGAGTGATTCACCTCCTGTGACCTCCTGTGACCTCCTGAGCCCTCAGCCGCACTGCCCTGCTGTGAACTGGGCTGTGACTGGGCACCTTGTGTCACGCAGGGAGCCAGCGCCTCGAGCAAGGAACCAACCTGCGTCCCACGTCCCACTTGCACCCAGCAGTTCCCTGCTGTAGGAGTGGGTCAAAGACAGAGCCCCCTAGAGGAGAAGCTGCCCATGTCCTGGTCCCAGCCTGCCCAACCCATCCAGCCCCTCGAATTCTGCCTTGGACATACACAGCGCCCCCTAGAGGAGAAAACACCCATGTCCCAGTCCTTGCCTGCCCAACCCAGAGAGCTCCTCAAAGTCTCCCTGGCTCAGAGCCAGTGCCCGCTAGAGAAGAAATTCTCCTTGCCCCATTTTTCCACCCCCACCCAGTGGCAGCCAATCCCCCATGCTGGAGCAGGGCCACAGCAGGGCTGTGTCTGTCATGCAGTGTGTTGCATATTGAGCTCCTCACTGGGATTTGTGTGTGACGTTGTTTGCACTGAGTAACAATAAATATGTAGAGGTACAACTCAGGCTCCATTTTTTCTCAGCTCCCACCCCTGCTTTGAAAGAACCCCTCAGACCCACCCGACAGCCGCACGATGGCTGTGTCTAGACTGGCCAGTTTTTCCAGAAAATCAGCCGCTTTTCCGGAAAAACTTGCCAGCTGAATTTGGCCGCTTGAATTTCCCGCTTGAATTTCCGCAAAAGCACTGACTTCCTACTGCAAGAAATCAGTGCTTCTTGCAGAAATACTATGCTGCTCCTGTTCGGGCAAAAATCCCTTTTGCGTATCCTCGTGAAGTGAGTGTGTTATGGTTGGATTCCTTGCTGACCTATGCCAGACTACTCTGCCCCTCAAGCATTGTGGGTCATAACCCGGGGAGTCAGGTGGGTGCCCCCCAGTCGTCAACCCCTCTGGTAACAGCCCCAGAGATGGCCATTATTCCACTGTAGTGGGACGGAGTGGGTACCCACTGAGCCAGAGGCGGAGGAACCCTTCTAGGAGCCATTTTGGGCACAGGCTAGCCCCGCCCCCTCACCTGACCGGAAGCCAAGGGGCGTCAGCCGGGATGGTCAAAGGGGTGGCTGTGACATTCCCCTATCCTATTGTCCTGGGCTGGGACTGGCCCGGATTTGAAGATCTCATGCGCGAGGTCACCCTCAGGGGTTCGGCCGACCGGGGGAAAGTGGAGGGCGACCTTCTGGGGGAAATGCTGCCAGAAGACCAGCCCGAGGAGTCGCTGAGGATCAGGAGCACTGTGGCGAGAAGGCAGGTGAATTGCCCGATAATCCCCAGGCATCGGCAGAGGCCAATGCCCAGGCCCTTGCTCTGACAGACTTTCCCCGGGACCAGAGGGAGGACCCCACACTGAGGGCAGCATATGAGCAGGTAGCCACAATTGATGGCACCGTGGTAGACCCCCAGAGGGCATCCCATTGGCCCCACTTGGAATTGAAAGTTGACCGCCTCTATCAGGTAATGCAAGACACCCGGACCCAAGAGGTCAAGACCCAGATCCTCGTTCCCTGGTGTCATTGCCGGGCAGTACTGCAACTTGCCCATGATATTCCCACCGCTGGCCACATGGGGACAGAAAAAACTCTGGCGAGAGTACTGTCCCGGTTCTTTTGGTCCAGGGTGCACCATGAAGTACTGGACTACTGCCAGTCATGCCCAAACTGCCAGCTAGCCTCCAAACCGGGAGTGCCAAAAGCCCCGTTAGTCCCCCTTCGAAAAGGTGGCAATTGACCTGATGGGCCCACTGCCGAAAAGTGAAGCTGGGTTCCACTACATTCTGGTTTAATGGACTATGCCACCCTTTTCCCCGAAGCCAAAACCCTGAGAAACACCTACGCCCGAAACATTGCATCGGAGCTTGTAAAAATCTTCTCTCGGGCTTCCCCGAGAGCTCCTCACGGACCAAGGGACTAATTATACGTCCCAATTACTCCGACAGGTGTGTGCAATACTGGGGATACGTAAGTTACAAACCTCAGTATACCATCCTCAAACCGACGGGCTAATGGAGTGGATTAACCGGACTCCAAAGGGGATGCTAAGGCGCTTTCTCCCAGCAGAGCGGCAACAGTAGGACTTGCTTCTGCCTCCACTGCTGCTTGCTGTAAGGGAAGTGCCACAAGTGTCGTGAGTTCCGGGGAATTGTCCTTCAACCAGGAGATGCTGATGTCTTTGGGATAGAAGTCGCTAGCTTCGCAGATGAGAGTCAAGGACTCGTTGGTCCCTGAGAGGTTTTTGTGGAAGGCTTTTGAGATGGTGATGGAAGGCTCCTTCTTAGCCATGTCTACATGGAAAGGAGGAGGGGAAAGGCAAGAATAAGGCTTGGGTGCACATCCAAGTTAAGAATCATAGAATCATAGAGATGGAAGAGACCTTAGGCGGGCATCGTGTCCAGGCCACTTCCCAAAGCATAGACACCCTCTCAATCTCCTTCCGGAGCATCAGTAGGCTCCTCACCCTCACATGTGTTTTACCATTACACAAATGGCCACCAATTGACAATGACTAGAGTTTGTCTTTCCCTTTGAGATGCTGAGGCTCCTCACCTTTATTGACCATGGTTATCTCCTGGGTAAGTTCTCCAGAACAGAGCATGCTCACTTTGCTGGTAAATCTGTTGCCTTGTCCCCACTGTGCCCGCGACACTGGGTGGGAACTGACCAGGCTGGTGGTCCCGTTGATATTCATCTTGTGGGGGGGTCTATCCTTCCTGCAGAGCTGACCTATCTGTCCACCTCCCAGGTGATTGTGGTGGTGGCTAAGTTGTAAGCCCAAACTAGACAAGTCATGTGACCAGAATTCTTAAAAACGTCTTCGTAGGAGGGTTTGACCAAATAGATGGCTGGCTCAAGGGAGCTTTTGGGGCAGGCTGAGAAAAGCAAAGAGACCAGTATCAATAATGTGAGAAGGCAGATTATGACCCTGAACCCCTCCCTGGCCTTGGAGAACAGCCCATTGAGCGACATCAATGCTCCATAAAAAATGAGCAATTTAGCACAAACAATTCTTTTTTTTCCAAACATTTAAGGATGCGCCAATGCTGATCCCATCCAGCCACAACCTTAAATGCATGGAAAGCCCAGGAGAAGAGGCTTCTGGGTTTGTTCTATCAGGTGCCCATCCCCTAAAATACTGAGGCTAAGGTACCGTAAGAGGTTATTCAATTGACCTCCGTGAGGTAATGAAAAGAAATAGCTAGTGCAGCTCAGAAATGAGGTTCAGGAGAGATCTCAGTGGGTCTAGTCCAACCTCTGGTTCAAAGTTGGATCAACAAGCTTCGTCCAGAGCCGTCTCATTATCTATCCATCTTTAGACCCCTTCTACCACATCTACAGCATCCATTCCTCTCATCCCTTTCCGTTTCCAGCCGTCTACAGTATCCATCTTCCTTCCATATTTCCACGTCTCCCATCACCCTAGGGCAGGCATGTCCAAAGTCCGGCCCGCGGGCCAATTGTGGCCCGTGTTCCAATTTAATACGGCCCCCGCTTCCTCCCCCTCTCCTGACTCCCCGGCGCTCTTTTGAACTGGCGCGCCCAGCGCGCCGCTTCCAGCCGCCGCCGCCCATGGCCTCCGCTGTCCTAGAGCCTGCCCTGTAGGGCACGTCCGCAGCCCCGCTCGGCTGTGGGTTCACCCTGCCCCCGGGCCGCCGTGAGACCGGCGTTCCCTGCGCTCTCCGCCCGCCTCCGACCCTGAGGGCCCTCCGCCTTGGGGCTGAGAGTGCGGGGACGGCCCTCACGCATGTTCACTTCTTCAAATCTGGAAAAAAGTTTGGACACCCCTGCCCTAGGGACTAGGTGAAACCCAACCAAAGCTTATGCAGGGCTAGATTCTCAAGAACTCTGCACACCCACTCCCCACCCTACACTTCTGTATCCCCTCACCCAAGTATTTGCTGGTCTTTTGCATGGAGGGCTTTCCATTTACCAGTCATTTCACCTTGGCATTGCCGGGTTAGAAGCTCAGGAGAAGGCAAACCAACTCCAGCTGGCTTTCCTGGGAGTCGTCTTCACAGACGGGGGCCAGGAGGTGAACCTGGCCTGGCACTCTCTGCAAGGTAAATAAGGGTATGTCTACACTAGCCCGCTAGTTCAAACTAGCGGGGTAATGTAGGCATACCGCACTTGCAAATGAAGCCCGGGATTTGAATTTCCCGGGCTTCATTTGCATAAGCGGGGAGCCGCCATTTTTAAAACCCCGCTGGTTCGAACCCCGTGCAGCGCGGCTACACGGGGCACGAACTAGGTAGTTCGGACTAGGAGGGTAGTGTAGACAAACCCTTAGGCAGTGAGCTGAAAATCCTGCCCCATACATGAGGGGCATCATGAGGATTAGATTCCATTTCAGCCCAGCTGTGTGCATGAGATTACCCTAGGTCAGTAGTCCCCAACCTTTTGGGGCTTCCAGGTGTGCACTGCGTGCCCACGTGCTGAGGGCCCGGTGTGCAAGAATGGGTTGGGCCGGACCTGGTCACTCGGCGGGCACACATAAATGCTCTGGCGGGTGCCCTGGTGCCCGCAGGTACCACGTTGGGGACCACTGCCCTAGGTTCCTGAAGATTCTTAATCACAACTTCCCATGGAAATCAGGCACCTACATACTCATAGACTCATAGACTTTAAGGTAAGAAGGACCATTATGATCATCTAATCTGACCCCCCGCACAATGCAAGCCACAGAATCTCACCCACCCCCTTCTAGAATAATCCTCTTACCTATATCTCAGATATTGAAGCCCTCAAATATTTTGAAGACCCCAAGATGTAAAGAATCCTCCAGCTGTGATCTGTGCCCCATGCTACAGAGGAAGGCGAAAAACCTCCAGGGCCTCTGCCAATCTACCCTGGAGGAAAATTCCTTCCTGACCCCATCTTTGAGATGGGATTGAAATATCTCCCGGAAGCTCAGGAGAAGGCAAACCAATTCCAGATAGCTCTCCTTGGTGCCGTCCTCACAGGAGGAGACCAAGAGGCGAACCTGGGGCAGCAGCATCGGACCACACGCTGAGAGCAATAAGACGGGAAAACACAGTTAATGGTCATTCTCTGCAAGATAGATAAGGCAGTGAGCTGAAGATCTCCCCATACATGAGGGGAATCGTGAGGATTAGCAGCGATTTCAAACCAGCTGTGTGCATGCGAATTCCCAAGGTTCCTGAGGATTTTAATCACAACTGAAGGATTCTTAATTGCAAATTCCCATGGGAATCAGGCAGCCACATCTTTGAGATGGGACTGAAAAATCTCACCCTTAGTGCAACACGGGGGTCTGCTTGAGGGATGGAGTCCTGCAATGATAAAGCACCACAAGGACCTGTGTTTCAAAACTAGATCAAACGTTTTCCAGTCTTACAGAGGGAGATTTTGTTCCCAAAAAGGCACCTATGTGTTGTGGATTCACATTCACTGGCTCCCACATCCACGAAATGCTTTGAACACACCACCCTCCCAGCCCCATCCTTGGGCGCCTGTCATGGGTGCAGATCTATGAAGACTTTGCCCATGTGCTGAAAGTATATTTGAGGAACAGGAGGGGACCCTACGTATAAAAACTGTGAACCTGACACCTGGCGGGAGTCCATGTCTAGTAGTAAAGAAACAAATCAAAGGGCTAACGGTTGAGAGGCTAACGGTTGAGAGGGGAAAAAATGTCAGTGGATTCCGTCCCAGCCACGAATGACCTCTGTGACGTTGCCCCACGTACAAGAGTGCCCATCACAACTTGTTGCCCAAATCACAACCCAATCCAGTTACATACTTCTTCGAGCCCAGAATTCCCTAATGTATGTAGGACATTTTTCCTGCAGCTCGTTTAGTGGTTATGGGGACCTTGAGACTGCCACATCATCACCTCAAGGGGCATGTTTGGATGCCAACGGCTTGAGATATTTCAGACTGGATAATGACTTGCGGGGACAGAGAGCTCTTCTGAACTGGAGCAGAGTGAAGATTCCCCACCTGGGTCAAATTTCCATAAATCTTGCAGTTCTTCATGTCACCAAAGAAGGCCATGATGCAGCATGATGGAAATGGAAATCTTTCAATGAGGCCCCTCTTGCCTAACATAGATTCATTTACTTTTTCATGGCAATGATTGGAGGGGATGAGAAAGCTCACGGATATTCCTGAATTAACCCTGGCCTCTGAGAATGCACTTACCAAGGCACACCTTTTCCACAACACTCTTGGGCTCACGCAGGGCTGGGTGACGCACCATGCAGGCGTAACTTCCTTCTCCTTCACTTTGATGTATCTTTAGGATGCTGTAGGCCGAGAAGGTGCCAATACCTGACACAAGGCCATTATTGTAACATGATTTCAGGACCGGGGAGTTGTTCTTCAATCAGGAGATGCTGATGTCTTCTGGTGAAAAGCCACTAGCTTCACAGACGAGAGTCGCAGAGACTGTTTCCTGTGTTTTCTTCATGGTAGTCTTTTGAGATGGTGATGGAAGGCTCCTTCATAATGATGTCTATATGAAAAAGAAGAGAGAGAAGAAAACACTTAGTTGCACGACTAATGTAACGACACAGATTCAACAACTATCCCTCTGTAAAGGGACCAGGAAGAGGAAAAGTTCAGGATCAGCATGATGCTGGACCAAGCAGAAGGAAAACCCAACACTGGGCATCATCTTCCCTCAAACTCAAAGACCTTGCACCTTCACCCAAAGATTCAACTGAAATATCACATCTTCCACTCAAATCACAATGAAGTTCTGGATCCTCACCTTTAAATAGCAACAACTTAACATCTACTTTGTATTTGTCTTCCTCACTATCATCAAATTCAATTTGTTCACTTCCCTCATCTATATAATCATTGTCTTCCTAATTAGCTTTGACTCCATCAGATCATGACCTTTATTATCAGCATCTTCATTTTTTTCCTTTGTCTTCTTCAGAATTCTGATGTTCTTTCTCTTTCTCCCTAAACCTGTTACTGTCTTTCTCTTCTTCATGGATGTCACCTTCCTCTCCTTCTGGGTTGTCTACATGTGCCTCACCTCCGATTGACGTTACCATAATTCAGATGGGCATGGGCCTTTGAGCTATTCCTGCATCCCAAACCTTGAACCAAAACACTTCCTTTCACAATTAGGGGGATTTAAATCAGAGCTCAACAGCTAGGAATGAGTGGAGTTTGCCTTTCCCTTTGCCACACCAAGGCCACTCACCTTTATTGACCATGGTTATCTCCTGGGTGAGTTCTGTAGAACAGAGCGTGCTCACTTTGCAGGTAAATCTGGTGCCTTGTGTCCATTGTGCCTGTGACACTGGGTGGGAGCTGACCAAGCTGCTGGTTCCATTGATGTTCTTCTTGGGATGGTCTGTTTTTCCCTCATAGCTGACCCAACTGTTTCATGAATTGTGGTCTCCCTGGTAAACAGCAGGGACAAAGTTGGAACTGGAGCAGTGTTTGTTTGAACTTTTTTTTTCTAAATAAGTTCCCTCCCTCCCACCCGTTTCAGGGGACTGTCTGCTGTAGTCAAGGGAAGAGAAGCTTTCTTGCTCCTTGTTAAGGAAAGCATCTGAGGGGGAATTCTCTACATGAGGACCATGCAGAAGGCCTAGGAATCATCCAGGTGTAGAGGGTGTCCACCCCAGCCAGCTCACTGTACTCTGGAGGCTGGGAACCCGTGCTCTGACTTGTGTTGGTTTTGTTTGAGCTCTTGTGTGTGATCAAAGCTGGGTTTTGCAATGAAGGGGAGTTTGGTCTTTGGTTTATATTCCTAGCAGGCGTATCAGCCAATAAGATTACAATCAGTTTGAACTAGGATTAGGGTCAGAGTTAGTGCTATGAGGTGAGACAGAGAACCAACATTTTCCCACATACACAAGCAGTAGCATGGGGATTAGGAGCCATTTCTGCCTAGGCCTGCACCTGAAATTTTCCCGAGGTTGGACACCAACATCCCACTGGAATTAGGTGCCTAAATCCATTAGGCTGGACTGGAAATCCCTCCCCTCCATAGTGGAATATGGGGGTGTGCTTGGGGTGCATTTCTCCGTATTGTTTTCTTTGGCCAGGGGTTCATGGGGAGTTGTCTGTCTTACATTTCTGCGGGAACGTCTTGGACACTGGCTGTCTGAACCCTGCATGTGTGACATCACACCGGTAGCTGTCGCTCTTCTGGGTCCCATCAGGGATGGTGAGCAAGCTGGTCTGGGTGTAAAGCCCGTTCGCAGACAGCATCTCTGGAAAATCTCGGACCCCCTTGGTCACTGTGCTGGAATTCCACTGGATATTCACTGGCGATGGTAAATAGTCAGTCACCAGGCAGGCCAAGTTCATGCCTGTGGGATTGTTGCCTGTGTTGCTGCATCGGGACACCAGAGGGAAGACGGAGGGAGCGCTGCGTCCCACTGATAGAAGAGAAACAATGAGAATAAAAAGGAACCCATCAAAAGAGTAAAAATCGGAAAACCATGCTACCAATCAACCATCCGTCCTCCTCCTTCCATGGCCTGATGGCTGTATGGCCTAGTGGTTAACTCACTGGCTGAGCAATGGGGACATCTGGGTCTTTAGGCTGGCCCCTTCTCTCTGCCTTTGTTTCTCAAATTGTCCAATTGGCCTGCGAGTCTAAGTTTCCATCATGAAGAAGTAACCAAAACCCACAAGAATTGGGATTCTGACATCAGGGGATGGAGGGAATAAAGCAACGTATTTGCCTGTGAAGCTGGATCTTCCAACCCACCCCCCTTCCGTATCTGAGCCCTTCTCTATGCTCTGAGACACTAACAGCTGCTGGGGAAATTCCAAAGTGATTCTGCGGGTTGCCGTCCATGTTGCCAGATGGCAGTGGTGTCTCCAGGACTGGAGTTTTTAAAGCCAGCTTTGGGGTCTCTTCCTAATGGCTTGGTCTTGGCCAGATGTTGGGGCCTTAAGGCAGGAGCGTGCATCCTATCCAAGGGATCCTTTCTTCTTTCCTTAAGGGCCAGAAATGGATGATGCATAAACATGCCAAGTTGCAGGAGATGTTCCACCACCCGTCATAGTGCTGAGAAACCTCCCAGCTGCTGCTTACCGTCTTTGCAGGAGGAAAGACGTGAAACCTTGATATAATGCAGGCAATCCACCAGCAGAGGTTAGAAGAAAAGTTAGCCAGAGGGAGACACAATCCCTGTGCACAGCTATGTACAGGATCTCTCTGTCTCGGAGGGTGGGGTAGCAGTGGGATGTGTTCCCAAGGGTGGGATAGAATCTCCATCCCAAGAGGTGTTGAACTCCTGCCTTGACCAAGCTCTGGCTGGGTGATTGTGTTAGGGTTGGTTCTGCTTTGGGCAGCGGGTTGGATTTGATGACTCCTGAGATCTCTTTCAAACCTTTGATTCCCACCCCTCCCCCACCCTGGGAAGCTCAAATATCTCTGAGCTCTGCAGATTTCATGAGAATCTGTCTAGTGGGAACCAGTCAACAAATGAACAAACAATGTGGCTAAAAAGGGGAAGTTGATGCTAGTGAAAGCCGCACCTCGGTTATTTTTTCACCCCAGGTTTCCCCCTGGCCCTCGCCCACCGGGGGGGAATTTCACGCTTTCTAACCAGCTAGCCCTGAGAGCCCCCACTGGGCATCCTCCAATGTTCTCAGTTGACAATCGTCTTGACTCTCATTTGGGGGGAAGAGAGGGACAGTCTCACAGGCACAGATCCCTCAGACGAATGGCACGACAGATACGGAGCAGCGCTGGGCTCGCAGACTGAACCCCTGACCCAGAGTGCCTGGCCGCGACCCACCATGGCTGGTCATTTGGTCAGTGAACTCTTGGCTTTTCACGTGAGTACAGGGAGGCATTAACAGGTGTGTTGCGAGCAAGACAGGAGAAGCCATTCTTCCGCTCTCCTCTGCGCTAATTAGGCCTCAGTTGGAGCAACAAGAATGATGAAAGGTCTAGAGAGTATGAGCTATGAAGGAAGACTGAAGGAGTTGGGCTTGTTTAGTTTGGAAAAGAGAAGATTGAGAGAGGACATGTTAGTGGTTTTCAGGTATCTAAAAGGGTGTCACAAGGAGGAGGGAGAAAACTTGCTCTTCCTGCCCTCTGAAGATAGAACAAGAAGCAATGGGCATAAACAGCAACAAGGGAGGTTTAGGTTGGACATTAGGAAAAAGTTCCTAGCTTTCAGGGTGCTTAAACCCTGGAATAAATTGACCAGGGAGGTTGTGAATCTCCATCTATGGAGATATTTAAGAGTAGGTTAGATAAATGTCTGTCAGGGATGGTCTAGACAGTATTGGGTCCTGTCATGAGGGCAGGGGACTGGAATCGATGACCTCTCGAGGTCCCTTCCAGTCCTAGTATTCTATGACTCTAATATCCTACTTCAGTAAATGAGTTAGTGCTTTAGAGAGGAGCCTAGACTTGGGAGGGGAGTGGGATCTAGTGGTTGAGGAAGAGGTGGGACTGGGAGCCAGGCAGATTGAGGTCTCCCCTGACCTCTAAAGAGCAGTGGGACACATCCCCTAGTTCAGACGCAGTAGCGGGGCTGGGTGCAGCGCTTGGACCCCCATACATGGGCTGGGTGTGCTCGGGAGCTCGGGATGGGAAACCCATGGCAGGCTGTGCCCCCCCCGAGGCAGAGATGTGGGGACAGAGCTGTGTCCCTCACTCTGCACCCAGCAGCTGGGAAACCAGGGGTGAAAGGGCTGCAGGACCCCAAGAGCTCTGGAGTGGGGGCACCAGCAAAGATCTGGGGGGATCCCAGAACTGAGCTAGCAGTGGTCACAGCTTGCGTTGGAGGGGCACTAGCGGAGCTGCAGGGAGCCCAAGGCAGGGCTGGCGGGCTTCAGGAAGGGAGTGAGAGGCAACAAAAGCAGCTGGAGGATCCTAGCTGTGCTAGCAGGGATTGCGGGTCATGATCCCAGGGCTCAGCAATTAGCAGGGGCTGTATATAAAGAATGGGAGACATTTGAAATGCAGGGGGAACCCAGGGCTGAGCTGGCAGGAGCTGCAGGACGGGAGTGAGGGCACCAGCAGGGCTGTAGGAGCCCAGGGCAGGCAGGGGCTGTAGGTCAGGAGTGAGGGGCACTGGTAGGATTCGGGGTGTAGCTCTAGGCTGTCTGGGGCTATAGATTGGGAGCGAGGGGCACAGACTGCTCTGGGGGGCTAGGGCTGAGCTCGCTGGGGCTGCAGGTTGGTAATGAGGGGCACCAGCAGAGCTGTGGAGCAGCGAGCTCTAGGTTGGGAGTGAGGAGCACTGGCAGGATTCGGGCTGTAGGGCTGGGCTGTGTGGGGCTGCAAGTCAGGAGTCAGGGTCACTGGCAGGGCAGGGGGGCCAGGGCTGGGCTACCAGAGGCGGTGGGTTGGGAGTGAGAGGCACTAGCAGGGCAGGGGTGGGCAGAACTGTGTTGGCAGGAGGTGTTGGTCGGGAGTGAGGGGCACCGGCAGGACTCGGGGTGTAGGGCTGGGCAGGCAGGAACCGTGGGTCAGGAATGGGAGGCTCTGGCGGTGCTGGGCAGTGGGGTTGGGCTAGCAAGGCTGCAGGTTGGGACTGAGGGGGAGCAGCAGGGCGGGAGGAGCTGAGGGCTGGTCAGGCATAGTCAGGAGTGAGGGACAGCGGCAGGGCTGGGGTTGTAGGATTAGGCTGGCTGGGACTACGGGTTGGGAGCAAGGGGCACAGGCTGGGATGGGGGTCAGGACTAGGCTGGCAGGGGCTGCAGGTTGGGACTGAGGAGGACAAGCAGGATTTGGGAAGCCCAGGGCTGGGGTGGCTGGGGCTGCAGGTTGGGAGTGAGGGGGATCAGCAGAGCTGGGGAATAGTGACCTCTGGGTTGGGAGTGAGGAGCACTGGCAGGACTCAGGACTTGGTGGCAGGGGCTGTGAGTCTGGGATGAGGGGCACCAGCAGGGCTGAGGTTGTAGGTCTGGGCTCGCTGGAGGTGCAGGTCGGGAGTCCGTGGAGCCGGCAGAGCGGGGGAGCCCAGGGCTGGGCAGGCATAGGCTATAGGTGAGGAGTGAAGAGCACTGGTGGGATTCAGGGTTTAGGGCTGGGATGGGGGGAGCTGTGGGTCAGTAGTCAGGGGAAATGAATGGCATGGCAGCCTGGGCTCCCGGACAGAACCCCCGGCCAAGAGTGCCAGGCAGCGAACACCCTTAGGGAAGCCGTGTGTGCTGGAGAGAGGAACCAGGACTCCTCTATTCTCTCCCCAGCCCTGGGAGGGCAGTGCAGGCTAGTGGTTGAGAAAGAGGTGGGGTTGGGAGCCAGGCGGGCTGAGGTCTCCCCTGAGCTCTGAAGAGCCGTGGGGCACGTCCCCCTGTGCAGACACAGCAGTGGGGCAGGGTGCAGCGCTTGGCTCCCCATGCATGGCTTGGGTGTGGGGGGAGCCCGAGAGGAGTAACCCAGGGCAGGCTGTCCCCCCCAAGGCAGAAATAGGGGGACAGAGCTGAATCCTCACCCCCCCCCCATCGGCTGGGAAACAAGGGGTGAAAGGACTCCAGGGTCCAAGACCTCTGGCGTCGGGGCACCAACAGTGATCTGGGGGGATCCCAGAACTGAGCTAGCAGGGGATGCAGATTGGGGGTGAGGGACACTGGTAGAGCTGCAGGGAGCCCAAGGCAACGCTGGGGGGCTGCGGGATGGGAGTGAGGGGCACAAACGCAGCGGGAGGAATGTAGCTGTGCTGGCAGGGACTGTGGGTCATGATCCCAGGGCTGAGCAATTAGCATGAGCTGTGGATCAGGAGTGGGAGACATGGGCAGTGCAGGGGGGCCCAGGGCTGCACTAGCAGGAATTGTGGGTCAGGAGTGAGGGGCACTGGCAGCACTGGGGTTGTATGGTGAGGTCTGCTGGGGCTGTGGGTCAGGAGTGAAGGGCACAGGCTGCTCTGGGGGGTCACGGCTGGGCTAGCAGGGGCTGCAGGTCAAAACTGAGGGGCAGCGGCAGGGCTGGGGGAGCCCAGGGCTGGACTAGCAGGAACTGTGGGTCAGGAGTGAGGGGCACTGGCAGCACTGGGGTTGTATGGTGAGGTCTGCTGGGGCTGTGGGTCAGGAGTGAGGGGCACTGGCAGCACTGGGGTTGTATGGTGAGGTCTGCTGGGGCTGTGGGTCAGGAGTGAAGGGCACAGGCTGCTCTTGTGGGTCACGGCTGGGCTAGCAGGGGCTGCAGGTCGAGACTGAGGGGCAGTAGCAGGGCTGGGGAGCAGCAAGCTCTGGGTTGGGAGTGAGGAGCACTGGCAAGACTCTGAGTGTAGGGCTGGGCTGTGTGGGGCTGCAGGTCAGGTGTCGGGGCACTGGCAGGGCTGGGGGGCCAGTGCTGGCGAGGCAGGAACTGTGGGTTGGGAGTGATGGGCACCTGCAGGGCCGCGGTTGTACGGCTCGGTGGGGATGCCGGTCAGGAGTGAGGGGCACGAACCCCTACCCCCTAATTGTGACCCTCATCTTTGATTGGAGTGCACCAGCAGGGCTGGGGAGCTCAGGACTGGATTCCAGAACTATCAGAGGCTGAGGGACAGGAGTGAGTAGAGCCAGCAGGTTTAGAGGGAGTCCATGGACGGGCTGGGGGACTGCAGGTTGGGAGTGAGGAGCACCGGCAAATCTTGAGCAGCCCAGGGCTAGGTAGACGCTGTGGGCTGGGAGTCAGGGCTGGCAAGCCCGTGGTCTGGATACCAGGCAGGTGCAGATGAGGAACGTGGGGCGCTGCCGATGTATTGGAGAGCCCGGGCTGGGGTATCCGGAGGCTGAGATGAGAGGTGTTCCAGAGCGGGGACATCCCAGTCTGATTTGGGGCTCTGGGAACATCCCCTGAGTTACTTCTCCTATGACCGAATTGCCCGACTGAACTTGTTTTTTCCTACGGGGATTTAATTGTCTCGTCTCTTTAGTCCAATTTTTAAAAAAGTTTGCAACTCAAAACTTTCTAAACACGGGCTCAGAGTGTCCCTTGTCAGAGGAAACACCCTGAACTCACCCAGTGCAGAAGCGCGTCTCTCTGTGCCGTCCCTGCCTTCAGCCACCAGCTCTGCGCTCATTCTCCATGCCGAGAGACGAGCACAGGGAGTTCTCTGCAGAGCCACATCCCAGTCCTGGTGACAGCTCAGTGTTCTGGTCAGTAATTTAGTCTGTGAATGGAGCTGGCTCCTTGTTTGTGGTGCCCTCACTGGAGACATGTGGCTCGCCCTTTCCAGAGAAGAGCAGCGCTGACATCTCCGGCTGGAGATGGCGACGCTGGTAACTGTGCTCCAAGGTGTCTGCAGGTTGGACACCCAATTCCTCCCAGACATGTTAGGAAAGTGGCCAGCAAAATCTTCATCCAAATCAGTGGGAATATGAGCAATTCTGTGAATGGGGAAGCAGGTTAGTAAGCCCATGAGTTAGGAGGTATGATAGCCTGTCCAAGATTGAGTTTGTTAACCAAATCCAAGAATTCTCACTCTAACCCAACCCTTAAACCCAGCTCTTTATACCCCCAAGTCCTTAACCATGAGCCTCGACCCAACGTCCAGCCTCCAAAAGATTAACCAACTTCTTGACTCCCACACCCGAGTCATCACCATTTCCCTACGATCCTAATCTCATCCTTAATCCTGGCTCTCCATCCACTAGTCCCTAATTCTCACCCTCATCTTTGACCATCTCTTTGAACCCAACCCCCTAACCACAACGTCCCTAACCTTACCCCCGAATCCTGGTTATAGAAGTCTCAGGCCGCCATGGTCTCGAGATGCGTTGACTTCTCCTTGATATTTCTTTTTAAAGGACATAGCGTGATAGGTCCCTGACCTTCGATTTCTAGACCATTGTGTGACAAGTACTAAAGAACAATTCTGCCTTAACCATAACCCAGTGCTACCCGTAACCACTTCCCCATGGCCCTAAGCCCACTAGGGTTCCACATCACCACTCAAGTATCAAGCATCCTGGCATGAGAACTATCAAGTATCTTGGCAAATTGGCCCCTTGGGTTAGGAGCCCAGAGTCTCACTCACCCGGTAGGAATCTCAATGGGTGAAAGGTTCAAAACTGGTTGAAATCCAACCACAACACGTCAAATATTGAACTGGAGCGTGGGAAAGTATTGAACCCTGACCATTCGCTATGGCATTTCATACTTCCTCTGTAATCTACAGCACTTCATCTGAACTCCTCGCCTACAGATAATATTAAGCCTCACTCTCAGCCAAAGACACCACGTGGCCGAGTTGACTTGGAAAGTCCCAGCTGTTCCTATGAAGGATCCAGGGACTTCCCAGGACACTTATGAACGCAGTGAGCAACAGACTTGATAACGAGCCAGTAGGGGGCGAAGAGTCCTAGCAGTGAATTTAGGAACCAAATGAGAGTATGGTATTCCATATCCCTGCCCAGCTAGAACTGCAAATATAACGTGAACGCATCTTCATACAGATCCTTAAGAAACCAAAAGTTAATGACACAACACCACTTTGGAGAGCCCTGTAATCTCTGGAAATTATACATCTGCAGTCAAAATCTTGGATTGTTTCTAGCTGCAGAAGTTGAGATTTCCCCAAGAGGAATTTCTCCACCACATAAGTACTAAATTCACTTTGGTTCCTCAGAAAAATCCCACCTCCAGTTACTGGTACATAAGAACATAAGAACGGCCGTACTGGGTCAGACCAAAGGTCCATCTAGCCCAGTATCCTGTCTGCCGACAGTGGCTAACACCAGGTGCCCCAGAGAGAGTGGACCAAAGACAATGATCAAGCGATTTGTCTCTTGCCATCCATTTCCAGCCTCTGACAAACAGGCCAGGGACACCATTCCTACCCCCTGGCTAATAGCCTTTTATGGACTTAACCTCCATGAATTTATATAGCTTCTCTTTAAACTCTGTTATAGTCCTAGCCTTCACAGCCTCCTCTGGCAAGGAGTTCCATAGGTTGACTATACGCTGTGTGAAGAAGAACTTTCGCTTCTTAGTGTTAAACCAGCTACCCATTAATTTCATCTGGTGTCCTCTAGTCCTTATATTATGGGAACTAATTAATAACCTTTCTTTATTCAGCCTCTCCACACTAATCATGATTTTATAGACCTCTATCATATCCCCGCTCAGTCTCCTCTTTTCCAAACTGAAAAGTTCCAGTCGCTTTAGCCTCTCCTCATATGGGACCTGTTCCAAACCCCTAATCATGTTAGTTGCCCTTTTCTGAACCCTTTCCAAGGCCAAAATATCTTTTTTTGAGGTGAGGAGACCACATCTGTACACAGTTCTCAAGATATGGGTGTACCATAGTTTTATATAGGGGCAGTAAGATATTCTCTGTCTTATTTTTTATCGTTTTCTTAATAATTCCTAATACTTTATTTGCCTTTTTGACCACCACAGCACACTGTGTGGACATTTTCAGAGAACTATCCATGATAACTCCAAGATCTCTTTCCTGATTTGTCATAGCCAAATTAGCCCCCATCATATAACCCTCCATTTGGTGAAATTAATGCTTTCTAGGGCACACTGTGACATCTGCACTGGGCATCGTTTGGTTGAAAGACTAGAGGTTGAGACAACGGATGCCTGGGTTCTCTACTCAACTCTGCACTGACCTGCTGCCACCATGTCTCTTCCTCAGTCTCTCTCTGCCTCCTTTTCCCTCTGATCCTTTCTGTACCTTTCTGCAAATTCTTTAGGCTCATCCTAGGAAGAAAATAAAAGGGATCATGGTGCAGGCTCAGTTTGGGCCACATCTCATGGTCTTTCTCTTTCTCTTTTTTTAGTTTGTCCCAAAACCCCGTCCGTCTTTCCCCTCACCTCCTGCTCCCCTGAAGCCAACACCACCCACGTCACCTTCGGCTGCCTGGTCAATGGCTATTTCCCTGAGCCGGTCTCTGTGGAGTGGAGCCCCAGCATCGGCTCAACGGGTCTGAAGACCTACCCGTCCATGAAGCACACTTCTGGCGACCTCTACTCACTCAGCAGCCAAGCCACCGTCCCGGCCAGCAGCTGGGAATCCAACACCTATCGCTGCAATGTCAAGCACGAGCCCACCAGCTCCACCATCACCAAGGAAATCCCAAGTAGGGGCAGCGCGGCTGTGAGAGAGGAGAGGGAGGGTTCACTGATGCAATGATGGTTGTAAGGAGAGAGGGTGGGAGCGTGGATGGTGGGAAAGAGAGAGACGCCCTGGAAAGGAAGGAATGTCTGGGGTTAGGGAGGTGGTGTTGGGTCTGGAGAAAAGGGGAGCATGCAGAGAAAGGGTGAGGGATGAAAAGAGAGAGACCCTTCAAAAGAAGCAACAGTACTGGGAAATGAGGCAGAGGTCTCTGTAGGGCAATACAGTGGAGGACCAAGCCCGTAAGTGCACAGAGCTGTCATGTCTGGGATGAGTGGGAAGGTGACACTGGGCTGGGTTCGAGGGAGGAGAGGGGAGACTGGGGTGGCCTTGGGCATAAGAGACCAGGCCTAACATTTGACATGGGTTCTCCTGTTTCCAGACGTCCTCGTCTTCATCGTGCCCCCAGAACCTTCTGAACTCTATACGGCTGGCAGCCCCACACTCACCTGCCTGGTTGTCAACCTGCCTAACAACGATCCACTGAAAGTGGAATGGACCAAAGAGAAGTTAGGGTCCACTAACAACACCAACCCCTCCATGGATTTGCAGAGAAACCACACCTTCTCTGCCAACAGTACACTGTCCATTACGGAGAAGGAGTGGGAGGATGGAGAGCAATACAGATGCAAAGTGAAGTACTCGGGGCTGCCCTCACCCATCATCAAATCCATCTCCAAGTACCAAGGTAGGAGGAGGGCATGGTCCCTAAGAGAGAGACCCCTATTACAGCCCCCAGCAGGGAGGGAAGGTCTGTCAGGGGGAGTCCCAGCCCCTCAACCACCTGGGATCCTGGCCCTGGGTCCCTCTCCATCCCCATGTGGGATGATGCTATCCTACCTCCCATTCCACACCTAAGGACGTCCCCACTTCCAGCCCTCCCCACTGACCTGAAGGACAGAGGGCATGTTCCTACATCCTCCCCCAAAAGAAACACAGGCCCTGTCCATCTTCCCATGTGGGCCCAGCCCAGTGATGTGCCTGGCTCATCTGTGTCCTCTGTTCCCACCCACACAAGGAACGAGCTTTGCTCCGAGTGTCTACCTCCTGCGCCCCCACCCTGATGAAGTGAAAAGCAACAGCAATGGGGATACTGTCAGCCTCACCTGCCTGGTGAGGGGCTTCTACCCCAAGGACATCTCAGTGAAGTGGATGGAGGATAACAAATCCAGCGACCGCAACAAATCTGTCACCACCTCGCCCATGAAGGAAGGAGATGGCGACTCGACCTACTTCCTCTATAGCAAGATGACAGTTGACAAGGCCAGTTGGAAGAAAGGAACCACCTTCACCTGCATGGTCATCCATGAAGCCCTGAAACCAATGAAATTCACCCAACAAAACATCTGCCATGAAGACGGTAAATGCTGATGGCTTCTCCCAGCCCCACTGCTAGCATTGTGCGGTAGAGCTTCCTGTAAATACTTTCTGTGCCATCAATGATGACAAGTGAATAAATGGAACTAGTGTGAGCTTACCCCCAGGTCTCCTTGTTGTGGTGTCACTAGGGGAAATCTGTTGGTTGCACAATCTGGAGAAATTCTGAGGTTGGGAGCTGGGTGATTTTAAAATACTCCAGTGCTGGGGATGCTAACATGCAGATCCTGTATGTTAGGGTACATCTATACCTCTCAGGGATGGGTAGCTACATGGCGAGATGCCATGGAAGGAAGGATGGGTGGACACACGAGTACATGACTTGAATGGAAGGATGGGTTGGCACATAGGTCCCATGGAAGGAAGGACTGGTTGATACCATTGAAGAAATGATAGGTTGACGGCATGGAAATAGGATCTATTGGAGGCATGAAAGGAAGGATGTGTAGATACCAAAGTTGAAGGTGTGGAAGGAAGGGTGGCTAGATGCCATTGAAGGAAATATAGGTGGAGGCCCTAGAAGGGAGGCTGGGTAGATGCCCTCAAGGAAGGGTGGGTGGATGCTACTGAAGGAAGGTTCAGTGGCTACATCATGGGAGCAGTGTTGGAGAGGTCTAGATTGGCAGTTAAACATTTACATATAAATTATATGGAATCAGATACGTTCAAGCCCAGCTCAGTGGGGGGGGGGGGGGAGGCATGTCTTTGAGGACTAAGAGGCCAACAGATATTGCAGAGAGAGAGAATTATTTGAAGTAAATTAGAGTCTCCTACCCTAAATAAGTTCAGGGCCCTCTTAGGCATACACACTGGAGTCAAAGGGATGACACCTAAACAGAGAAAGAGGGAGAAGAAATAGCGACACTGAGATGGGTAGGGAACTTACGAGGCTCACATCCGTTAGCAAATTAGTATCAGACTCCAGTTCCATTAGACTGCATTTTAACGGGAGGAACTGATGGCTCGAAAGTTTACATGTGATATGGGGGTATCAGCGAGTGCATGGCTGGGGATGGATGGGTAAATCTATGGAGAAGGTTGGAAAAGGGTACCCATTCTGAAGGATGAAGGGATGGATATGTGGCCATAGATGGTCTGTAACAGATGGATGGAGAGAGATGGGGATCGACACCGATGGGGATGAATGGTGACTGGAAAATGAGAATGCATGGTGATGGAGGGAGGGATAGAGGCATGGATGAATGGCCAGACTGATGGATGGATGGATGGATGGATGGGCAGTTACAGATAGTGACTAATAGAGGGATGAGGATGAATACATGGGTGAATAAGGCCATGGATGGATGGATAGATTACTATATATATCTGCCAATGGATGAATGTGCTTTAAAGGGGACAGATGGCAATGGATGCTGGGAGGTAGATGATACATAAAGGGATGACTAGATAAGTAGATGGGATTAGGATATGGGTTGGATGGATGGATGGATGGATGGATGGATGGATGGATGGATGGATGGATGGACGGACAGATGGGTGTATGGATGTGAAGGTAGGAGTATGGTGTTTGTAAGTCAATAAGGATGCTACCAGGAAACTACCAGGGATGGAGGTTCCAGATAAGGATTGGATGGAGCGTAGGATGCCCGGGTAGGTAGCTGGATTGTTGTATGGTTCAGCTATCCCTGGCATCTCATTCAGGAAAGATCTCCTCTACGCTATTACCATGGTATCAGCATGATCCTACACCCCACCCACCTCCTGTTACTTCAGACAGGAGCAGAAGCCCCACAGGGATTTTCCAGACAGAGTCAGTGGGGGGTAGGTAATTCAAATACTCTGGTCCTCATACACAACTCACCTGCTGGCTAGGATGCCAAAGGCTCTCCCTCCACCCCCAATCCTCTCTGATCCCCAGTAGCATCTGAGGAGGGGGATCCAGCCAATGCCACAAGCAGGGGTCCGCTACAGGGACTAAGTCCTTGCAAAGTAACAGTGGCAGTAGGGTTGTTATCAAAAGCAGATACCAAACTAATCTGAAGTCTCATTATCTCCCGTGATCCTGAGGGCCCAGGTTGTGGGGTGGCCCACACAATTCAGAATCTGCTATTGCCCCCCATATGAGCCCCTTCTCCTACCTGTCCCCTTCAGTGTCCTGCCTTGTGTATATCAACCCTCAGGGTATGTCTAGACTACAGGGTTTTGTTGACAGAAGTTTTGTCGACAGATACTGTCCACAAACCTTCTGTCGACAACGAGCGTCTAGACTACATCCAGTTCTGTCGACAAAGAAAGCCGCTTTGTCGACATAACAGTGTGGACGCAAAGGTCAGTGTAGATGCAGTAATGCCTTCTATCGACAGAACTCTGTCGATAAAAGGCGTTATTCCTTGTAGAATGAGGTTTACATACATTGACAAAACTGCTGAGTTTTGTCGACGTTATGTTAACATAACTCAAAGGCAGTATGGACGCAGGTATAGTTTTGTCAACAAAAGTCCACTTTTGTCGACAAAACCCTGTAGTCTAGACACACCCTCAGAGATGGATGGCTGAGGGCAGGGCTCAAGCAAAGCACAGAGCTGGCACCTGGGGTTGAAAGATAACCAACTTCAGGGTGAAAACAGGAGATGCAGGTGGAGTTCCACGCAATGTAGGAGAGTAGGGGAATGGGTGAGCGGGAGACAGAGGGTGTGTCTAGACTACAGGGTTTTGTCGACAAAAGTGGACTTTTGTCGACAAAACTATACTTGCGTCCACACTGCCTTTGAGTTATGTCGACATAACGTCGACAAAACTCAGCAGTTTTGTCGACGTATGTAAACCTCATTCTACGAGGAATGACGCATTTTGTTGACAGAGTTCTGTCAATAGAAGCCATTATTGCATCTACACTGTCCTTTGTGTCCACACTGTTATGTCGACAAAGCGGCTTGTTTGTCGACAGAACTGGCTGTAGTCTAGACGCTCTATGTCGACATAAGTTTTGTCAATAGATTCTGTCAACAAAACTTATGTCGATGTAAGCCTGTAGTCTAGACATACCCAGAGAGAAAGACACAGAGAGAGAGAGCTACTCTGGTACAGATGGGCACACAGGTCATGTGGCATGACACAGGATTCTATTCACCTGGGCTCTCCTGGTTGTACACACAGATAGACAGCCAACACAGGGAGACACAAACATGCACCCCCACCTATCCATGCACCTGTTCTTCAAACACCTCTAGGGAAGGGGGCTTTCTAGTTTGGGGACGGGGGCACTAGAAAACATCATTCCCAGCTAGAGAACACAAGTGGCTTTCTTCAGAATAGCAACCGTGTTCAACATTCTGACATCCCACTCCTGGGGCAACTACAGGTTGCTCTTGGTGATGCTGACCCTGTATGATCAGCTCCAGAGATGAATGAAGTGTGTCCCAGGTCTTTAGGTGCATTGGGATGAGGGTTGTGGAGGCACCTGCAAGAAACCATTATGGTCTTTGGGGGCCTTCCTGACCATGGCAACATCCCGGTACCTCACTCACTCCTATGGATTTAACTCCTCGGGGATCTTAAGCCAGATTTTGCAGACAGAAAAACTAAGGCACATTGAAATTAACACCTGCCAATTTTCACTGTCTGGTTACATGGCTGTGGCCACATGGGATGAGTGAGGTTCTGTGTCCATTTCGTCTCCATGGGCTGTGGTGGATGAATGGAGGGAAAGAAAGTTTGTGTGGGTGGCAGGGATGGATGTGTCTAAAGATGGACAGATAGAGGCATTGATGGATAAATGAATGGATGGGTGTAACTAGAGAGAGATGGATGGAGACGTGCTTCTCTGGATGATTGGATGGATGGAGGTGGATGGAGAGGAGCAATGGAGGCACGGATGGATGGATGGATGGGCAGAAGGATGGAGGATGAATGAAGGTTTGGATGGACTGATGGATGTATCTAGGGATGGATTGTTGGATGGATTGCTACCATGGATGGATAAATGTATCTGGAGATACAAGGGTAGGACATCATAAATAGATAGATGGAAGCATCCAAAGATGGATTGATGGATCAGTATATGGTTTGTGGGACAGGGATAATTGGAAGGGGTGAGAGGGGATAGATAGATAGATAGATAGATAGATAGATAGATAGATAGATAGATAGATAGATAGATAGATAGATAGATAGATAGATAGATAGATAGATACTTTGCATGTAGGGTTGCTGGTCATGAACAGATGTTTGTATCTAGAGATGGCTAAATAGGTGGATGGAGATGTCAAGGAGCAGATTGTTGCATGTATAAATGGATGGTTGGGATTATGGATGTAGAGATGGATGGATGGTTACGTAGATGGATGGCTTATTGTTATCAATGAATGGAGGTTTAATTTTGTATGGAAATGTGCACAGATTCTGGTCATGGGTGCATGGACAGAGAGATGGGTGGTGGGATAGATGTAGAGAAGCAGGGATGGATTTTCCTTTGTCACGGATAAAGAAAAGCACCAGCAGGAGTGGATGGATATGTCTAGAGATGGAAGGAGGGTGGCAGAGAGAGACAGTGTCTAGGGATGGATGGATTCTTCGTGGTCAGAGTTGGATGGATGTACCCAGAGATCAGGATGTGAATGCATGTATGGGTTCATTTAGGATGGTTAGAGGGATGGTGGAGGTGTCTAGGGATATACTGCTACATCGGAGGGTTATTCGTGATCATGCTGTATGGAAGTATCTAAAGAGGTAGATGGAAGGATGAGGGTATCTGGGAAGGGATTGGTAAATGCATAGATAGTTGATGGTCACGGATGAATGGGTGGTGAGTGATGATGGATGGGAGGATGGATGGATGGATCTAGGAATGTATTGATGGGTTGATGGATGATTTGTCATCATACATGGGTAGATGTATCTATAGATGGAAGTGTAGAGAGGTATAGCTGGAAAGATGGAGGTAAGTAAGATGGATGGATTTATGGATGGATAGCTGGCTTGTTTTCATGGATGAATGGATGAAGGATTGTGGGAGGGATTTATTTCAAGATGGATGGATGATTTGTGCAGTGGATGGATATTTTCTGATCAAAGATGGATGGGTGGATTAGAAATTCATGGGTGCAGGCATGGATGGAGGAAGGTGTCTTGGGATTCACATATGAATGGATCGGTGGGTGTTTTGTGGTCATAGATGGAGGCATGTATCTAAAGAAGTTTAGGTGCACAGGCGTAGATGGATACATGGCTGGATGGGTTGTGGTCATCGAAATATGGAGGGCTAAATGGGGATGGATAGATGAAGGGATGGTTTGTAGGGATGGATGGATGTGTCTAGAGAGGGAAAGAAGGAGGCAGAAAGGTGTTATGTCTTTCAATGGATGGATGGATGGTTTGTGGGGATGGATGGATGGATGGAGAGGTGAGGATAGATGGATCTGTCTAGAGAAGGAAGGGAAGAGGCAGAGAGTTATATGTAGGGACAGATGGATGGATGGCTCATGGGGATGGATGGGTGGTTTATGGTCAGGGTTAGAAGAATGTTCCCAGAGACAGATGAGCGGAGAGATGGAACGATGGGTGGAGACAGGGAGACACAGATTGCTGTTGGATGCAACATCTGATCTTTCTCTCTTGCAGAGGCTGACTCGGAGGTGACGTGTCTTTCTCTCCTCCCAAAAGAGATGATACTGTCTGGCGAGTTTTGCACTGAGGACGACGACGAGGAGCTCAACAGCCTCTGGAGCACCATCTCGGTCTTCATCACCCTCTTCCTCTTGAGCGTGTGCTACAGTGCCACGGTGACCCTGTTCAAGGTGAGAAAGGGTGAAGGTGGCAGCGACGGGAGGAGCCAGGTTAGCACAGTTGGGTGCATCACGGAAGGGAAGGAAAAAAGGGAGGGACGAAGGAGAAAGAAGAATAGTTGCATGCGACAGTCTGAATGAATGAGACACAGACATAGAAACCAGACAGAATGACTCACAGAAAGACAGAGCAGACCCTTACCCCCTGCCCTGACCCCCTCTCACCTCTGGTCTCTCTATCCTTCCTCTTTGCAGGTGAAGTGGTTTTTTGCCAGCATGGTGCAGATGAAGCAGGCGAGAGGCCCCCAGTACACAAACGTGTTCCAGCGCGTGGTGTAGGGCCGCTGCTCCCTTTCTCTGTCATCTCCATCCTGCCTCCCACAGAGACTTCTGCAGCTTGGTGCCCTGGTAGATCCCTCCAGTGTGGGGTGGGAGTGATTCACCTCCTGTGGCCTCCTCCCCTTCAGCTGCTGGGCACCCTGCCCTGCCGTGAGCTGGGCTGTGACCAGTCACCTTGTGTTATGCAGGGAGCCAGTGCCCCGAGCAAGGAACCAACCCACATCCCACGTCCATCTTGCACCCAGCAGTCCCCTGCTTTTCGACGGGGTGGGAACCAGCATCCCCTAGAGAAGAAAGTGCTCACATCCTGGTCCCTACCCACCTGACCCCGCCAGCCCCTTGACCTCTTCCATGGTCAGAGCCAGTGCCCCCTAGAGGAGAAAATGTCCATGTCTCAAAATCTGCCCGCCCAACCCAGCCAACCCCTTGTACTTTCCCTTGATCAGAACCAGCGCCCCCTAGAGGAGAATGTGCACATGTCCTGGTCCCTTCCCGCCCAACCCTGCCAGACCCTTGTTCTCTCCCTGGCTCAGAGCCAGCACATTGTAGAAGAGAGCTTCCCCTTGCCCCTTTTCCCCACCGCCACCCCACAGCAACCCATCTCCCACGCTGGAGCAGGGCTGCAGCCAGGGCTCTGTCTGTTGTGCTTTGTGTTGTATATTGAGCTCCTCACTGGGATTTCTCTGTGATGTGTTTTAGACTTTCCTTGTTTGCACTGAGTAATAATAAATAAATAGAGGTACAACTCAGGCTCTGTTTCTTCTCAGCCCCCACCCCGACTTGAAAGGACCCTGAGACCCATCGGAAAGCTGTACTATGTTGGTAGGGGGTACCTCCAGGTGGGGTCAATAGGGTACTCCCCTACCCATGAGTAGGAAACAGGGGGCCTAGCGACAAATCCAGAAATCTGGGGCGTCATCCCTCAACCTTGCATAGTATGGATGAAGAAAGAAAGAAAGAAAGAAAGAAAGAAAGAAAGAAAGAAAGAAAGAAAGAAAGAAAGAAAGAAAGAAAGAAAGAAAGAAAAGTAGAGAGGCTGATATGGGTAAGTATAGAGATGGATGAGGGTGTGTGGAGATGTATGAGCAGGTGGGTAGATGTGGGAATGTGTCTGAGAATAGATGGATGGATGAAAGGATGGGTCTCCGGATGATGGATGGATACTGTTGAAGAATGAACGGAGAGAAATAATGCATAAGGAGAATGGCTACAAAGAAGAAAGGGTTGAAGTTTGGATCCTACGTATTGTGGGGGGAAGGATGGGCGGATAAAACAGGAGACACCGAGTCAATCAATGCTGGGTGACACCCCTTCATCCAAATATCCAGGATGTTTCATTTTTATTCAGCCATATTCCACAAACAGCCATTCTCCATGCGCCAGAGCTCCCATGGTTTTACCCCCAGTGTACAAGGAATGCGAGACCCCATGAGGCCCCCAGAGCCATCTCCGATACACCCTCAGTAGCCCATAGGGCTCTGATCCTCAGTGGCAAGTGACATCGTTGTTGGACAAGACCACAAAGACATTGATGGCGATAGGTTTACTGGAGGTTTTGTCAACGTTCCGTTGGGTGAAGCTCTTGGGAGCTCTTGGGAAGCTTTTTCATGCCCCACCATGCAAAAATAGGTGTCCCCTTTCTGCCATTCAGACACCTGGATTATGAGCTTGCTGTAGATGAAGTAGCTCTCCTCCTTCCCAGCCTCTCGCATGGGGCTAATGTTGGTGTAGGCTTCCTGTGGAATGGGCCGGTCCTTCCGGGTCTATATGACCAAGATGTCTCTCATCCAAAAGTGAAAGACCAGGCAAGTGATGGTGGCTCATTCCTGGAGAGCCAGTGCATGAGGAGGGGAGACATAGACAGAAGTGGCCCAGAAAGAGACCTCTGCCACAAGAAAACAAGAGTTAATGGTGGGTAAGGAACCCAAGCATGCTGCCTGCCTCTATCCCATGTGCCCCACCTCTACCCTGTAGAGCCGTGAATATAATGCAACGGCTCTGTCCCTACTAACCCCCGAGACCTAAATTAATCGCATGAAGAGAGGCTGGAATCAGGGGCCAAGGCTCCAAGTCTTGCTGATTTAATCAGCTACGTCCCACTCCCCTTGCAAAGCCAGAAAAAGGACCCAAGAGTCCTGACTTCCTGGGTACGTCTAGACTACCGCGTTTTGTCGACGGAAGTTTTGTCGACAGATACTGTTGACAAAACTTCCGTCGACAAAGAGCGTCCAGACACATTGAGTTCGGTCGACAAAGCAAGCTGCTTTGTCGACAGAACTCCGTAGTCTGGACGCAATGTTACAGGCAATAACACCTTCTGTCGACAGAGTTCTGTCGACAGAAGGTGTTACGCCTCGTAAAATGAGGTATACCAGCGTCGACAAAACTGCCGAGTTTTGTCGACGTTATGTCGACAGAACTCTGCGGTAGTGTAGACGCTGGTATAGTTTTGTCGACAAAAGTCCACTTTTGTCGACAAAACTAGGTAGTCTATACACACCCCCTATGTCCTGCAACCATTTCATCCTACCCACACATTTCTGACCTGTGCCTGGATCAGGGCTAGCACCCCCTAGAGTCACACAGTCCCATGGAGAATTCACCACACTCTGAGTCAGCCCAGTGCCCCCACAGTGGGACGAGATTAGACCTGGTTCCCCCTCTAGGGCTTACCACGACTTTTGTAGATAGTCTTGGCCTCTGTCGATGGCATCTCTTGGTACTTTGCAGTGCAGGTGAAATTCTCAGTGGTCTACGATTCCTTTACATTCACCCTCAGGATGCTGACTGCACTGTACATTTGGATGCTACACCAGCTCCCTGGAGTCCATCATCAATGGGTCTCCATTTGTCCTGCTCCAGAAGATCTCCAGGCTGCTGGGGGTCTCCATGCCGCTCACCACATAAGTGATGGTGGCATTCTGTGCTATGTAGAGATCCTCCAAGTATGGCAGAAAGAGGAAGACCTTTGGAGGGGGTTTATTACAGTTGCTGCCACCTGGTTGGGGTGGGAGGCAACATTGAGGGCTGGGCAGAGTGAATATTCACCAGGCACCCGGGGGAAATTGAAAGCCTTTCTCTCAGGGCTTCAAATCCTGGGGGATGTTTGGAGAACGGGCTGAGGTCACTGAGGTGGCAAGTAGAGTTTGGAGCTCCCAGATGGAAAGGAGCGAACCTTCCTCTTTCAGGGCATCAGAAAAACTGACTGAGGATGTCCTACCCACCTAAGGGCTGGGATTCCTGGGCCCTATAGTGGTTCGTTAGCTCTTTGCCAACTCATGAGCCAATTGGAACAGCTGCAGGTTTATTTACAGAATGCCCCCTTGTGGACAACACGGCAATGGACAGAGTTTCCCTCTTTCTTCTGCTCAGGGGCCTTCCGGAATGACATTTGTGAACTCCACGGACATCCCCAACTCAGTGTGTGGCTCCTCGTTTCTCAGAGAGGGCAGGTGGGACTCAGCGAGCCAATGCCCATCACCAGAGCCTAGACCGTCCTCCTCTTAACATTAGACCCCATCCCACACCCAGAGCTTTGGAGGGAACTCATTTCCCCTAAGCCTCTACTCCGTGCACAGGCAAAAGGGTTGCGTACAGTCCACCCCTTTGGATCACCAATGGCCCTTCGGGCATGAGCTCCCCAACTGTCACTACAAGCCAACGGGGGATGGAAGAGCTTGAATCCTTTCTGAAAGCCAAGTAGAATCACAACCCTGGCCTGCAGGAACAATCTTCTCTAGTGAATGTTGCATGACGCACACGCTGGATGCTGCTCGTTCAAATCATTGGCCATGTGGCTGCTGGTGAAGATGAGATCCCAGATTCGTGTGGACCCTCTCTTGGGGCCCAGGGGTTGTTTGGGGAAGGGGCTAAGGTCACTGGGGTGGGAAGCAGAATTTGGAGCTCCCAGATCTTCTTCTTCTAGGGCATCAGAAAAACTGACTGAGGATGTCCTACCCGTCTAGGAGCTTGGATTCCTGGGTCCCATAGTGGTTCGTTAGCTCTCTGCCAACTCATGAGCACATTGCAACAGCTCTGGCTCCACTGTAAGAATGCTCCCTTGTGGACAACACAGCAGTGGACGGAGCTGGCCTGTTTGCTCCACTCAGGGGCCTTCCAGAGTGAAATTCATGGACTCCACAGACATCCCCTACTCAGTGCAGTGCTCCCCATTTCTCAGCAAGGGCAGGTGGGTCTCAGAGGGCAAATGCCCATACCCAGAACCTCGACCATCCTTCTTTTAACACTGCACCCCATGCCACACCCAAAGCTCTTAAGGGAACTCATCTCCCCTAAGCCTCTACTCTCTGCACAGGCAAAAGGGCCACTTACATTTCACCCCCCTTGACCACCAATGGCCCTTAGGGCAGGAGCCCCCCAACTCTCACTACAAGCCAATGAAGGATGGGAGACCTTGAATCCCTTTGGAAATTGCAGCAGGGAAACCCAAAGAATCGCCCATAGAATTGCAACCCTGGCCTCCAGGAACAATCTCCTCTAGTGTACATTGCATGAAGCATGAGCATGATGTCACTCATTCAGATCATTGGCCATGTGGCAGCTGATGGAGATGAGATACCAAATCCATATGGACCCCCAGATCCCATGATGGGGCAAAGGATGGATTTGAGGGGTTTCTCTCCTTAGCTTCCCTGCATCCGTCAGCTTCTCAATCCCACCGGAATGCAATCCAACCCCGGATCAGCTTCTCCTTTAGAATAAATTGTAATTCACCACCTAAGGTTTCACCGTCTCTAGCATCTGCAGATCCGTGAAGGCACCTGCCCAAGTGCCAGACTCCAATGGGGAGAATGAGATGGACCATGAGGCCAAAATTCTGAACTTCCCTCTACAGGAATCCTTCTGTCATTGAGAAGCATTCCCAGAAAGGAACTATGACGCAGAGGGAAAGCAATGTTTCAGTCAACCCAAGTTCTGCCGTGACATTTCTCCAAGAGCAAGCACATCCACTTAGGTCATGGCCAAATCTCAGTCCAAGGAGATTGCCTGCTGCTTCCTGAAATTCATTCTGGCATTGAAGTCAGTTTTCCCGCACTTCCTTTAGTGGTGATAGGGTGCTGAAGGCTGTGGTAAGATCTCCTCAAGGAATAAGTTGAGATCCCCACTGCTTTGGACATTTCTGACTGGATAATGCCCTTACGGAGCAGATAACCCCACATAACTCAGGTTTCAATGAATCTTGCATTCCTTGTTTTCACCAAAGATGGATTCATAATGGATGTAGAAATCCTTCAGTGAGGCCACCTTCCCCCCGCAACCCAGGACTCTTTTGGACTCAAGCACTTGCTCATGCCATTGACTGAATGAGACAACAAAGCATGGAAACATCCCTAAATTAACCCCTGCCTCTGAGAATCCACTTACTGAAGGACACCTTTTCCACCACTCTCTTGGGCTTCTCCAAGGCTGGGTGATGCACCGTGCAGGTGAAGTCTTCTGTTCTTTCGATTTGATTGACTTTCAGGATGTTGTAGGCCAAGAAGGCACCACTTCCTGCCATGGGGCCATTGTTGTAACTGGCCGTGAGTTCTGGGGAATTGTCCTTCAACCAGGACATGCTGATGTCTTCTGGGTAAAAGCCACTAGCTTCACAGATAAGAGTCAAGGGTACTTTGTTCTCTGAGATGTTTTTGTGTTAAGTTTTTGAGATGGTGAGGGAAGGCTCCTTTTTAGCCATGTTTTCATGAAAAGGAAGAGGGGAAAGGCAAAAATATGGCTTCGGTGCACATCCAAGTTAAGCATCATAGAAAATAGAATTATAGGGCTGGAAGAGATGTCAGGAGGTCATAAAGTCCAGTCCCCTGCCCAAAGCAGGACCAATCCCAGCTAAATCAACCCAGCCAGGGCTTGGTCAAGTTAAGACTTAAAAACCTCTATGGCTGGAGATTCCCCCTGCCCCCGCCTTCCCTAAGGAACCCATCTCAGTGCATCACCACTCTCCTAGTGAAATAGTTTTTCCTAATATCCAACCTAGACCTCCCCCACTGTAACTTAAGGAGTCAGATAAACCACTAACACTCTGTAAAGTGATTAGGGAGAGGAAAAATTCAGGGAAGGGGTGAAGCTACATCACACCAACCCAACCACTAAGCATCATTTTCTGGGAAACTTGAAGGACACGGATCTTCATCCCAAAATCCAACCAAAGGTGCAAGTCTTCACCTTTTTCAGCATTCTGATGTTATTTCTCTGTTCCTCCTTCAAAATGGTTATTGACTTCTTCATTGTAATGAACACCATCTCAGTCTCCTTCCGGAGCATCAATACGCTCCTCACCCTCAAGTGGGTTTTACTGTTACGCAGATGTGCGCCAATGGACAATGACTGGAGTTTGCCTTTCCCTTTGCCATGAAAAGGCTCCTCACCTTTATTGACCGTGGTTACCTCTTGGGTGAGTTCCCCAGAACAGAGCGTGCTCATTTTACAGGTAAATCTGCATTATGTTGGTAGGGGGCACCTCCAGGTACGGTCAGTAGTTTTAGGGTGCTCCCCTGCCTACGAATGGGAGACAGGGGGCCTAGCGACAAACCCAGAAATCTGGATCTTCATCCCTCAGCCCTGCAAGGTTTGGAAAGAAAGAAAGAAAGAAAGAAAGAAAGAAAGAAAGAAAGAAAGAAAGAAAGAAAGAAAGAAAGAAAGAAAGAAAGAAAGAAAGAAAGAAAAGTGGAGAGGCTTTTATGGGCATGTATAGAGATGGACAGATGGTATGAGACAGGAGGGAGGGAAGGAGAGAGGGTTGTATGTGTGGGCGGATAACAGCCAGAACCAGACACCCACGGAAGGCCATGCTGAGACGCAGCTCAGAATTGTAAACTCATTTTATTTTGGCTCCAACACTCGATTCCTGTCTATGTTGCATGTTGAACGTCAGATGGGGTGAGAGAAGCTTTTCCCTCCCCTGAGTCCACTGGGATTAGCGTTCCGTGCACTGTCCACCTACACACCCCCACGCACAAGCAAATCCAATCCCGGCTGGGACTGACAGAGGGATATGGGGCTGGGTACCACTTCCAACACGGCTGCGCCCTGGGGATGCCCAGGGAAGTTCTCTACCCTCCCTGCTTGGGGACAGGCGGGGCTCACGCCATTCCACGGGCCGTTCTCCAGCCTCAGTGCTGCCGTGGGGCTTGGCTCTTCCAGGGGGGCTCATACAAGGCCGGAGGTGAGCAGGGCTTAAAATGGCCGGAGACCATGAAGTGGAAGGAGGAGTCCAGAGCTGGGCACTCATCGCACCTGAAGATACAGAGACCAGAGGGGTTCAGCTGGTGCTGCTGTTGGGGTCATGGGCAGCATCCCACCCTGAGAGAGCAAGGCCAGAATGGACCATGGGACCAGCTGCTTGGCCGGGACCATAGAGTCTCGCCCAGCCAGGCCTGCCCTCCACCAGCACTTCTCCACTGAGGTGGAACCAGACTTGTGGAGACTCCAGACTTGGAAAACCTCCTAGCGGAGAGGACACTGCTCACTGGGCACCACACGAGCATTCTCTGTGGAGCCCGCATGGTCTCAACTGCCTGCTTTGGGACCCAGGTCCAGTGACTGAGCACCGGAGATTGCTGTAAGCCATGTAGTGCCAAGAGGCTCTCACCTTAAGCAGCGTGACGCCGGTGCTGTACACCAGGCTGAGCAGGAACAGAGCGATGAAGGTTACAGGAGTCCAGAGAGGATCCGATTCCCCCTCTCCTCCTTCAGCACAGACCCCTTGGTCCTCCACCAGGCAGAGAGGCACTGGGGAAGGGATAAACAGGGCAATTAGAGAGGCCAGTCCCTTAACTCCTATTTTGGGGCCCTGTGGAATTTGCCCACAAAGCCCTTCCAAGACCTCCCCTGATTTTTAATATGCCAGAGGCAGCATGGTCCTATGAACAGGGCACTAGAATGGGACTTGGGGGTCCTGGGTCTGTCTGTGCCCTCTGTCTCTGACATTGTAGGACCTCATAGAATTCTCTTCCTCTCTCTGTGCCTCAGTTTCCCTCAACACCCTGTGTCTCTTTGGACTTGAAGCTCATCTGTTCATAGACCAGATGTTATGTGTGCACAGCTCCTAGTGCAACTGGGATGCCAAGCACAGAGGAGAGATCTATGTGTGACTATAGCTCACATCCTAATGAGGCCATCCAATGAAAACAACTTTTAAGGGTCTTCCCCCCTTGGTCCCTATTCCAATCTGTTCCTAGAAAAGCTAGGATTGGTGTCCCATTCCCACCTTTGGGCAATATTGGCCTTTGCCCAACATAGATGGGGTTAGACTTTCCAGCTCCAAACCAGGATATTCCTCTATGACTAGGGGATCAGGGACCAGGATAACTATCTGGTCTCACTTCCTGCATCGCCTAGAGCAGAGAAAACCTCCCAGTGATCTCTGAATTCTACCTAGAGATCCCTGCACAGGGGCTGGAAAGGAACTTTCTGTCCTGTGTCCTATGTAGGCTGTGGACCTACCTCATCTCTCATCTGAATCCTAGATCCCTGATATACAATGACCTGTCCTTCCATGAGCTCTACAAGAAGGGGGCAAAATTATGGTGACACCATTAACCACACTCCAAGTTGCCCCTTTTAAGTTTGTTCCCTGCACGGGCACTTTGAGTGCAGAAGGTGGGAGCAGGCAAGAAAGCTTAAATCACTATGCCACCAAAGGCTACTGTATTAAAACTCCCCAAGGTCTCAGCTTTGCTACCACCCAAATGCAAAACCCCCCGGAAAGCCAGAAAGTCATCTTCATCCCATAGTGTAACCTCAACCTCTTTCAACCTATTTCAGGAGAGAACTTGAAAACAAGCTATAATCCCGGAATAGCCGACCTTCAGTTCAGACACATGATGGCTACGTCTACACTGGCATGATTTCCAGAAATGCTTTTAACGGAAAAGTTTTCCGTTAAAAGCATTTTTGGAAAAGAGCGTCTAGATTGGCAGGACGCTTTTCTGCAAAAGCACTTTTGGAAGGGGACGACCCCTTCCAGACATCAGGGGCCCATATCGACAGGACGCTGGAAACAGAAATGATGGCCCCTGACTCATTTCTCACTTGTGGTGACTTTGCAGTGAACTGGAGGCACAAATATCCACTCCTTGAGCCACCTCCGTTATAGTGTCATGGGGTGAAAGTAAAGACCTCTCCCAATTCATTGCGCATGGGGTACCATTTGTTAGGAGCCCAGATTTTGCTGAGCCTGCCTATGTGTCTTCTCTGCAGCAGGAAAGCTGCCTGGGAAAGAGCTTGAAGATCCCACAATAGTGGCCAGAGACCTGCTGCCTACACCTGAGCACCTGGAGTCAGTTACCCACATCAGGGAGCCCAGACAAACCAACATCACATGGACAACAGCCCCAGGAAGGCCAGTAGGATGTGGCCCCTAGAGAGGAAGTGAGTGGTATCTCCCACCCTTGTGAAGTCAGTGTGTTCGATTCCTTGCTGACCCAATGTCAACCCACTCCGCCCCTCAAGCATCCGAGGTCAGAACCTAGGGGAGTCAGGTGGGCCAAGGTCTCTGTGCCCCAGCCTTCACCCCCTCTGGTAACAGGCCCAGACATGGCCATTATTCCACACTGTCCTGCACCTCTGTTGACACTGATCTCTGTTGACCCTAGACTGAAGGGCTACTTTATTGACTCTGTCCACTAGGCCATGCTGCCCTGCACTCATGCCTGTAGTCCCTACAACACACGATCCTGCACCTGACGGCTAAGACATTGATGCTGTCTACCAGACCTCACTACCCTGTGCTTGTGGGCAACCATCTGGTTTTAGATCATTAGGTCACACTGCCATGACTCTAAGGGTGAGTTCTTAGACCCTGGCCATTGGGCCACATCATGGTTTGGCCCCCCAGGAAAAGTCAAGTTGGGTGGACTGTATCTGTAGAGTCAGCACAACCCGGATCCACCCTGAATGAAGATGGTATATGTTTCGTCATTATGGGTGTGTCTAGACTACAGGGTTTTGTCAACAAAAGTGGACTTTTGTCGACAAAACTATACCTGCGTCCACACTGCCTTTGAGTTATGTCGACATAATGTCGACAAAACTCAGCAGTTTTGTCGACGTATGTAAACCTCATTCTACGAGGAATAACGCCTTTTGTCGACAGAGTTCTGTCAATAGAAGGCATTATTGCATCTACACTGTCCTTTGCGTCCACACTGTTATGTCGACAAAGCGGCTTGCTTTGTCAACAGAACTGGATGTAGTCTAGACACTCTTTGTCGACAGAAGCTTTGTTGACAGTATCTGTTGACAAAACTTCTGTCGACAAAACCCTGTAGTCTAGACATACCCTATGTTACATCTGCCATTGGCTTCCCTTAAGCCCTTCTCTACACATTCAGAGTCTTTAAGTGCCTGATATGTTTTTTCCATGCACGTATTTATAGACACCAATGAAACCCTCATTTGAGTGAGTTTTTACAAGTGATAGAAATGTAGCCATGTTAGTCTGGTGTAGCTGAAACAAAAAACAGGACTATGTAGCACTTTAAAGACTAACAAGATGGTTTAATAGGTGATGAGCTTTCGTGGGCCAAACCCACTTCCTCAGATCAAATAGTGGAAGAAAATTGTCACAACCATATATACCAAAGGATTTGAT
The DNA here is from genome assembly GCF_052426305.1 of Pelodiscus sinensis. Lineage (NCBI taxonomy): Eukaryota > Metazoa > Chordata > Testudines > Trionychidae > Pelodiscus > Pelodiscus sinensis. The sequence goes on along the minus strand of NC_143081.1, from coordinate 4,586,946 downwards.
TTGTCCTTTTCACATGTGTTCATTTTTTTAATTGTGGCAAGTGACATCGGTGTCGGACAAGACCACGGAGACATTGACGGCGGTGGGTTTTCCGGAGGCCTTGTCCACGCTCTGTTGGGTGAAGGTCATGGGCAAAATGCAGGACAATGTAGCACTTTAAAGACTAACAAGATGGTTTATTAGATGATGAGCTTTCGTGGGCCAGACCCACTTCCTCAGATCAAATAGTGGGCAGGCCTTCATGCCCCACCATGCAGGAGTAGGTGTCCCCCTTCTGCCACTCAGAGGCCTGGATTCTGAGCTTGCTGTAGATGAAGTAGCTCTCCTCCTCCCCAGCTTCCCGCGTGGGGCCGATATTGATGTAGGCTTCTTGCGGAAGGGGCCGGTCCTTCCGGGTCCATGTCACCAAGATATCTCTGGGTCGGAAGCCGGAGGCCAGGCAGGTGATGGTGGCCCATTCCTGGAGAGCCAGCTCCTCCGCATGAGGAGGGGAGACGTAGACAGAAGGGGCCCGGAGAGAGACCTCTGCCACAAGGAAACACCAGTTAGTGGTGGGAAAGGGACCCAAGAATCCTGCCTGCCTCCCCTACCCTCATTATCCTCCCCTATCCCATTACACTTTCCCCTGCCCCAGCCCTGCAGAGCCATGGAAACAATGTAGCCTCTAGACCTATATCAATTGCATGAAAAGAGGCTAGAACTAGGGGTCATAGCTCTAAGTCTTGCTGATCTTACTCGCTATATCCCACTCCCCTGGCAAAGCTGGACAAAGGACTCCGGAGTTCTGACTTTTTGTGCCCTGCACCCATGTCATCCCACCAACACATTTCTAACTCCCACTGCCACCAACCTGCACCTGGATCAGGGCTAACGACCCCTAGAGTCACAAGGTTCCAGGGAGAATTCACCATCCGGGGGCCAGATTAGACCTGGTGCCCCACCGAGACTTTTGTGAATAGTCTTGACCTCGGCCGATGGGATGTCTTGGTGCTTCACGGTGCAGGTGAACTCCTCCCCTGACTGCCACTCCTCCACGCACACCCGCAGGACACTGGCTGTGCTGTAGGTGCCATTTGGATGCGGCACCGGCTCCCTGGAGTTCACCATCAACGGGCCTCCATTGCTCCTGCTCCAGGAGATCTCCAGGCTACTGGGGGTCTCCATGCCACTCACCACACAAGTGATGGTGGCATTCTGTGCTATGTAGAGATCCTCCAGGGATGGGGGAAGGAGGAAGACCTTCGGAGGGGGTCGATGACAGTCGCTGCTACCTGGTTGGGGGCGGGAGGCAGCGTTGAGGGCTGGGCAGAATGAATACTCATCAGACACCCGGTGGAAATTGAGGGCCTTTCTCTCAGGCCTTCCAACCCTGGGGAAGATTTGAGGAACAGGCTGTGGTCAGTGGGCTGGGAATTAGAGTTTGGAGCTCTCAGATGGAAAGGAGAGAATCTTCCTCTTCTAAGGCATCAGAAAACCTGAGTCAGGGTGTCCTACCCATCTAGAGGCTTGGATTCCTGGATCCTATAGTGGTTAATAAGATTTTTGCCAACTCATAAGCCAATTGGAACAGCTACTGCTCTATTGACACAATACCCCCTTGTGGGCAACATGGCAGTGGACAGAGATTCCTTGTTTGTTCCATTCAGGGGCCTTCCAGAGTGAAATTCATGAGATCCACGGACATCGCAAGCTCAGACTGTGGCTCCCCATTTCTCAGCGAGGCCAGGTGGGGCACAGAGGGCAAATGGCCAAGCCCAGCATATAGATTGTCCTCCTCTTAATACTAGAACCCCTGCCATGGCTAAAGCTCTGGAGTGAACACATCTCCCCTAAGCATCTACTCCCTGCACAGGCAAAAAGGCCATTTACATTTCACCCTTATTGTCCACCAATGGTCCTTAGAGCATGAGCCCCCAAACTCTCACTACAAGCCGAAGGGTGATGGGAGAGCTTGAATCCCAAAGAACTGTAACCCTGGCCTCCAAGGACAATCTCCTCTAGTGTATGTTGCATGAAGCACACGCTTGATATTGCTCATTCAGATCGTTAGCAATGTGGCTGCTGATGGAGATGAGATACCAGATTCATTGGACTCCCAGGGTGTGTCTAGTCTACAGGGTTTTGTCGACAAAAGTGGACTTTTGTTGACAAAACTATACCTGCATCCACACTGCCTTTGAGTTATGTTGACATAACATCGAAAAAACTCAGCAGTTTTGTCAACGTATGTAAACCTCATTCTACAAGGAATAACGCCTTTTGTTGACAGAGTTCTGTCGATAGAAGGCATTATTGCATCTACACTGTCCTTTGCGTCCACACTGTTATGTCAACAAAGCGGCTTGCTTTGTCAACAGAACTGGATGTAGTCTAGACGCTCTTTGTCGACCGAAGTTTTGTCAACAATATCTGTCGACAAAACTTCTGTCAACAAAACCCTGTAGTCTAGACGTACCCCCAGATTCCATGATGGGGCAATGGATGAACCTGTATTGGTCAGTTTCTGAATCCCGTTGGGACTCAACTCTATACCAGATCAGCTTCTTCTTTAGGATAAATTGAAATTCACTGCCTTCAGCAGCTTGAGATCCGCGAAGGAACCTATCAAGGTGCCAGACTCAAATGGACCACAAGGCCATAATTGTGAACCTCCCTCTGCAGAAATCTCTGTCTCCTTGTGAAGCAACCCATTCCCAGAAAGGAATAATGACTCAGAGGGAAAGTAATGTTCCAGTAAACCCAGGGCAGCCATGACATTTCTCCAAGAGCAAGAGTGTCCACCCAAGGTCATGGCCAAATCACAGCCCAACAAGATGCCATGCTGCTCTATCCTTGAAATTCTCTCTGGCATTGGCATTGAGAAAAGTTTTCCCACACTTCCTTTAGTGGTGATGGGGTCCTGCTGGCTGTGGTAAGATCTCCTTAATAGGTAAGTTGAGATCCCCATTGATTTGGATATTTCTGACTGGATAATGCCCTTGGGGAGCAGGGAATTTTCCTGTAATAACCCTACATAACTCAGGTTTCAATGACTCTTGCACTCCTTGGTTTCACCAAAGATGGCTTCATAATGGAGATAGAAATCCGTCAGTGAGGCCACCCCCCACCCCCGAGTCCAGAGCACTTATGGACTCAAGCACTTGCTCATGCCATTGACTGGATGAGACAACAAAACATGCAGAATTCCCCAAATTAACCCCTGCCTCTGGGAATGCACTTACTGAAGGACACTTTTTCCATCACACTCTTGGGCTCCTCCAAAGCCGGGTGATGCACCACGCAGGTGCAGTTTTCTGCCTCTTCACTTCGATTGACCTTCAGGATGCTGTAGGCCGAGAAGGTGCCACTTCCTGCCACAGGGACATTGTTGTAACTGGCCGTGAGTTCCGGGGAGTTATCCTTCAACCAGGAGATGCTGATGTCTTCGGGATAAAAGCCGCTAGCTTCGCAGATGAGCGTCAAAGACTCTTTGGCCCCCGAGAGGTTTTCATGGTAGGCTTTTGAGATGGTGACGGAAGGCTCCTTTTTATCCATGTCTATACAAAAAGGAAGAGGGGAAAGGCAAGAATAAGGCTGGGGTGCACATCCAAGATAAGAATCATAGAATCATAGAGCTGGAAAAGACCTCAGGAGGTCATCAAGACCAGCCCCCTTCCCAAAGTGTGGACACCATCTCAATCTCCTTCCAGAGCATCAATATGCTCCTCACCCTCAGGTGGGTTTTACCGTTATGCAGATGGCCACCAATTGACAATAACGATAGTTTGTCTTTCCCTTTGGGATGCTGAGGATCCTCACCTTTATTGACCATGGTTATCTCCTGGGTGAGTTCTCCAGAACAGAGCGTGCTCACTTTGCAGGTAAATCTGGTACCTTCTCCCCACTGTGCCCGCGACACTGGGTGGGAGCTGACCAGGCTGGTGGTCCCATTGTTGTTCTTCTTGGGGGGTTCTGTTTTCCCCTCAGAGCTGACTTTCCCCTCCACTTGCCAGGTGATTGTGGTGGCTGCTAAGTTGTAACCCAAAACTAGACAGGTCACGTGACCAGAATTCTTGATCACGTCTTCATAGGAGGGTTTGGCCAGGTAGATGCTTGGTTGAAGTGCGCTTTTGGGGCAGGCTGAGAAATCCAAAGATACCAGTATCAATAATGTGAGATGGCATTAAAAGACCCTGAACCCCTCTCTGAGCCTGGAGAGCAGTCAATTGAGCGACATCAACCCTCCATTAAAAAACAAGCAAATGAGCACAAACTAAACTGTTTCTTCCCAAACACTGAAAGATGTGCCAATGTTCATCCCAGCCAGCCACATTAAACACACGGAAAGACCAGGAGAAGAGTCTCCTGGGTTGGTTCTATCAGGTGCCCATCCCCTAATAATGAATCCAAGGCACCGCAACAGGTTGTTCTATCAACATCTGGGAGGCAATGAAAAGAAATAGCCACCACAGCTCATAAATGAAGGTTAGAAGAGATTTCAGCAGGTCTAGTCCAATGTCGAGCTCAAAGGTGGACCAACAAGCTTCTTCCAGCAGCCCTCTCATCATCTATCCATCTATAGACCTCCTTCGACCACATTGACAGCATCTATCTCTTTGTCTTTCCAACCATCTAGGCTGTGTCTAGAGTGGCAAGTTTTTCCGGAAAATCAGATGATTTTCCGGAAAAACTTGCCAGCTGTCTACACTGGCCGCTTGAATTTCCACAAGAACACTGACGATCGCATGTAAGATCGTCAGTGTTCTTGCGGAAATACTATGCTGCTCCCGTTCGGGCAAAAGTCTTTTTCTGAAAGACTTTTGGGCAAAAGAGCCAGTGTAGACAGCACAGTAGTGTTTTCCGCAAAAAAGCCCCAATCGCGAAAATGGCGATCGGGGCCTTTTTGCGCAAAACCGCATCTAGATTGGCCACGGACGCTTTTCCGTAAAAAATGCTTTTGCGGAAAAGCATCCTGCCAATCTAGACATGCTTTTCCGAAAATGCTTTTAACGGAAAACTTTTCCATTAAAAGCATTTTCGGAAAATCATGCCAGTGTAGACGTAGCCCTACAGTACCAATCTCCCCCACCATATCCCCATGTGTTCTTTAACCATAGGTGCAACCCAACCAACGCTTAGGCAGAGCTGGATTCTCTCCTCACCCACTCCCCACCCTGCACTCCTGGAGACCCTCACCCAAGCACTTGCTGGTATTTTGCACGAAGGGGTTTAATCCCCCAGCTGGGTGGGTGACTTGGCAGGTGAATTCTTCCCCTTTCTCCCAGCTTTCCTTGGTGACCTTTAAGTGGCTCTGTCCTATGTAGGTGCCGTCTGCACCCAACGAAGAAGAGAAGGCAGTGGTGGGGAGATTCATCGTGTTATTGTTCACCAGCCATTTCACATTGGCTTTGTTGGGTCGGAAGCTGAGGAGAAGGCAAATCAGCTCCAGCTGGCTCCCTGTGGAGCTATCCTCACAGGGGGGGACCAGGAGGCGAACCTGGGGTGGCATCATCGGACCGCATGCTGAGAGTAGAAAGAGGAAACAAGACAGTTCAGGGTCACTCTCTATTGATCACCAGTCCCCTTCCAGAGAGAGTGATGACACTGCGGTCAACCCACCTCTAGCGAAACTCTCCCCTCTTTGAGGTATGGTTACATTCAATACTTTAGGGCTGAGATTTTTCACAGACATATATGAGGTGTTAAAGCAAATGGGAACAGGGCCATACATATTTTACACAAATGTCAAATGCCTTCCTGGGTTGTTTGTGCATCTGCTGCCTTAGGTGTGTTCTCCCTGGTAAACAACAGGGACAAAGCTGGAAGTTGAGCTGTGTTTCTTTGAACTTCTTCTCCTCAAGAAGTGTCCCCTGGATAAGAGGGACTGTGGTGTTTCATAGCATGACATGGCAGCAGGTGAAATCCTGGGAAAGGGCTAACTGTGTCTGGGTATGAATGAAACATCACTGACTTCAGTAGAGATCAGTTGATTTACAGCAGCTGGAATCCTGACCCCAGAATGCCTAGATTTGCTGCTGTGGGACCTGGATGACAGGTATCATTGGCAGGATAGTTCCATGGGACTGGTCAGGGAAGGGAAGGCCTCTGGCTCCTTGTTGAGGAAAGCACCTGAGGGAAACATCTCTGCATGAGGACCAGTCAGTAGGCATGGCATACAGCCAGGAAAGCTGAGCTAGTGAGGTTATTAATCAGGCAGCTGACTAAATGCTGGAGAGGTACATGGGGGCAGGGACCCTGTGCTCTGAGTTACCCTGGTTTTGCTTTGAGTCCTTTTGTTTGAACAAGGCTGAGCTTTGGACTACATCGGCTGATGTATCTCCATAAGCAGTTTGGGTTAGGGTTAGGATTAAGGAGTAAGGCAATGAGCCAAAGTTTTCTCCAAGACACGAGGGACAACATGAAGGTTTGTGGATATGTCATCCCAGCGCTGTGCCAAAGGGATTTGGACACCAGGGCTGTGTCTACACTGGGCCACTTATTCCGGAAAATCAGCCGCTTTTCCGGAATAAGCTGTGAGCTGTCTACACTGGCCCTTGAATTTCCGGAAAAGCAACAATGCTCTACTGTACAAAATCAGCCGCTATTCCGGAAAAACTATTCTGCTCCCGCTCGGGCATAAGTCCTTATTCCGGAACACTGTTCCAGAAAAGGGCCAGTGTAGACAGCCCAGTAGTCTTTTCCAGAAAAAAGCCCCGATCGCGAAAATGGTGATCGGGGCTTTTTTCCGGAAAAGCGCGTCTACATTGGCCACAGACGCTTTTCCGGAAAAAAGGGCTTTTCTGGAAAAGCAGCCTGCCAATGCAGACGCTCCTTTTCCGGAAAAGCTGAAAACGGAATAGTATTCCGTTTTAAGCATTTCCGGAAATTCATGCCAGTGTAGAGACAGCCCATATTCCCAAGGGAATCAGTCACCTAAATCTTGAAGCCAAACAGGAAAACCACCCCATCAGTGGAAGACAGTGCTCTGCCCATACGTGCATTCTACCTTAAGTGTTCCCATATTGTTCGATCTATTAGGAGGGACGCAAGGAGGGGCGAGTATGGAGGGCGTGCCTTGTGTTTCAAAAGTTGGCCAATGCTTGGCCAGTATTCCAGTGTGACATTCCCCCCCAAGACTCCCGCAGGGGTGTAGATTCGCTTTAATTGGTCTCAGGTGCCTATGAAATTTCAAAATCTCTGCCTGGCTGTCCCAACTACCCCCCATCGCCCGTCTTACATTCCTCTGGGAACGTCTTGGACAGTGTTCGCCTTGTCGCATCGTGTGTCGCATCGCACTGGTAGGTGTCACCCCTCCAGTCACCAGCAGGGATGGTGAGCTGACTGATCTGGGTGTAAAGCCCATTCCTGGCCATCATCTCTGGGAAGTCCCGCACCCCCTCGGTCACTCTGCCAGAATTCCACCGGATTCTCACTGATGATGGTGAATAGCCGGTCACAAGACAGACAAGGTGTCTATCTCGGCAAGCGCTGCTTGTGCTGGTGCAGCAGGAAGCCAGGGAGAAGACAGATGGGGCTGTGTTTCCTGATGGTAGAAAGAAAATAGAGTATAAGATTACTCTTCAACTGTACATTGAAGATTGATCTGTCTGTCTATCTGTCTGTCCATCTGGCTGTCTCACTAGGAGGATGCGGAAGCACCTAGCTGGGTTCCCTAGAAAAGGGGTGGAATCTCCATCCCTAGAGGTGTTGAAGTCCCGGCTTGACCAAGCCCTAACTGGGATGATGGAGTTGGGGTTGGTCCTGCTTTGGGCAGCGGGTTGGACGTGATGATTCCCGAGGTCTCTTTCAAACCTGTGAATCCCACCCCTCCCCCACTAGGGTACGTCAAATATCTCTGAGCTCTGCAGCTTTCATGCCCATCTCTCTGGGGAGAAGCAGCCAACAAATAAACAACAATCAACATGGCTAAAAAGAGGAAGTTGGCACCAGTGAAAGTCGCACCTCAGTTATTTTTTCACCCTGGGTTTCCTCTCGCCCGTTGCCCAGCTGTGGGAATTTCACACCTTCTAACCAGCCCAAGCCCTGTTTGCCCCCACTGGGCATCCTCCAATCTTCTCGGTTGACAATTATCTTGACTTTCATTTATGGGAAGGAGAGGGGCTGTCTCAGAGGCACAGATCCCTCAGAGGAACAACACGGCAGACACGGAGCAGCGCTGGGCTCCCGGATAGACCCCCCAGCCCAGAGTGCCTGGCTGCAACCCACCATGGCTGGTCATTTGGTCAGTGAATTCTTGGCTTGTCACGTGCGTGCGGGGGGATTTCTCCTACCACAGCGAGCATCATTAAGGGCTCCTGGGTTCTCTTCCCAGCCCTGGGAGGAGAGTGAGGGCTAGTGGTTGAGGGAGAGTTGGGGCTAGGATCCAGGTGGGCTGAGGTCTCACCTGAGCTCTGAAGAGCAGAGGGGTACATCCCCTTGTGCAGATGTAGTAGAGGGGCAGGGTGCAGTGCACGGCTCCCCATGCACAGCCTGGGTGTAACCCAGGGCAGGCTGCATCCCCCGAGGCAGATATTGGGGGACAGAGCTGCTTCCCTCACACCCCACCCGGCATCTGGGAAACCAGGGTCGAAAGCGGTCCAGGGTCTCAAGGACTCAAGAGTGGGGGCACCAGCAGAGACCTGGGGGGAGCCCAGAACTGAGCTAGCAGGGGATATAACTTGAGACTGAGGGGCACTGGCAGACCTGCAGGGAGCCCAAGGCAGGGCTGGGGGGCTGTGGTGGAGGAGTGAGGGGCACTGTGGGAACCTGGCACTGCTAGCGGGAACTTTGGGTCAAGAATGCAGGGCTGGGCTAGCAGGGTATGTGGTTTGCGAGTGGTGGGCACCAAGAGGGCCGGTCTGGTATAGGCTGCATATTGGAGTGAGGGGCATATTGGGTTGGGAGGGCTGGGCTGGCAGGGGTTGTAGGTTAGGAGTGAGGGTCACTAGCAGAGCTGGGGGAGCACAGGGCTGGGCTAGCAGGGGCTCAAGTTGGCAGTGAGGGGCACTGGCAGGACTGAGTGGGGCCCAGTGCTGGGCTAGCAGGGGCTACGGGTTGGGGGTGAGGGGCATTGGCAAGGCTGGATAACCCAGGGCTGGGCTGGCAGGAGCTGTGGGTCAGGAGTGATGGTCACTAGCAGGGCTGGGGGAGCACAGGGCTGGGCTAGCAGGGGCTCAAGTTGGCAGTGAGGGGCACTGGCAGGACTGAGTGTGGCCCAGTGCTGGGCTAGCGGGGCTACAGGTTGGGGGTAAGGAGCATTGGCAAGGCTGGATGACCCAGGGCTGGGCTGGCAGAGGCTGCGGTTGGGGACTGAGGGGCACTAGCAGGGCTGGGGGAACCCAGGGATGGGTGGGGTGAGAATGCTGGTCATCAACAGAGCGGGGGACAGAGCTGGTCTGGGAGGCAGCTGCAGGTAGGGAATTGGGGCACTGGCAGAGCTGGGGTGTAAGGCTGGGCTGTTAGGGGTCTGGAGTGAGGGGCACCGACAGGACTGGGGTGAACCTAGATTTGGGCCAGGAATGAGGGGTTGCCGGCCAGTGGCAGAGACTGAACTAGCAAGGAGCAGCAAATGGGAATTGAAGGGAACCACCAGACTGTGCGGGAGACCAAGGGAGCTGTGGGATTTATTAGGGTAGGGGGCTGGATGACAAGTCTTTGGGACATTGAGAGAGGAGGGGTGAGCAGCAGCGTCTATTAGAACTTAGATGGGAATTGCTGAATTTTTTCCTACGGGGATATAATTGTCTCATCTCTAGTCCAATTTCCAACGGAAAGCTTTCTAAACTCAGACATAAATCCCCCCTTTGGGGTGTCCCTTCTCAGAGGAAACACCCTGAACTCACCGAGTGTAGGAGCGCGTCGCTCAGTGCCGTCTCTGCCTTTCTCCGCCAACTCTGCTTTCATGCCCTATGCGGAGAGCTAAGCGCGAGGTGTTCCCGGTGAAGCCACACTTGGTCTTTACCAGCAGAGGAGGAACATCACAGAGAACCCCAGTTCTGGGGACAGATTGAAGTTCAGGTTGCTAATGTAGCCTTTGAGTAGAGCTGGCTCCGAGTTGAGGAGCTCCCTCTGGAGATCTTTGGGGCTTCCTCTTCAGAAGAGACCAACTCCGACATCTCCAGCTAATGCCAGCTCCAAGTCACCTCCAGGTTTGGCACCCAGAAATTGAGGGAGCTGTAGGTCTTGAGAGATTTCTCCTGTAGATGTGCGGAAAGTGTCCAGAAAAAAACCTTTCTCCAACTCGGTTGGATTCTGAATGTTTTCTTGAGGGATGAACTTGGTAATAAGATTGTGAGCGAGGGGATGTGATAGTCCAAAACCGAGTTTTGGGGAGGAAAAGTTTTTTACCCAAATCCCAGAACTAGAATCCTAATTCAAACCTCAAACCCAACTGGTTATACCCCCAATCCTTAACCATGACCCGAACCTCATCCTTTCATCCTTCAAAAGATAAACAAGCTACTTAACTCCAAGACTCTAACCATCATCTTTTCCCTATGAAAACTAAAGAGAACCTAGTGTAATAAGCCCCTGAGCCTCAGTTGGGTTTTCTAGACCATTATGTTACCAGTACTAAAGAACAGTTGTACCCCCAACCATAACCCCTGAGCTCCCCCTAACCACCTCACTGTCATTCTCTGTGAACCAGGGTTAATAGTAACCGGATGATATTAACCCTCATTCTCATCCAACGAGCAAAATGTCTTGGGTTGAGTTGGAAAGTCCCAGACTTTTCTGCAAAGGGTCCAGGGACTTCCCAGGAGAGTAATCAACTGAGTGAGCAACAAAATCAATAACGGGCCACTAGGGGGCCGATGATCTTAGCAATGAACTCAGGAGCCTCACAAGTGTCTAATATTTATTATTCCTCCACAGCTAATGTTGCAGGTGTTACGTGTGCACTGCCTCAGACACAGGCCTAACAAGCCAAAAGTGACATGGTGCCTCTTTGGAGAGCCCAGAAAACTCCTCAAAAATGTCACTTGGATGGTCAAAATCTTGGGCTGTTTCCTAGGTGCAGAAACTGGGATTGATCCAAGGGGGATTTTATCCTGCCACTGTGGCACCTAATTCCATTTAGTTCCTCAGGAAAATGCCACCACTGGTTACGGGAAACAACCCTCCATTCTGTGAAATTAACCATTTCTTGGACTCAGTGGGATTCCAGTACCGGGCATTGTCCAGTTTAGAGCCAGGAGGTTGGGATATAGGACTCCTGGGTTTTCTATTTCACTCTACCATTGACTGCAGAGTCCCTTTCTCTCTCTCGTTCTCTCTCTCTCTGCCTCACTTTCCTGGGATGCCCACCTCTCAAATACTGTGTACAGATGTGCTTACCTCATCTAAGAAAACTATATGGCATTGGAAAAGGTTCAGAAAAGGGCAACAAAATATGATGAGGCATTTGGAACAGGGGCCATATGAAGAGAGATTTAAAAAACTGGGCCTTTTCAGATTAGAAAAGAGGAGACTAAGGGAGGATATGATAGAGGTCTTTAAAATCATGACTGGAATGGGGGAAATGAATAAGGAAAAGTTATTTACCTATTCCCACAATATCAGGACCAGGGGATCACCAAATGAAATGTAGAGACAGCAGGTTTAAAAGAAAACAAAGGATGTTTTTATTCCTGCAGCATAGAGTCAACCTGTGGAACTCCTTGCCAGAGGAGGTGGTGAAGGCTAGGACTTGCACAGGGTTCAAAAAAGAGCTAGCTAGATTCATGGAGGTTAGATCCATCAATGGCTATTAGCCAGGATGGTGTCTTTAGTCTCTGTTTCTCTGGCTGTGGGTGACAGGGAAGGGATCACGTGTGGACTCACTGTTCTGTTCCCTCTCTCTGGGGCTTCTGGCATTGGCCATTGTTGGCAGACAGGATACTGGGATTGGTCTGACCCAGTCTGGCCGTTCTTATCTTTCTCCTCTGATCCTTCTTGTATTGTACCTATTTGGCTTCCCCATTCTTTGGGGTCATCATAAGAACAGGAGAATGGGCTGCCGGGGTCAGATCAAAGGTCCCTCTGGACCTGTATCCTGTCTGCCAAAAGCGATCAATACCAGGTGCCCCAGAGGGAATGAACAGAAGAGGGAAACCTCAGGTGTATTCTCCCCGTCACCTGTTCCTAGCTAGGAGACCCCATCCCTGCCCATCCTGGCTAACAGAGATTAAGACTTTCCAACCATCAACAGCCTTGACATAAAGTGCCTGCTGTGCTGACTGGAGTACCAGGGTGGGGTGGGGAGAGTTCATCAGGAGACGCTCTCCACTGGCAAGGAGACATAGACCCGGTGCCCTGCAATGACCGGGACAAGGTCTCCATTGGGGCTGCATCTCATGGCCTTTCTCTCTTTCCCTTTGCAGCTGACCCCAAATCCCCGTCCGTCTTCCCTCTCACCTCCTGCCCTGGAGAAGCCACCTCCACGCAGGTCACCTTCGGCTGCCTGGTCGATGGGTATACCCCTGAGCCGGTCAAAGTGCAATGGAGCCCCGCCGTTGGCTCTGAGGGCGTGAAGACCTACCCCTCCATGCTGCACTCTTCCAGCGGTCTCTACTCACTCAGCAGCCAGGTCACCGTCCCGGACAGCAGCTGGCAATCCAACACCTACCGCTGCACCGTCAAGCACGAGCCCACAAAATCCAGCATCTCCAAGGAAATCCCAAGTAGGGCCAGCACAACCAAAGGCGAAGAGCGGGAGGGGGTCACTGAAACAGTGACAACTACAGGGAGAGAAGGTGGGTTGGGGGAGGGTGACAGCTTGCTAGTTGGGTGAACTGGTGGAATGGCTGGTGTGGGTGGATGGAAGGAAACAGGGATTCCATGGAAACTCAGAAATGTCCGGGTTGGGTGGATGGTGTTGGGTCTGCACAAGGAGCATGTGGGACCATGCAGAGAAAGGGGGAGAGGAGAGAAGAGAGAACCTGCAACGAGGAGCAATGGGTGGAGCACTGCTGGGAAGAGGCAGAGGTCTCCACGGTGCTGTCGGTAGCAGAATGCCAGATGGGGAGGAGCATGCTACAGGGGAAGGGGTGGAGGGCTCATCAGGGATCGGTACAGTAATTAACACCTGCCACCCTTCTCCCAGAAACTCCCAGCTCCAAACCCCACCCGCCTACGGTGCAAGTCTACCATTCCTCCTGCACTACCAAACCAAGCACCATCCACCTGCTGTGCCTCATCTCCGGCTTCTCCCCCATGCCCCTGAAGGTGGAATGGCTGGTAGACGGGGTGTCTGGGCAGCTTCAGGGCAACACAGCCCCCGCCAAGAAGGATGCTGGAGGCCAAACCTTCAGCACCCACAGCAATGCCAGCGTCTCCCAGGAAGAGTTTATGGAGGACAAGACGTACACCTGCAGAGTGTTCCATCCGGGCACCGGGACCACAGAGGAGGGTGAAGCCCGCAAGTGCAAAGGTGACACTGAGCTGGGATGCCATCTGGGTTTGAGGGAGGAGCAGGGAGACTGGGGTGGGCTCAGACAGGGGAGACTAGGCCTAGCGTTTGACGTGATCTCTACTGTTTCCAGACGTACCTACATCTACCAGCAACATCCTCGTCTTCATGGTGCCCCCATCCCCTGCTGAACTGTTCCTGGGCCAGAGCCCCATGCTCACCTGCCTGGTCGTCAACCTGCCTAACGACGCTGACCTGAAAGTGGTCTGGTCCCGGGAAAAGCCAGGGACCATTAGCCCCGAACCCATCGCCTTGTCTGAGCAGCGCAACCGCACCTTCACCGCCTCCAGCTCCCTGGCCATCTTTCCCCGCGACTGGGACTCTGGAGAGAAATACACCTGCAAAGTGGAGCACTCGGAGCTTCCCTCACCCATCATCAGATCCATCTCCAAGAAGCAAGGTAGGATAAGGGTATGGCCCCTAAGAGAGAGACCCCTGTTACAGCCCCCACCAGGGAGGGATGGTCTTTCAGGGGGAGACCCAGCCCCTAACAATCCGGGATCTTGGCCTTGGGTCCCTCTCTATCCTCATGTGAGATGACACCATCCTACCTTCAATTCCACACCCCAGGACAATCCCAGTCCCAGCCCTTCCCACTAACCTGGAGGACAGAGGGCATGTTCCTATACCTCCCTTCCCCCCAAACAAACACCAGCCCTGCCCATCTCCCCTTGTGGCCCCAGCCCAGTGATGTGCATGACTCATCTGTGTCCTCCATCTCCACCCACACAAGGCAAGAGCTCTCCTCCCAGTGTCTACCTCCTGCGCCCCCACCCTGATGAGTTGAGCAACAATGGAGATACTGTCAGCCTCACCTGCCTGGTGCGGAGCTTCTTCCCTGAGGACATCTCAGTGAAGTGGATGGAGGGCCACCAGTCGAGTGACAGCAACAAATCTGTCACCACTTCACCCATGAAGGAAAGAGAGGGCGACTCAACCTACTTCCTCTATAGCAAGATGACAGTCGACAAGGCCAACTGGAACAGTGGGACCACCTATACCTGTATGGTCATCCATGAAGCTCTGACGCCACTGAAATTCACCCAACGCAACATCCGCAATGTCCCCGGTAAATGAAGACATCTTTTCCCCATCCCATTGCTAGCATTGTCTGTTAGAGCTTCCTGTAAATTATCTCTGTGCCGTCTGTGATGACAAGTGAATAAATGGAACTAGTGTACGCTCACTCCCAGGTCTCCTTGTTGTGGTGTCACTGGGTAAAAATCTGTTGGTTGCGGAAGAGGAAAAACTTCTAAGGCTGGGAGATGCCAAGATACTCCAGATCCTGTATGTGTGTGGACATCTGTACCATGGAGGGATGGGTAGCTTTATGGGGCTATACCATGGAAGAAAGGATGGGTGGATGTATGAGTAGATATTGTAGAAGGAAGGATGTGTAAATGCATGAGTAGATCAAATGGAAGAAAGGATGGATAAGTAAATGAATAGATGGCATGGAAGGAAGGATGGGTAGATACATGAGTAGATGACTTGAATGGAAGGATCGGTTGACACATAGGTCCCATGGAAGGAAGGTTAAGTTGACGGCATGGAAATAGGATCTATTGGAGGCATGAAAGGAAGGATGGCTAGAAGCCATGTAGGTTGAGG
The DNA here is from genome assembly GCF_052426305.1 of Pelodiscus sinensis. Lineage (NCBI taxonomy): Eukaryota > Metazoa > Chordata > Testudines > Trionychidae > Pelodiscus > Pelodiscus sinensis. The sequence continues at coordinate 4,571,906 of NC_143081.1, read as the reverse complement.
CCATAGAAGGAAGAGCGGGTAGCTGCCATTGAGGAAGGGTGGGTTGATTCTATTGAAGGAAGGTTCAGTGGCTACATCCTGGAAGCAGTGTTGGAGAGAGGTCTAGAGAGACAGCTAAACATATATATAGAAATTGCAGAGGAACAGATACATTGAAGCCCAGCGCAGTTGGGGAGCCATGTGATAGGACAGCAGGTTTGAAGAATACACACATATTTCTGAGAGGAGTAAGGGTATGTCTACACTACAGTTCTATTTCAAATTAACTTAATTCGAAAAAGTTAATTTGAATAAACTAACTCAAATAATGCACCTAGACACAAAAACTATTTTGAAATAGCATTTTGCTATTTCAAAATAGGACATTCACACTGAGTGGACCATGAATAGAAGTTAAGGCTGGTGGAACCAGTGCAAACAGGGCATCAGTTTAGGACTTACTGTGAGGGGTTGGTGCCTGAGGCTAACTGAGCTCCATGCTTAAAGGGACCCTATACCCACCCTGGACAGATAATTCCCAGGGTTCCCTGCTTGCTTTTCTACCTTGATGAGGGACAGCAAAGCAGTGCTGTCTTGGAGTGCCCTGACTGCCTGCACTGGGGACATCACAACACTCGGCCATGTGGAGTCAAAGCTGTCCCTGGAAACACCGGTGCATCTCATGGGGTCGTTGCCATCAGCCCGGCTGCACTTGCTGCAGGCTGCCATCCAGGCAGTCCATCGGGGGGCTGTCAGGATCCAGGAGGCCCTGAGGGAGAGCATTCACCCCGAGGAGCCCTCAGAGCCTCCCCAGTCCTCCCCACCAGGGGCTCATGCCCCATTCTTCCCTCACCTCCTTCCACTTACCCCTCCCTAGCCCCCCTTCCTGATGTCAAATAAAAGACATGTATTTCAAAAATAGAAACTGGGTTTATTGAACAAAAGTGGGGGGTGGGGGGGATGAACCTCTAGGGAGACTGGGAAAAGGAGGTGGGAGAGGGCAAGAGTGAGGGTGAAAGAGAGGAGAGGGAAACCTGGGAGGAGGAAGCTGGAAGGGGGAGGCGAGGGGAAGAAGTGGGAGGGGAAGCTCAGGGCTCACGGTTGGGGGTCACACCAGACCAACTTGACTTTCATGCAAACCTGCTCCTGGGTTCACATGTGGCCATTGGTGGCCAGGCTGACAGCTATCCTGCCATAGACGGCCGCATTCCTCTGTCTAGTGCGAAGATCATGGACACTGGGGGCATCCCCCCCCCAAACCTGAATAAGGTCCATGATCTCCACCCTGGACCAGGAAGGCGCCTGCCTTCTCCAGCCCCTGTCAGGCTCCTGGGAGCTGGCAGACTGCTCCTGGGGAGCAGTGGAGGGCTGGCTGCCAGTGGCTTCCTGGCTCCTGTTTTGGGGCCTCTGGGTCAGAGGCCTCGGTGGCCACTGCTGGCTCTGAGCTGGCAGGTTTGGAGCTGGCACAGGCACTCTGTCCAAGGTCTACCCCTTTAATGGCTCTGGGGCTGGGGGAGAGGAGAGGAAGTTTTCCTGGTTGTGCCCAGAGTGGCCACCAGGGCTCCCGGGGAAGGGCTGGAGGCCCCCTGTTTCGAATTAAGTGTCTATACAGCACTTTATTTGAAATAGCTATTTTGAATTTGGTGTTACTCCTCATAGAATGAGGTTTACCAAATTCAAAATAAGGGCTCCACTAGGTCAATTTTATTTCAAAATAGAGGTTTGCCTGTGTCGATGCTATTACAGGGTGTGTCTAGACTACAGGGTTTTGTCGACAAAAGTGGACTTTTGTCGACAAAACTATACCTGCGTCCACACTGCCTTTGAGTTATGTTGACATAACGTCGACAAAACTCAGCAGTTTTGTCGACATATGTAAACCTCATTCTACGAGGAATAACGCCTTTTGTTGACAGAGTTCTGGCGATAGAAGGCATTATTGCATCTACACTATCCTTTGTGTCCACAGTTATGTCGACAAAGTGGCTTGCTTTGTCGACAGAACTGGATGTAGTCTAGATGCTCTTTGTCAACAGAAGCTTTGTCGATAGAATCTGTTGATAAAACTTCTGTTGACAAAACCCTGTAGTCTAGACATACCCTGAGAGATGGATGGAGAGAGAGGGGGATCAAAACCAATGGGGATGAATGGTGACAGGGAAATGAGAATGCATGATGATGGATGGAAGGATGGATGATGGGTCGGGTGATGAATATATGTATGAATGGATGGATGGGCAGGTAAAGAAGTGAGTAATAATGGGATGAGCATGAATACATGGGTGAATAAGGCAATGGATGGATGGATAGATGACTATATCTATCTCCCAGTGGATGAATGTGCATTATAGGGGAGAGATGGCAATGGATGCTGGGATGACTAGATAAGTAGATGGGGTTGGATGGATGGACGGGCAAGTGGATGGACGCAGAAGTAGGAGTATGATGTTCATAGGTCAATATGGAGGCATGGAAATTATGGGAGTGGAGTTTCCAGATAAGAATTGGATGGAGAGTAGGATGCTCGGGTGGGTATCTGGATTGCTGGATGGTTCAGCCATTCCTGGCATCTCATTCAGACAAGATCCCCTCTAGGCTATTATCATTGTATCAATATCAGCCTACACCCCACACACCCTGGTACCTGTGACAGGAGCAGAGGCTGCACAGGGATATTCCAGAGAGTCAGTGGGGGGAGGAGTGGGGGGAGATTCAAATACTCTGGCCCCCATACACAATTCAGCTATTGGCTAGGAATCCAAAGGCTCTTCCTCCACACCCATCACCACGGATGTTTCCTTTGATCCCCAAAAATGGTTGAGGAGGGGGAGTCAGGACAACATAGTCTCTACAGAGACTTAGTCCTTCCAATGAAACAGCAGTGGTAGGACTGTTATCTGGAGTAGATACCAAGCTACGCTGAAGTCTCATTGCCTCTGGTGAGATAGATGGCCCAGATAGTGGGGTGCTCCAAATGATGCAGATTCTTCTATTGCCCCCCACATAAGCCCCATCTCCTACCTGCCCTCGGGGTCCTGCCATGTGTGTATTAGACTCAGAGATGGATGGCTGAGGTCAGGGATCACACCAAGCAGAGAGAGCTACTCTTGTACAGATGGGTACAAAAGTCACATGGCATGACACAGGATTCCTCTCCCATAGGCTCTCCTGGTTGTACACACAGAGAGACACCCAACAGAGGAAGACACAAATATGCCCCCACGCTCATCTATGCACCTGTTCTTCAAACACCTCTAGGGAAGGGGGCTTTCTAGTAGAAGGGCACATTTCAGGGAGCAATATCTTTTGTGTCACAGAGAAACCTTCATTCCCAGTTAGAACACACAGGTGGCTCTCTTCAGAAAAGCAACAATGTTCAACATTTGCACAGCCCACACCCGGGGCAAATACAGGTTGTCCTTAGGCATGCAGGCCCTAAATGAGCAGCTCCAGAGATGGCTAAAGTATCTCCCGGGTAGTCAGGGGCATTGGGAGGAGGGTTGTGGAGGTGCCTGCATGAAACCCACCAATTCTGGTCTTTGGGGGCCTCCTTGACCATGGTAGATTCCTACCACTTGCCTCACTCCTATGGATTTAACCTCTCAGGGATGCGAAGCCAGCTTTTGGAGGCAGATAAAGTAGAGCACATTGAAATTCAACATCTTTCAAATTCCACTGCCTGGGTAGATGACCACATGGGATGAGTGAGAGGAGAACTGGGAGGCTCTGCCTCCATTTCATCACCGTTGGCTGTGGTGGATGAACAGAGGAACGGAAAGTTTGTGTGGGAAGCAGGGAAGGATGTGGCTGGAGGCATTGATGGATAAATGAATGGATGGGTGTAGCTACAGAGAGAAAGATGGAAATGTGCTTCTGTGGATAAATATATGAATGGACGTGTGTAGAGAGGAGTGTTGGAGGCACAGATGGATGAACAGAAGGATGGATGGATGGATGGATGATTGGAAGGATCAATGAATGTATCAAGGGATGGACTGTTGGATGGTTTTCAGCCATCGATGGATACATATATCTGGAGATGCAACGGTGGAGCATCATCCATGGATGAATGATGGTGTCTAAAGATGGAATGATGGATGGGTAAATGGTTTGTGGTCATGGATAAATTGAGGGGGAAGGAGGAGATGGATGGATGGATTCTTTGCATATTGGATGTATGGTTTGTGGTCATGACTAGATGCTTGTATCTAGAGATGACTGAATGGATGCATAGACGGGTGGAGATGTCAGAGAGTTGATTGGTGGATGGATGAATGGATGCTCTGTGATTATGAATGTAGAGGTGGATGGATGGATACATGGATGGATGGTTTGTTGTCATCAATAAATGGAGGTTTAATTTTGGATGGACGTGTGCATAGTTTGTGGTCATGGTTTGAAGGATGGAGGGATGGATCTAGAGAAAAATAGATGGATATTCTTTTTTCGCAGATGAAGGAAAGCATCAGCAGGAGTGGATGGATATGTCTAGAGATGGAAAGGGGTGGCAGAGGGAGGGGGTGTCTAGGGATGGATGGATGTTTTGTGGTCAGTGTTTGATGGATATACCCAGAGATCAGGATGTGGATGCATGGAGGGGTTAATTTAGGATGGTTAGGGGCATGGAGGTGTCTAGGGATAGATTGCTACTTTCATGGTGATTTGTGATCATGCTGTATGGAAGTATCTAGAGAGGTAAACAGAAGTATGAAGGTAACTGGGAAAGAATTGGCAAATGGATAGATGGCTGATGGTCATGGAGAAATGGGGAGTGAGTGGATGGATGGATGTATTTAGGAATGTAATGATGACTCAATGGATGATTTGTCCTCATGCATGGACAGATAGAATCAATCATAGAATTGATTCTATGTATCTATAGGTGAAAGTGTAGAGAGGTATATAAGGAAGGATGCTCGTGAGCATGATTGGAATTACAGGTGGATATCTGGCTTGTGGTTCAGAATGAATGGATGAAGGATTGGGAGAGGGATTTATGTCAAGATGGATGGTTTGTGGGGTGGATGGATAGTTTGTGATCATGGACAGCTGGGTGGACTAGAAATTCATTGGCGCAGGCATGGATGGATGAAGGTGTCTTGGAATTCACATATGAATGGATCAGTGGGTGGTTTGTGGCCATGGATGGAGGGATGTATCTAAACATGGTTGGATGGACAGGCACAGATGGAAGCAAGGTTGGATGGATTGTGGTCATCGAAACATGGAGGGTTAAGTGGGGATAGATAGATGGAGGAATGGACTGTAGGGAAGATAGATGGATGGGTCTAGAGATGGAAGAAAGGAAGCAGAGAGGTGTTATGTCTCAGGATGGATGGATGGATGGATGGTTTGTGGGGATGGATGGATGGAGTGGTGAGGATACATGACTATGTCTAGAGAGGGAAGGAAGGAGGCAGAGAAGGTGATATTTCAGAAGAGATGGATGGGTGGTTTGTGGGGATGGATGGGTGGCTTATGGTCAGGGTTAGATGAATGTTCCCAGAGACAGATGTGTGGAGGGATGGAACCATGGGTGGAGAGAGGGAGACACCGACTGCTGTTGAGTGAAACATCTGAGCTTTCTCTCTTGCACGGGCTGACTCGGAGGTGACGTCTCTTTCTCTCCACCCACAGAGGTGATCGTGTCTGGCGAGTTTTGCACCGAGGATGGCGATGAGGATCTCAACAGCCTCTGGAGCACCATCTCGGTCTTCATCACCCTCTTCCTCCTGAGCGTGTGCTACAGCGCCACGGTGACCCTCTTCAAGGTGAGAGAGGCTGAATGTAGCAGGGACGGGTGGGGCCAGGTTAGCACAGTTGGGTGCATCATGGGACTGAATGACACTGACCAACCGACAAAAAGACAAAGAAGTTCCCCACCCCCAGCTCTAACCCCCCTCTCACGCCTGCCCTCTCTGTCCTTTCCCTTTGCAGGTGAAGTGGCTTTTTGCCACCGTGGTGCAGCTGAAGCGTGTGAGTGGCCCCGAGTACAAGAACGTGATCCAGCGCGTGGTGTAGGGGCGCAGCCCCCTTCCTTTGCCATCGCCATCCTGCCTCCCACAGTGCCGCCCTGCAGCTCGGTGCCCTGGTAGATCCCTCTGGTGTGGAGCAAGAGTGACTCACCTCCCGTGGCCTCTTGAGCCCTCAGCCGCTGGATGCACTGCCCTGCTGTGATCTGGGCTGTGTCCAGGCACCTCGTGTCATGTAGGGAGCCAGCGCCTCAAACAAGGAACCAACCCACGTCCCACGTCCCTCCTGAACCCAGCAGTTCCCTGCTGTAGGAGTGGGTCAGAGACAGAGCCCCCTAGAGGAGAAGCTGCCCGTGTCCTGGTCCCTGCCTGTCCAACCCATCCAGCCCCTCGAATTCTGCCTTGGACATACACAGCGCCCCCTAGAGGAGAAAACACCCATGTCCCAGTCCCAGGGCTGTGTCTGTCATGCTTTATGTTGTATACGGAGCTCCTCACTGGGAGTCGTGTGTGGCATGTTTGAGACTTTCGTTGTTTGCACTGAGTAATAATAAATAAATAGAGGACCTGCTCAGGCTGTGTTTCTTTCTCAGCCTCCACCCCTGCCTTGAAAGGATCCCTGGGACCCACCAGAGAGCTGCATTGTGTGTTCAGGAAGCACCTCCAGGTAGGGTCCATAGTTGTAAAGTGGCCCCTAAATCCGAGTGCCTACTGACAAACCCAGATATCTGGGATTTCATCCCTGAGCTCCTAAAGGCTTCGAAAGAGGGGTGGGAAATGGAAAGAAAGAAAGAAAGAAAGAAAGAAAGAAAGAAAGAAAGAAAGAAAGAAAGAAAGAAAGAAAGAAAGAAAGAAAGAAAGAAAAGTGGAGAGGCTGGTATGGGTATGTACAAAGGCATGTGAAAGGAGAGAGGGAAAGAGAGGGGAATGGATGTGTGGGTAGATACCATGTAGACCAAGACACACGAACACTCAATGAGTAGCATTCTCCTTGGTCTCTTTGGTAAGGCAATCCTGAGACTCAGCTCACAATTTTAATTTCATTTTATTTGGGATCCAGCAGTCAATTCCCATCTACGTTGCACGTTGAACATTGTATGGAATGAGAGACACTTTTCCCTCACCTAGTCCAGTGGGATTAGCGTTCGGGGTACTGCCCACCTACACACCCCCACGCCTCCCCATGCATGAGGAAATCCAGTCCTGGCTGTGAGTGGTGGAGGGATATGGGACTGGGTTCCACCTCCAACAAGGCTACTCCCTGGGGATGTTCAGGGAAGTTCTTTGCCCTTTCTGCTCCTGGATGGGTGGAACCCAGGGCAGTTCTCCGTGGGGTGCTGCCGTGGGGTGTGGCTCCTCCAAGAGGGCTCACAAAAGGTTGGAGCTGAGCGAGACTTAAAATGGACGGAGGCCATGAAGAGGAAGGAGGAGTCCAGAGCTGGACACTCACTGCACCTGCGAACACAGGGAGCAGAGAGGTTCAGCTTGTGCTGGTGTTGGAGTCATGGGCAGCATCCCACATGGAGAGAGCAAGGCCAGAATGGACCTTTGGATTTGCTGCTTGGCTGGGACCATGGAGCCTCACCCAACCAGGCCTGCCTCCCACCACGACTTCTCCACAGAGCTGGAACCAGACTTGTGGAGACTCCAGCCTTGGAAAACCACCCAGAGGAAAACCACCCTTGGAAAACCACCCCACTGGCCATGGGGCATGACATAACCACTCCCTGTGGAGCCAGCGTGCTCTCAACCTCCTGTTTCGGGTCCCTGGCCCAGTGACTGAGCACTGGTCATTGCTAGAAGCCATGAAGTGCGACCTGGCAGGCGACTGAGGCTCTCACCTTAAGCAGCGTGACACTGGCACTGTATACCAGGCAGAGGAGGAAGAGCACAATGAAGGTTACGGGTGTCCAGAGAGGATCCAATTCCCCCTCTTCTCCTTCTGCACAGACCCCTTGGTCCTCCACCAGGCAGAGAGGTGCTGGGGCAGGGATAAACAGGGCAATTAGAGAGGACTCTTCCCTAACTCCTATTTTAGCCTGTGGAATTTGCCCACTAAGTCTTCCCGAGACCTCCCCTGATTCTTATTGTCCCAGAGGCAGCGTGGTCCTATGAATAGAAAACTGGGATGGGACTAGGGAGCTCTGTGTCTGTCTGTGCTCTCTCTCTCTCTCTCTCTCTCTCTCTCTCTCTGACATTGTAGGACCTCAGAGAATTCGCTTCGCTTCTCTGTGCCTCAGTTTCCCTTAATGACCTGTGTCTCTTTGGACTTGAAGCTCGTCTGCACATAGGCCAGATGTTATGCGTGCACAGCTCCAAGTGCAACTGGGATGCCACGCAGAGAGGAGAGCTCTGTGTTTGATTATAGCTGACATCCTAATGAGGCCATCCAATAAATACATCTTTTAAGGGTCTCCAATGTCTTTTCTTGGAAGGGCAACAATTGTTGTCCCATCCCAACCCCGAGCTTTGTCCAACATGAATAGGGTGAGACTTTGCAGCTCCAAACCAGGAGATTCATCTGTGACCAGGAGATGGACGATCATGATGACTACCCAGTCTCACTTTCTGCACCCCTCAAGACCAGAGAATCCCTCCTCTGATTTCAGAATCCTGCCTAGAGACCCCCCCAGAGGGGCTGGGAAGGAACCTTCTGTTCTGTAGCCTATGTAGGCCATGGACCTACATACATCATCTTTCACCCAAATCTTCAATCCATGATGTACAATGACCTACACCCTCCATGAGCTCTACAGAAAGCAGGGAAGTTATGGTGAGACCATCAACCGCATTCCTGTTAAGTGTGTTCCTGCTCAAGCACTTTGAATGAAGAAGGTGGGAGCACTCAAGAGACCTTAAATTAACCTGCCACTAAAGGCTACTGCATAAAAACTCCCCAAGATCTCAGCCTCTTGTACCTTGGGAGCTACGCTGCTACCACCCAAATGCAAAACCCCCTGAAAAGTCAGGACCATCAGCCAGCGGGGTAACCCCAAACTCTTTCAACCTCCCTCAGGAGAGAACTGGAAAACAAACCATAATCCCCAAATTGCTGCCCTTCAGTGCAGACACATGGACACAGAACCTCCTGCCTTCTAGGACAGGGAAATCAGATTACAGCCTTAAACAGGAGATTGTATTAACAAACAAAACTTATATATTTAAGAAAGCCTACTTAGTATCTAGGTGATACAGAGCATCTAAAAACAGATTAAAGTACACAGAATAGTCTCTGTGGGATTCACTTGTAATTATGTGAGGTCTTTAATCAGCTTAGAGACGTCTTTCAAGCCAAGGAAGAAAACAAGAAGAAAATAGCCAGATTGCATCTAACTAAACATTCCCTGTTCTACTCAGATCTCTGTGGTTAAACGGTTAGGTTTCCTTTTCTTAGATATGCTCAGTCCACTTCTCTCCCAGCTCCTCTCTGAACTCACACATAAAGGAGACCATAGCGGGCAAAACCTGTTTCATTTCCAATTTCTTCTGCATCTTCCCACTGGCACCCATCCAAAACTTCCTGGAGACCCACTGGTTTGGGTTTAACCCTTAAGATACAGAATGATGGGATGTTTAGAAAAGGGGAAGACCCCTTCCAGCCATCATGGCCCCATACTGGCAGGATGCAGGAAACAGAAGTGATGGCACCTGACTCATTTTTCACTTGTGGTGACTCTGCAGTTAACTGTACGCACAAATCTACACGCCACATTACTAATTCCTTGAACCACCTCTATTGTAGGGTCAAGGGGTGAGAGTAAAGACCTCTCCCAATTCATTGCACATGAGGTACCACTTATTAGGAGCCGCTTTTCCTCTCCACCAGTCTGGGCTCCATTGCTCAGAGCTGGAAGGATTCACAGACCGGATTTCACTGAGCCTGCCCCCGTGTCTTCTTAGGCGCAAGAAGAATGACTGTGAAAGAGCATGAAGATCCCACAACACTGACCAGAGACCTGCTGCTTACACCTGACCGGCTGGAATCAGATCCCCAGCCAGGGTATGTCTACACTACCCCGCTAGTTCGAACTAGGAGGGTAATGTAGGCATACCGCACTTGCAAATGAAGCCCGGGATTTGAATTTCCCGGGCTTCATTTGCATAAGCGGGGAGCCGCCATTTTTAAAACCCCGCTGGTTCGAACCCCGTGCAGCACGGCTACACGGGGCACGAAGTAGGTAGTTCGAACTAGGAACAACTATTTCACTAGGAGGGTGGTGAAGCACTGGAAAGAATTACCTAGGGAAGTAGTGGAGTCTCCATCCCTAGAGGTGTTTAAGTCTCGGCTTGACAAAGCCCTGGCCGGGTTGATTTAGTTGGGATTGGTCCTGCCTAGAGCAGGGGGCTGGACTTGATGACCTTCTGAGGTATCTTCCAGCTCTATGGTTCTATGATTCTATGATTCTCAGGAAGCCTGGTAGGATGTGTCCCAGGGACAGGAAGTGAGTGGTATCTCCCACCCTTGTGAAGTCAGTGTGCTGTGGTTGGATTCCCCGCTGACCCAATGCCAGACCACTCCACCCCTCAAGCATCCTGGGTCAGAAACCAGGGGAGTCAGGTGGACCAAGGAGAGAAATCATGTATAAGGAATGGAGAATGGCTAGAAAGAAGAGAGGGTTGATGGTTTGGATATGACATATTGGTGGGGTGGGAAGGATGGGCGGATAAAGCAGGAAAGACCAAGACAATTGCTGCTGGGTGACACCACATCATCAAAAAAATCAAGGGTGTTACACTTTTATTCAGCCATATTCCACACACAGCCATTCTTCGTATGCCCTGTTTTACCCATATTGTGTGAGGAATGCAAGACCCCAGGAGGCCACCGGAGCCATCTTCGATACACCGTGCTCTGCTCCTCAGTGGAAAGAGACATCAGTGTCGGACAACACCACAGAGACATTGACAGTGGTGGGTTTACCGGAGGTTTTGTCCACGTTCCGTTGGTTGAAGATCTTGGGCAGGCCTTCATGCACCACCATGCAAAAATAGGTGTCCCCCTTCTGCCATTCAGAGGCCTGGATTCTGAGCTTGCTGTAGATGAAGTAGCTCTCCTCCTCCCCAGCCTCCCGCATGGGGCCGATGTTGGTGTAGGCTTCCTGTGGAATATTTCGGTCCTTCCGGGTCCATGTCACCAAGATGTTTCTGGGCCAGAAGCCAGAGACCAGGCAGGTGATGGTGGCCCATTTCTGGAGAGCCAGCTCCTCCGCATGAGGAGGGAAGATATAGATAGAAGGGGCCCGGAGAGAGACCTCTGCCACAAGGAAACACCAGTTAGTGGTGGGAAAGGGACCCAGGAACTGCCTGCCTCTACCCCATGCGCCCCACCCCTGCTCTGAAGAGCCATGGATATAGTGAAGCAGCTCTGGCCCTACTAAGCCTTGAGGCCTAAATCAATTGCATGAAAAGAGGCTAGAATCAGGGGTCCTGACTCCAAGCCTTGCTGATCGAACCCGCTACATCCCACTCCCCTTGCAAAGTCGGAAAAAGGACCCTGGTGTGCTGACTTTCTCTGCCCTGCAACCATTTCATCCCACCCATACATTTCTAACCCCCCATCTCACCAACCTATAGCTGGATCAGGGCTAGCGCCCCCGAGGCTCACAAGGTCCCATGGAGAATTCACCACACTCTGAGTCAGGCCAGTTCCCGCTGCCTGGGTACCAGATTACACCTGGTGCCCCCTCTAGGGCTTACCGCGATTTTTGTTGATAGTCTTGACCTCAGCTGATGGGATGTCTTGGTGCTTCACGGTGAAGGTGAACTCCTCCCCGGCCTGCCACTCCTCCACAGACACCCGCAAGGTGCTGGTTGCACTGTAGGTGCCATTTGGATGTGGCACCGGCTCCGTGGACTCCAAAGTCAATGTATCTCCATTTCTCCTGCTGCAGGAGATATTCGGCCTGCTGGGGGTCTCCAAGTCACTCACCAGACAAGTGATGGTGGCGTTCTGTGCTATGTAGAGATCCTCCAGGGATGGCGGAACAAGGAAGACCTTCGGAAGGGGTCGATGACAGTCACTGCCACCTGCTTAGGGGCGGGAGGCAGCATTGAGGACTGAGTGGAATGAATACTCACCAAGCACCGGTGGAAATTGGGGGCCTTTCTCTCAGGGCTTCAAATCCCGGGTGATGTTTGGGGAAGGGTCTGAGGTGACCGGGGTGGGAGTTAGAGTTTGGAGCTCCCAGGAGGAAAGGAATCTTCTTCTCCTGGGGCATCAGAAAATCTGACTGAGGATGTCCTACCCTCCTAAAGGCTGGGATTCCTGGGCCCTATAGTGGTTCCTTAGCTCTTTGCCAACTCCTGAGCCAATTGGAACAGCTCCAAGTCTATTGGCAGAATGCCTCCTTGTGGACAACACAGCAGTGGACAGAGATTCCCTGTTTGCTCTGTTCAGGGGCCCTTCAGAGTGAAATTAATGAGATTGACGGACATCCCCAACTCAGTATGTGGCTCCTCATTTCTCAGCGAGGGCAGGTGGGACTCAGAGAGCAAATGCCCACTCCCAGGACCTCGGCCATCCTCTTAACACTAGACCCCAAGCTACACCCAAAGCTCTGGAGGGAACTGATCCCCCTAAGTATCTACTCCCTGCACAGGCAAAAGGGCCACTTACATTTCCCGCCCCCCCTTGACCACCAATGGCCCTTAGGACAGGGCCCCCCCAACTCTCACTATAAGCCAGTGGAGGATGGGAAAGCCTGAATCCTTTCTGAAACCCAAGCAGTGTAGCCCAAAGAGTCATCCACAGAATCGGGACCCTGGCCTCCAGGGACAATCTCCTCTAATGTATGTTGCATGAAGCACACGCTTGATGTCACTCATTCAGATCATTAGCAATGTGGCTGGTGGTGGAGATGAGATTCCAGATTCATGTGGACCCCCAGCTCCCAAGATGGGGCAAAAGATGGATTTGAGGGGTTTCTCTCCTTAGCTTCCCTGCATCCGTCAGCTTCTCAATCCCATCGGGACTCAACCCCTCACCAGATCAGCTTCTTCTTTAGAATAGATTGTAACTCGCCACCTCTAGCAGCTACAGATCCATGAAGGTACCAGACTCAAAAGGGGAGAATGAGACAGATCAGGAAGCCAAAAGTGTGAATGTCCCTCTATAGGAATATTTGTCTCATTGTGAAGCAACCCATTCTCAGAAAGGACATGACTCAGAGGGAAAGCAACATTTCAGTCAACCCACACCCAGCCATGGCATTCCTCCAAGAGCAAGAGCATCCACCCAAGGTCATGGCCAAATCACAGCCCAGTGAGATGGCATGCTGCTCCCTCCCCAAAATTCCCTCTGGCATAGAGGACAGGTTTCCTGCACTTCCTTTAGTGGTGATGGGTGCTGAAGGCTGTGGTAAGATCTCCTCAAGGGGTAAGTTGAGATGACCATTGCTTTGGACATTTCAGACTGGATAATGCCCATAGGAGCAATAATCCCTCATATCTCAGGTTTCAATGAATCTTGCACTCCTTGGCTGTGTCTACACTGGCATGAATTTCCAGAAATGCTTAAAACAGAATAGTTTTCGTTATAAGTATTTCCGGAAAAGGAGCGTCTACATTGGCAGGCTGCTTTTCCGGAAAAGCTCTTTTTACGGAAAAGCGTCCGTGGCCAATGTAGATGTGCTTTTCCGGAAAAGAGCCCCGAGTGCCATTTTCGCGATTGGGGCTTTTTTCCGGAAAAGACTACTGGGCTGTCTACACTGGCCCTTTTCCGGAATAGTGGCTGATTTTGTACAGTAGAGCATCGTTGCTTTTCCGGAAATTCAAGAGCCAGTGTAGACAGCTCGCAGCTTATTCCGGATAAGCGGCTGATTTTCCGGAATAAGTGGCCCAGTGTAGACACAGCCCTTGGTTTTACCAAAGATGGCTTCATAATGGAGACAGAAATCCATCAGTGAGGCCTTTCCCACCCAAAACAGGGCACTCATGGACTCAAGCTCTTGTTCATGCCATTGACTGGATGAGTCAAGAAAGCATGCAGACATCCCCAAATTAACAGAATCCACTTACTGAAGGACACCTTTTCCTCCACTCTCTTGGGCTCCTCCAAGGCCGGGTGATGCACCACGCAGGTGCAGATTTCTGCTCCTTCGCTTCGATTGACCTTCAGGATGCTGTAGGCCGAGAAGGTGCCACTTCCTGCCGTGGGGCCACTGTTGTAACTGGCCGTGAGTTCCGTGGAGTTATCCTTCAACCAGGAGATGCTGATGTCTTCGGGGTAAAAGCCGCTAGCTTCACAGACGAGAGTCAAGGACTCTTTGGTCCCCAAGAGATTTTCATGGTAGGCTTTTGAGATGGTGATGGAAGGCTCCTTCTTAGCCATGTCTACATGAAAAGGAAGAGGGAAAAGACAAGAGTAAGACTCAGTCGGACATACAAGAATCGTAGAACCATAGAATTATAGGACTGCGAGAGACCTCAGGAGATCATCAAGTCCAGGCCCCTCCCCAAGGCAGGACCAATACCAAGTAAATCAACTCAGCCAGGATTTTGTCAAACTGAGACTTAAAAACCTCTAGGGATGGAGATTCCACCACCTCCCTAGGGAACCCATTCCAGTGCATCACCACCCTTCTAGGGAAACAGTTTTTCCTAATATCCAACCTAGACCTCCCCCATTGTAACTTAAGCACTCAGCTGAAGCCACTATCACTCTGTAAAGTGACCAGGGAATGAAAAAATTCAGGGAGGGAGTGAAGCTAGATCACACCAACCCAAGCACTAAGCATCGTTTTCTGGGAAACTTGAAGGACACGGATCTTCATCCAAAAATTCAACTAAACGTGTATGTCTTCCCCTTTTTCGGCATTCTGATGTTATTTCTCTCGTCCTCCTTCAAAATTGTCACGGATACCATCTCAATCTCGTTACCGAGGATCAATACGCTCCTCACCCTCAAGTGGGTTTTACCATTACGCAGATAGCCACCAATTGACAAAGACTAGAGTTTGCCTTTCCCTTTGCCATGCAAAGGCTGCTCACCTTTATTGACCATGGTTATCTCTTGGGTGAGTTCTCCAGAACAGAGCGTTCTCACTTTGCAGGTAAATCTGGTGCCTTGTCCCCACTGTGAGAGCGACACTGGGTGGGAGCTGACCAGGCTGATCGTCCCATTGTTGTTCTTTTTTGGGGATTCTGTTTTCCCTGCAGAGCTGACTTTCCCCTCCACTTGCCAGGTGATTGTGGTGGCTTCTAAGTCATAACCCAAAACCAGACAGGTCACATGACCCAAATTCTTGATCACGTCTTCGTAGGAGGGTTTGGTCAAGTAAAGGGTTGGCTCAAGTGAGCTTTTGGGGCAGGCTGAGAAATGCAAAGAGATCACTATCAATAACATTGTTTAGAAACATTTAAGGATGCACCAAGACTCATCCCAGCTACCCACACCCTTAAAGGCATGGAAATCCCAGGAGAAGGGGCTCTTGGGTTCCTTTTATCCGGTGCTCATCCCCTAAAGCACTGCGGAGAATGCACTTGTTCTAGCTACCGCCATGAGGTAACAACAAGAAACATCAACCCTAGATGGGAATTCTAGACAATGAGAATTGCAAGAGATCTCAGGAGGTCTTCTCCAACCTCCAACTGTGAACTAGAATAAGATTCATCCAGCAGATCTCAAATTATCCATCTCTCTGCCCCCTCCACAACATGTACAGCATCCATCCAATCGTGCTCTTTCCGTCCGTCTATGGTACGGACCTCTTTATCATGTCTCCACCTCAGCCATCACCCTGGGGTCTAGGTGCTGCCCAACCTACCCTTAGGCAGGACAGGTTTCTCAGTAACTCTCCATACCCCATCCCCACACCTCACTCCCATAGCCCCTCACCCAAGCACTTGCTGGTGTTGTACACGGAAGGCTCCGTTTCCCCAGCTGGATGAGTCACTTGACAGGTGAAGATGTCCCCATTTTCCCAGCTCTGCTTGCTGATGTTCAGCCGGCTCTGGCTCATGTAGGAGCCGTCTGCACGCAACGAAGAGGAGAAGACGGTGGTGGGGAGACTCGTCTCCTTATTGTTCACCAGCCATTTCACGTTGGCTTTGTCGGGTCAGAATCTCAGAAGAAGGCAAACCAGCTCCAGCGAATTATCCATGGAGCCGTCCTCACAGGAGGGGACCAAGAGATGAACCTGGGGCGGGATCATTGGACCACATGCTTAGAGTAGAGAGAAGGAACAAGATGGTTCAGGGTCACTCTCTGTGGATCACCAGTCCCCTTCCAGAGAGAGTGATGACACTGCGGTCAACCCACCTCCAGCAAAACCCTCCCCTCTTCGGGGCATGTTTACATTCTACACTTGAGGGCTCAGATTTTTCACAGACATATAAGTTGTTAAAGCAAATGGGAACAGGGCCCTTCATTATTTTATGTAAATCCTAAATGCCTCCCTGGGTTGTTTCTCCCTGGGCTGCCTTAAGTGTGTTCTCCCTGGTAAACAACTGGGACAAAGCTGGAATTTGAGCCATGTTTGTTTGAACTTCTTTTTCTCAAGAAGTGCCCCCTGTGTAAGAGGGACTGTGGTGCAGCATACCATGACATGGCAGCAGGTGAAATCCTGGGAAAGGGCTAATTTTGTCTGACTATGGATGAAACGTCACTATCTTCAGTGGAAATGAGCTGATTTACAGCAGCCGAAATTCTGACCCCTGAATGCCTAGATTTGCTACTCTGGGGCCTGGATGGCTGGTATTATGGGCTGGATAGTTCCATGGGATCAGCAGGGGAAGGGAAGGCTTCTGGCTCTTTGTTGAGGAAAACACCTGAGGGAAACATCTCTGTATGAGGACCAGGCAGTAGGCCTGGCATACATCCAGGAAAGCTGAGTTAGTGGGGTCGCTCATAAGGCAGCTGCTCTGAATTACCCTGAATTTGCTTTGGATCCTTTTGTACGAACAAAGCTGGGCTTTGTACTTCATTGGCTGATGTATCTACACAAGGGCGACGTCTACACTGGCATGATTTTCCGAAAATGCTTTTAACGGAAAACTTTTCTGTTAAAAGCATTTTCGGAAAAGCGTGTCTAGATTGGCAGGATGCTTTTCTTTTTTGCAATCGGGGCTTTTTTGCAGAAAACACTGTGCTGTCTACACTGGCCCTTTTGCGCAAAAGTCTTTCGGAAAAAGACTTTTGCCCAAACGGGAGCAGCATAGTATTTCCAGAAAAGCACTGACAATCTTACATGAGATCGTCAGTGCTTTTCCGGAAATTCAAGCGGCCAGTGTAGACAGCTGGCAAGTTTTTCCGGAAAAGCGGCTGATTTTCTGGAAAAACTTGCCAGTCTAGACACAGCCAAGCAGTTAGGGTTAGGATTAGGGTTAGGGTTAGGGTTAAGGAGTAAGGCTATGAAGTAACATTTTCCCCGATACAGAAGGGACAGCATGAGAATTTTGGGCCATGTCAGCCCAGCACTGTGCTGGACCTATCCCACCATAGGGATGTGGACACCATATTCCAACGAAATCGCGGATCTAAATCCGTGAAGCAGGACTGGAAAATCACCCCCTAAGTGGAAGACAGGGCTCTGCCCATGTGCGCATTTCACCTTAAGCTTTCCCACTTCATTTGATCTATCGGGAGGGATGGAAGCAGGGGGCACGGAGGGCGTGCCCTGTGTTTCAACACTTGGTCAACACTTGCCCAGTATTCCAGTGTGAAATCCAGTCCTCCTCCCCCAAAGGTCCCAACAGGGATGTGGATCCAATTTAATTGGTGACAGGTCCACATGGAGCTTTGAAAGTCTAGGCCTGGCTGTCCCTTCTGCCCCCCATCGCTTGTCTTACATTCCTCCAGGAACTTCTTGGACACTGTTTTCCCTGTCCCGTCATGTGTCACACTGCACTGGTAGGTATCGCTCTTCCAGTCACTGGCAAGGATGGTGAGCATGCTGGTCTGGGTATAAAGCCCGTTCCTGGCCATCATCTCTGGGAAATTTTTGCCCTTCTGAGTCACTCCGGCAGAATTCCATTGGATTTTCACTGATGATGGTGAAAAGCCAGTCACGAGACAAACGACTTGTCTATCCCGGCAAGTGCGGCTTGTGCTGGTGCAGCAGGAAGCCAAGGGGAAGACAGATGGGGCTGTGTTCCCTGATGGTAGAAAAAAATAGCGTATAAGATAACTCTTCAAATGTACATCTATTGATATATCGATCGATTTATCTATCTCACTAGGAGGGTAGGAACGCACTGGGGTGGGTTCCCTAGGTAGGGGGTGGAAACACCATCCCTAGAGGTATTTAAGTCCCAGTTTGACCAAGCCCTGGCTGGGATGGTTGAGTTGGGGTTGGTCCTGCTTTGGGCAGTGGGTTGGTCTCGATGATTCCCGAGGTCTCTTTCAAACCTGTGATTCCCACCTCCCCACTCCTGGAATCTCGAATATCTCTGAGCTCTGCAGCTTTCATGCCCATCTCCCTGCGGGGAAACAACCAACAAATAAATAAACAAACTGTGGCTAAAAAGGGGAAGTTGGCACCAGTGAAACTCGCATCTGTTATTTTGGACCCCAGGTTCCCACCTCGGCCCTCGCCCAGCTGTGGGAATTTTACGCTTTCTAACCAGCTCTCGCGCTGAGAGCCCCCGTTGGGGGTGGTCCAATGTTCTCAGATGACAATTGTCTTGACTCATTTGTGGGGACGAGAGGGACTGTCTCACAGGCACAGATTCCTCATACAAATGACACGACAGACACTGAGCAACGCTGGGCTTCCGGATAGAACCCCCGGCCCAGGGTGCCTGGCCATGACCCACCATGCCTGGAAATTTGGTCAGTGAATGTATGGCTTGTCATTTGAGTGTGGGGGGCTTTCTCCTACCATGTGAGCGCACTTAGGGAAGCCGTGAGCGCTTGAGAGAACAGGTAAGACTCCTGGGTTCTCTCCCCTTCCTGGGAGGGGAGTGGGGGTCTAGTGGCCGAGGAAGAGGTGGGGCTGGGATCCAGGCAGGCTGAGCTCTCCCCTGATTTCTGAAGAGCAGTGGAGCTTTTCCCTCTGTGCAGACAGAGTAGTGGGGGTGGGTGCAGCGCATGGCTCCCCATGCACAGCCTGACAGGGGTAACTCAAGGCAGGCTGTCCTCCCCCCAGGCATCCCTTACACCCCACCCAGCAGCTGGGAACCTAGGAGTGAAGGGGATCCAGGGCCCAAGAACTCAGGAATGGGGACACCAGCACAAATCTGGGGGGAGACCAGAACTGAGCTAGCAGGGGATGCAGAATGGGGCTGAGGGGCACTGGCAGAGCTGTGGGAAACCCAGGGCAGAGCTGTGGGTCTGCAGATGAGGAGTGAAGGGCAGGTGACCACGGCTGGTCATTTGGCCTGTGAACTCTTGACTTCTCACGTGAGTGCGGGGGGCTTTCTCCTACTGCAGAGAGACCCATTAGGGAAGCTGTGTGCGCTTGAGAGAGGGGCCAGGACTCCTGGGCTCGCTTTCCAGCTCTGGGAGGGGAGTGGGGGCTAGTGGTTGAGCAGAGGGCTGGGAGCCAGGCAGGCTGAGGTCTCCTCTAATCTCTGAAGAGAGGTTGGGGCATGTCCCCGTGTGCAGAGGCCGTAGTGGGGCAGGATGCAGCACATGGCCCTCCATGCACGGCCTATGTGTGCTGGGGTAACTCAGGGCAGGCTGTGCTCCCAAGGTAGAGATGAGGGGACAGAGCTGCATCCCTCACACCCCACCCAGCAGCTGGGAAACCAGGGATGAAAGGATTCCTGGGTCCCAAGAGCTCAGACACGGGGGCAAAAGCAGAGTCTGGGGGGAGCCCAGAACTGAGCTAGCAGGGGACGTGGATTGGGCATGGGGGCATTGGCAGGGCTTCAGGGAGCACAAGGCAGGTCTGGGGGACGGGAGTGAGGGGCAGAAAGGGAACTGGAGAAATGCAGCTGAGCTAGCAGGGACTGCGGGTCATCATCCTAGGGCTGTAGCCCAAGAGTCAGGGGCACCGTCATTGAAGGGGGGGCTCAGGGCTGGGTTGGTAGGGCCTGCGGGCTGGGAGTGACGGGCACTAACAGGGCAGGGTGAGTGAGGGGTTGGGAGTGAGGGGCACTAGCAAGACTGGGGGAAGCAGGGCTGGTCTAGCAGGAACTGTGGGTCGGGAGTGAGAGGCACCGGCAGTCCTGGGGTTGTAGGGCTAGGCTGGCCGGGGCTATGGATCGGGAGCGAAGGGCACAGGCTGGGCTGGGGGGTCAGGACTGGGCTAGCAGGGGCTGCAGGTCAGAACACAGCTGTGCTGGCAGGGACTATGGGTCTTGACCCCGGGGCTGAGCAATTAGCAGGGGCTGTGGATCAGCCATGGGGGCAGAACTGGGTTTGCAGGGGCTGCGGGTCGGGCTTGAGGGGCACAGGCAGGGGTGAGTGGGGCCCAGGGCTGGGCTGGCAGGGGCTGTGGGTTGGGAGTGATGGGCACTAGCAGGGCTGGGGGGAGCAGGACAGGGCTAGAAGGGGGTACAGGTCAGGAGTGAGAGGCACTGGCAGCACTGGGATTGGACGATGAGGCCTGCTGGGGCTATGGGTCAGGAGCGAAGGGCACAGGCTGCTCTTGGGGGGACAGTTCTGGGCTAGCTGGGGCTGCAGGTTGAGACTGAGGGGCAGTAGCAGGGCTGGGGGAGCCCAGGGCTGGGTAGCTGGGGCTGTGGGTCAGGACTGAGGGGCAGTAGCAGGGCTGGGGGAGCCCAGGGCTGGGTAGCTGGGGCTGTGGGTCGGGACTGAGGGGCAGTAGCAGGGCTGGGAGAGCCCAGGGCTGGGCTAGCTGGGGCTGTGGGTCGGGACTGATGGGCACAGGCAGGGCTGGGGGGAGCAGGGCGGGGCTAGAAGGGGGTACAGATCAGTAGTGATGGGCACTGGCAGGGCAGGAAAAGCCCAGGGCTGGGCCAGCAGGAACTGTGCCTCAGGAGTGAGGGGCACCGGCAGCACTGGGGTTGGATGGTGAGGTCTGCTGGGGCTATGGGTCAGGAGCAAAGGGCACAGGCTGCTCTGGGGCTGCAGGTTGAGACTTAGGGGGCAGCAGCAGGATTAGGGGAGCCCAGGGCTGGGTAGCTGGGGCTGTGGGTTGGGACTGAGGGGCAGTAGCAGGGCTGGGGGAGCCCAGGGCTGGGTAGCTGGGGCTGTGGGTCAGGACTGAAGGGCAGTAGCAGGGCTGGGGGAGCCCAGGGCTGGGTAGCTGGGGCTGTGGGTCAGGACTGAGGGGCAGTAGCAGGGCTGGGGGAGCCCAGGGCAGGGCTAGCTGGGGCTGCGGGTCAGGACTGAGGGGTAGTAGCAGGGCTGGGGGAGCCCAGGGCTGGGCTATCTGGGGCTGTGGGTCAGGACTGAGGGGCAGTAGCAGGGCTGGGGGAGCCCAGGGCTGGGTAGCTGGGGCTGTGGGTCAGGACTGAGGGGCAGTAGCAGGGCTGTGGGAGCCCAGGGCTGGGCTATCTGGGGCTGCGGGTCAGGACTGAGGGGCAGTAGCAGGATTGGGGGAGCCCAGGGCTGGGTAGCTGGGGCTGTGGGTCAGGTGTTAGGGGCACCAGCAGAGCGGGGAAGCAGCGAGCTCTGGGCTGGGAGTGAGGGGCACTGGCAGGGCAGTGCGCAAGCTCTGGGCTCACAGGGGTGCAGGTGAGGAGTGAGCAACATCGGCAGGGCTGAGGGGGCCCAGATCTGAGCTAGCAGAGACTCTGGGTTGGGAGTGATGGGCACTAGCAGGGCTGGGCGGGACAGAACTCAGTGGGTCGGGAGTGAGGAGAACTGGCAGGACGCAGGGTGTAGGGCTGGGGATGCAGGAACTGTGGGGCGGGAGTGAGAGACACTGGCGGTGTTGGTGCACAGGGCTGGGCTAGCAGGGGATACAGATTGGGAGTGAGGGGCACCAGCAGGGTTGGGGTTGTAGGGCTAGGCTGGCTGGGGCTATGGGTCAGGAGCGAGGGGCACAGGCTGGGCTGGGGGCCTAGGGCTGGGCTGGCAGGGGCAGGAGATTGGGTTTGAGCAGCGGGGACAGGGCTTGGGGACACGGCCTGGGAGCCCAAGGGGGGCAACTCAGGGCAGGCTGTGTCCCAACGTCAGAGCAGGGGAAGAGCAGAGCTGCATCCCTCACACCCCACCCAGCCGCTGGGGAGCCAGGGGTGAAAGAGCTCCCAGGCCCTAAGAGCGCAGGTGTGGGTGCAGCAGCAGAGTCTGGGGGGAGCCCAGAACTGAGCGAGCAGGGGACGTGGAATGGGAGTGCGGGGCACTGGCCGGGCTGCAGGGAGCACAGGGCAGGGCTGGAGGATGGGAGTGAGGGGCAGAAAGGGAACTGGAGCAACGTAGCTGAGCTAGCAGGGGCTGTGGGTCATTATCCCAGGGCTCAGCAATTAGCAGGGGCATGGGCATATCTGGGCTGGCAGAGGCTGCAAGTCGGGTTTGAGGGGCGCTGCAGGGCTGAGTGGGGCCCAGAGCTGGGCTAGCAGGGGCTGTGGGTCAGGAGTGAGGGGCACCAGCAGGGTTGAGGAAACCTAGGGATGGGTGCGATGAGAATGGTTGTCATCGACAGTTCCGGGGGGCAGAGCTGGGTCTGGCACTGGGCTGCGGGTAGGGACTCATGGGCACAGGCAGATCTGGGGGGCATGGCTGGATATGTAGGGGGCTGCAGGTAGAGAATCCAGTGTAGAGGCATAGCTGGGGGGCAGGGCTGGGCTTGCAGGGGCTGTGGGTCAGGAGTGAGGGGCACCAGCAGTTTTGGGGGAGCCCAGGGCTGGGCTAGCAGGGGCTGTGAGGTGGGTACAATGGGAATTGACAGAACTAGCAGACAGGGCTGGTCTGGCAGGGGGCTCCATGTAGGGAATCAGGGGCACTGGAAGAGCTGTGGGGCAGGGCTGTGCATGTAGGGGCTACGGGTCCGAAGTGAGGGGCAGCGGCAGAGCTGGGAGGGACCCCAAGACTGAACTAGGAAGAAGCAGCAGCTGGGAATTGAAGGGAACAACCGGACCGTGTGGGATAGCAAGGGGGCTGTGGGTTTTATTTGGGGTAGGGGGCTGAAGCCAGGGCTAAGGGATATTGACAGAGGTGGGGCGTTCACGGCGGGGACAGCAGGGGCTTCTATTAGAACTAGCGTGGGAATAGATGAGTTTTTTCTTCGGGGATTTAATTGTCTCCTCTCTTTAGTGCAATTCAAAAAAATCTAAACTCAGGCATAAATTCCCCCTTTGGTGTGTCCCTCATCAGAGGGAACACCCTGCACTCATCAAGTGCAGGAGCGCATCCCTCTGTGCCGTACCTGCCTTCCTTCGCCAGCTCTGCTCTCGTGATCCATGCAAAGAGCCAAGCGTGAGAAGTTCCCGGTGGAGCCAAATGTCTTGACCAGGTGTAGATGAACACTGCAGGGAACCCCAGTTCTGGGAACGGATCAAAGTTCAGGTTGCTGATTTTGCCTTTGAGTGGAGCTGGATCCTTGTTTGAGGTGTCCTCTCTGGGGATGTTTGAGTCTTCCTCTCCAGAAGAGACCGGCTCCGACATCTCCAGCCAATGCCCACTCCAAGTTGCCTCCAGTATGGCCACTCAAAAATTGAGGGAGCTGCAGTTGTTGAGAGATTTCTCCCATAGACGTTAGGAAAGTGTCCAGCAAAAACTTGGCTAGTAACATTGTGAGCTAGGGGGTGTTATAGTCCAAAACTGAGACTGGGGGAAGGAAAGCTTTTCACCCAAATCCCAGAACTGGAACCCTAATTCAAACCTCAAACCCAACTGGTTATACCCCTCGATCCTTAACCATGACCCTAACCCTCGCTTCCATCCTCCAAAAGATGAACAAGCTACTTAACTCCAAGACTAAGAGAACCTAATTCGAACTACCTACTTCGTGCCACGTGTAGCTGCAGGCACAGAGTCTGCACTAACGGGAATTTAAAAATGGCGGCGCCCGGCAAGATGCAAATGAAGCCCGGGATATTTAAATCCCAGGCTTCATTTGCAACTTCAAATGCCTACATTAGCCACCCTAGTTCGAACTAGGGTGGCAGTGTAGACATACCCCCAGAGAACTGTCTGTCTGGGGTGGGGGTCGGGTCCCTTTAAGCACGGAGCTCAGTTAGCCTCAGGCAGCAGCCCCACACACTAAGTCCTATCCTGATGCCTTGCTGGCACTGGTCGTGGGTTCTAGTCCCGGGTCGGAAGGGATAAAGGGTGACATGATGCTAAGGTGGTGGGGCGGTTTCCCCCATAGCCTAGGGGACAGAGCACTTACCTGGGAAGGATGGGGTTGTTGGTTCAGGGCCTACTCAGTGTAGATGCTCTATTTTGAAATAGCAAAACACTATTTCAAAATAGTTTTTGTATATAGATGTGTTATTTTGATTTAATTCGAAATAGTGCTGTACTGTAGACATACCCTTGGGTTTTCTAGACCATTATGTTACTAGTTTTAAAGAACAATTTTACCCCCAACCATAACCCCTGCTCTCCCCCTAACTGCCTCACTGTCACTCTCTGTGAACCAGGGTTAATAGTAACTGGATGATATTAACATGAATTCTTACCCAATGAGCAAAATGCCGTGAGCTGACTTGGAAAGTCCCAGACTTTCCTGCAAAGGGCCCAGGGACTTCCCAGGATACTAATCAACTGAGTGAGCAAGAGAATCAATAATGGGCCACTAGGGGGCTGATGATCTTAGCAATGAACTTAGGAGCCTCACGAGTGCGTAATATTTACTATTCCTCCACAGCTAATGTTGCAGGTGTTACATGTGCACTGATTCAGACCGAGGCTTAACAAGCCAAAAGTTAGTGACACAGCGCCTCTTCAGAGCCCAGAAAAATCCTTGAATTTCATTTCCATGGTCAAAACGTTGGGCTGTTTCCTAGCTGCAGAAACTGGGATAGATGGAAGGGGTCTTTTATCCTGCTATCTCGGCATCTTATTGCATTTGGTTCCTCGGGAAAATGCCACCTCTGGTTATTGGGAACAGCTCTCCATTCTGTGAAATTAACCATTTCTTGGGCTCAGTGGGATGCCAGTACCGGGCTTTGTCCAATCTAGAGCCAGGAGTTTGGGATATAGAACTCCTGGGTTCTCTACCTCACTCTGCCATTGACTGTGTGTGATCAGTCTCTCAGTCTCTCTCTCTCTGCCTTACTTTCATGGTACACCCACATCTTGAATACTGCATACCTATGGGCTGCGACTAGACTGGCAGGTGTCTACACTGGCCACTTGAATTTGCGCAAGAACACTGATGATCTAATGTAAGATTGTCAGTGTTCTTGCACAAATACTATGCTGCTCCCGTTCGGGAAAAAGCCCTCTTGCGCAAATGTAGGGCCAGTGTAGACAGCGAAAATGGCGAAAATGGAGATCGGGGCTTTCTTGCGCAAAACCGTGTCTAGATTGGCACGGACACTTTTCCGCCAAAAGTGCTTTTGCGCAAAAGCGTCCGTGCCAATCTAGAAGCTCTTTTCCACAAATGCTTTTAACGGAAAAACTTTTCCGTTAAAAGCATTTGCGGAAAATCATGCCAGTCTAGATGTAGCCATGTGATCGCCTCATCACAAAAAGATATATTGGATTTGGAAAACGTTCAGAAAAGGTCAACAAAACTGATGAGGGGTTTGGAATGGGTCCCATATGAAGAGAGATAAAAAAGAGTAGGACTTTTCAGCTTAGAAAAGAGGACGTTAAGGGGGGGATAAGATGGGGGTCTATCAAATCAGGACCAGTGTGGACAAAACAAACAAGGAAAAGTTATTTACGTAATCCCACAATATAAGAACTAGAGGTCACCAAATGAAATGAATAGACATTAGGTTTTAAATAAACCAAAGAAAATTTTTCCTCGCTCAGTGCATAGTCAAGTTGTGGTACTCCTTGGCAGAGGATGTGGTGAAGGCCAGGACTTTCACAGAGTCCAAAAAAAAAGAGCGAGATAGATCCATGGAGTTTAGGTCCATCAAAGGTTATTAGCCAGGATGGGTAGGAATGGTGTCCCTAGCCTCTGTTCCTCTGGAGGTGAGTGATGGAGGAAGGATCACATGAGGATTCCCTGTTGTGTTTCCTCCCTCTGGGGCATCTGGCATTGGCCAATGTTGGCAGACAGGACAGTGGGTTAGATGGACGGCTGGTCTGACCCAGTCTGGCCATTCTCAATATTCTTGTTTCCCCTCTGATCCGATTTGTCCTGCAAGTTTTTTTGGGTCATCATGAGAACATGGGAAGGGCCAGAACAAAGTATGGGGGAGGATCCATTAGGGGATGAGGAGGGAGCACTAGATGCCTTCCCTATATCTCATGGCCTTGGTTTCTCTACTTTTACATCAGAACTTATAGCTCTGCCCGTATTCCCCTTCACCTCCTGCACCGGGGAAAACTCGGTGAATTTCACTTCTGCGGTCAAAATCTTGGATTGTTTCCTAGGTGCAGAAACTGGGATTGATCCCAGGGGACCTTTATCCTTCCACGTTGGCATCTAATTACATTTGGTTCCTCAGGAAAATGCCACCTCCAGTTAGGGACAACAACCCTCCATTCTGTGACATTAACCGTTCCTTGGGTTCCGTGGGATATCAGTACCGGGCATTATCCAGTCTAGAGGCAAGAGGTTTGGATACAGGACTCCTGGCTTCTTTCCCTGAATCTGCCTCTGACCTCCTGAGATCCGGTCCCTTCCTCTCCCCCTCTCTCTGCCTCGCTTTCCCGTCTGATCCTTCCTGAATTGCTCCTCTTGGGCCTGCAAGTTCTTTGGGGTCATCGTAAGAAGATCAGAGCAGCCAGCCTGTGTCAGATCAAAGGTCCCTCCAGCCCAGAGTCCTGTCTGCCCACAGTGGCCAATGCCAGGTGCCCCAGAGGGAGTGAACAGAAGAGGGTATCCTCATTTGATCCTTCTCCTATCATCCATTCCCAGCTTCTGGCAAAGAGAAGCTAGGGGACCCCGTCCCTGCCCACCTTGGCTAACAGAGAATAACACTTTCCAGCAATCAACAGCCTTGACATAAGCTGCCTGCTGTGCAGACAGGAGCAGAGATGAGGAAGAGATAGACCCAGTGCCATGTTATGGGACCAGTCCTGCACAGAACAGGACAAGGTCTCAGTCCAGGACTCATCTCATGGTGTTGCTCTCTCTGCCTTTTACAGCTGGACCCACATCACCATCTGTCTTCCCCCTCACCTCCTGTGTCGGAGAAGCCACCACCTCCCAGGTCACCTTTGGCTGCCTGGTCAAAGACTATACCCCTGAGTCGGTCACCGTGCAATGGTGCCCCAGTGTCAGCACCTCAGGCCTGAGAACCTACCCCTCCATGCTGCAAACTTCCAGCGGCCTCTACTCGCTCAGCAGCCAGGTCACCGTCCCAGCCAGCAGCTGGGAATCCAACACCTATCGCTGCACCGTCGGGCACCAGCCCACCAGCTTCAGCATCACCAAGGAAATCCCAAGTAGGGGCAGCGTGGCCGAAGGAGGGGAGCGGGAGGGGAACACGGATGCAGTGATGGCTGCACGGAGACAGGGTGGGAGCCTGCTAGTTGGGTGAACTGGTAGAGTGGCTGGTGTGGGTGGATGGAGGGAAAGAGAGATGCCATGGAAAGACAGGAATGTCCAGGGTTAGGTGGATGATTTTGGGTCTGGACAGGGAGCATGTGGGGCCATAACAGAGAGGCAGAGGGATGAGTAAAGAGAAATCCTGCAAAGAGAAGCCAGGGGAAAAGCAGTAGATGTCTCCAAAGAGGGCACCGTGCTGTCGGGAGCAGAATGACAGATGGGGAGGGCCATGCTGCCAGGAAAGGAGTGGGGGTTTGTACAGCCATTAAAACCTGCTACCCTTCTCCCAGAATCCTTCAAACCCCAGCCACCCATGGTTCAAGTCTACCACTCCTGCACCACCAAGCCAAGCACCATCCACCTGCTCTGCCTCATCTCTGGCTTCAACCCCCCACCCGTGACGGTGGAGTGGCTGGTGGACGGTGTGTCTGGGAAGCTTCAGGGCAGCACGGCCCCTGCCAAGATGGACGCTGGAGGCCAAACCTTCAGCACCCACAGCAACGTCAGCATCTCCCAGAAAGACTGGATGGAGGACAAGACGTACACATGCAGGGTGTCCCACCAGCGCACCAAGACCACGGTGGAGGATAACGCCCACAAGTGCAAAGGTGACACATAGCTGGGATGCCTGAGAAAGGTGGGAGGGTGACACTGGGATGGTTCAAAGATGGAGAGGGGAAACTGGGGTGGGTTTGGACAGGGGAGACCAGGCATAGCATTTGATGTGGGCTCTCCTGTTTCTAGACGTAACTCAATGTAGCAGACGCATCCTAGTCTTCATGGTGCCCCCAGAACCTTCTGAACTCTATGCGGGCGGCAGCCCCATGCTCATCTGCCTGGTCGTCAACCTACCTAACAGCACTAACCTGACAGTGGTCTGGTCCCAGGAGAAGTCAGGGCCTGTTAGCTCCGAACCACTCACCTTTTCTGAGCAGAGCAACCGCACCTTCACCGCCTCCAGTATCCTGCCCATCTCCGAGAGTGACTGGGAGAAAGGAGAAAATTACACCTGCAAAGTGGAGCACTCGGAGCTGCCCTCACCTATCATCAAATCCATCTCCAAGCAGCAAGGTAGGAGGAGGGAATGGTCCCTAAGGGAGAGACCCCTATTACAGCCCCCAGCAGGGAGGGATGGTCTGTCGAGGAAGTCCCAGCCCCTAACAACCTGGGATCCTGGCCCTGGGTCCCTCTCTATCCCCATGTGAGATGAAACCATCCTACCCCCCCATTCCACATCCCAGGACTACCCCAATCCCAGCTCTGCCCACCAACCTGAAGGAGAAAGGGCATGTTCCTACACCCCCCCAAAAACAAACACAAGCCTTGGCTATATTCTCATGTGGTCCCTGGCAAGTGATGTGCATGGCTCATCTGTGTCCTCCATTCCCACCCATCCAAGGCAAGAATTCCTCACCTTGTGTCTACCTCCTGCACCCACACACTGAGGAGCTGAGCAACAATGGAGACTCCGTCAGCCTCACCTGCATGGTGCGGGGCTTCTACCCTGAGCACATCTCAGTGAAGTGGATGGAGAACAAAATATCCAGCGACAGCGACAAATCGGTCACCACCTCTCCTATGAAGGAAGGAGACGGCGACTCAACCTACTTCCTCTATAGCAAGATGACAGTCAACAAGGCCAGCTGGAACAATGGGACCATCTACACCTGCATGGTCATCCACGAAGCCCTGAAACCAAATAAATTCATTCTATGCAACATCTGTAATGTCCCCGGTAAATGTCTCCCAGCCCCACTGTCCAGTAGAGCTTCCTGTGCTGCCAAGTGAATAAATTGGACTTGTGTGTGAGCTCACCTCCAGGTCTCCTTGTTGAGGTGTCCTTGGGTGACGTCTGTGGGTTGTTCAAGGGGGAGACATTCTCAGGTTGAAAGCGCCGAGATTTTAAAATATTGCAATGCTGGGGATGCTAACATACAGATCCTGTATGTGTGGGTACATATATAGCAGGGAAGGATGGGAAGCTACATGGGAAGATGCTGTGGAAAGAAGGATGGGTAGACACATGAGTAGATGGTGTGGAAAGAAGGATGGGTAGATGTATGAGTTGCTGATGTCAAAGAAGAATGGATTGATGTATGAGTAGATGACATGGAAGGAAGGATGGGTGGATACTTGAGTAGCTGACTTGAAAGGAAGGATGGGTTGACAAATAGGTCTGATGGAAGGAAGGACTGGTCGATACCATTGAAGGAATGGCATGGAAATAGGCATGGAAATAGGATCTATTAAAGGCATGGAAGGAAGGATGTATTGATACAAAAGTTGACGGCATGGAAGGAAGGTTGGCTATATGCCATGGAAGGAAATATAGATTGAGGCCATAAAGGGAGGGTGGGTAGATAACATCAAAGAAGGGTGGGTTGATGCTATTGAAGAAAGGTTCAGTGGCTACATCATGGAAGCAAAGTTGGAGAGGTCTAGAGAGACAGTTAAATATATACATAGAAATTGCAGAGGAACAGTGACGTTCAAGCCCAGCTGAGTTGGTTGGCTATAGAGGGATGAGGATGAATACATCATAGAATGATAGAATACTAGGACTGGAAGGGACCTCGAGAGGTCATCGAGTCCAGTCCCCTGCCCTCATGGCAGGACCCAGTACTGTCTAGACCATCCCTGATAGACATTTATCCAACCTACTCTTAAATATCTCCAGAGATGGGGATTCCACAACCTCCCTGGGCAATTTATTCCAGTGTTTAACCACCCTGACAAGTAGGAACGTTTTCCTAATGTCCAACCTAAGCCTCCCTTGCTGCAGTTTAAGCCCATTGCTTCTTGTTCTGTCTTCAGAGGCCAAGATGAACAAGTTTTCTCTCTCCTCTTTATGACATCCTTTTAGATACCTGAAAACGGCTCTCATGTCCCCCCTCAGTCTTCTCTTTTCTAAACTAAACGAACCCAATTCTTTCAGCCTTCCTTCAAAGGTCATGTTCTCTAGACCTTTCATCATTCTTGTTGCTCTTCTCTGGACCCTCTCCAATTTCTCCACATCTTTCTTGAAATGCGGTGCCCAGAACTGGACACAAACCTCCAACTGAGGCCTCACTGGCACAGAGTAGAGCGGAAGAATGACTTCTCGTGTCTTGCTCACAACACACTTGTTAATGCAGCCCAGAATCATGTTTGCTTTTTTTGCAACAGCATCATACTGCAGACTCATATTCAGCTTGTGGTCCACTATAACCCCCAGATCCCTTTCTGCCGTACTCCTTCCCAGACAGTCGCTTCCCATTCTGTGTCTGTGAAATTGATTGTTCCTTCCTAAGTGGAGACTTTGCATTTGTCTTTATTAAACTTCATCCTGTTTACCTCAGACCATTTCTCCAATTTGTCCAGATCATTTTGAATTATGACTCTATCCTCCAGAGCAGTCGCAACCCCTCCCAGCTTGGTATCATCTGCAAACTTAAGAGGCGTACTTTCTATGCCAATATCGAAATCATTGATGAAGATAGTGAACAGAGCCGGTCCCAAAACAGACCCCTGCAGAACCCCACTTGTTATACCTTTCCAGCAGGATTGTGAACCATTAATAACTACTCCCTGAGTACGGTTATCCAGCCAGTTATGCACCCACCTTATAGTAGCCCCATCTAAGTTGTATTTGCCTAGATCAGTGTCCCCAACCTTTTGAGGTTGTCGGGCACCAGGGGGCATTGCCCACCGGGCGCCAGGGGGCGGGGACACTTGCGCTCCCGGGGGCGGGTCCCCCCTTGCCGCATGCCCAGGGGCGGGCCCCCACCTAGCCGTGCGCCCCGGGGCAGGGCCCCCCCCAGGGCCGCGCGCCCGGGGCCGGCGCTCCCCTCCCCGCCGAGTGCCACACGCCCGGGGCCAGGGCCGGCACTCCCCCCCCGCCCGCGGGCCGGGCGCCCGGGGCCGGCGCTCCCCCCGCCCGCGCTCCCCCCCCTCCCTCCGAGTGCCACGCGCCCGGGGCCGGGGCTGGGGCTGGCGCTCCCCCCCCCGCCGAGTGCCACGTGCTCGGGGCCGGCGCTCCCCCGACCAAGCGCCCGGGGCCGGCGCTCCCCCCCGCCCCCCCCCCCGCCGCAGCTCCCCCCCCCCCCCCCGCCCGCTGAGTGCCGCGTGCCCGGCGCTCCCCCCGCCAAGTGCCCGTGCGCCATGTGCCCGGGGCCGGGCCTAGATAATGGGGACCATGGGCCTAGATAATGGATAAGAATATAACGTGAGACTGTATCAAACACCTTACTAAAGTCTAGGTATATCACATCCACCACTTCCCCCTTATCCACAAGAAAGCTATCAGATTGGTTTGACATGATTTATTCTTTACAAATCGATGCTGGCTGTTCCCTATCACCTTGCCACCTTCCAAGTGTTTACAGGTGATTTCTTTAATTACTTGCTCCATTATCTTCCCTGGCACAGAAGTTAAACTGACTGGTCTGTAGTTTCCTGGGTTGTTCTTATTTCCCTTTTTATAAATGGGCACTAGATTTGCCCTTTTCCAGTCTTCTGGAATCTCTCCTGTCTCCCATGATTTTCCAAAGATGATAGCTAGAGGCTCAGATACCTCCTCTATCAGCTCCTTGAGTATTCTAGGATGCATTTTATCAGGCCCTGGTGACCTGCAGGCATCTAACTTTTCTAGGTGATTTTTAACTTGTTCTTTATTTATTTTATCTTCTAAACCTACCGCCTTCCAACTAGCATTCACTATGTTAGACATTCCTTCAGACTTCTCTATGAAGACCGAAACAAAGAAGTCATTAAGCATCTCTGCCATTTCCAAGTTTCCTATTATGTTTCTTTCTCCTCACTGAGCAGTGGGCCTACCCTGGCCTTGGTCTTCCTTTTGCTTCTAATGTATTTATAAAAAGTCTTCTTGTTTCCCTTTATTCCTGTAGCTAGTTTGAGCTCATTTTGTGCCTTTGCCTTTCTAATCTTGCCCCTGCATTCCTTTGTTGTTTGCCTATATTCATCCTTTGTAATTTGTCCTACTTTCCATTGGATTCTGGGAGGTGGACGATACATAAAGGGATGACTAGATAAGTAGACGGAATTGGATGGACGGATGGACTAACAGATGATGGGTAGATGGATGCAGAGGTAGGGGTTTGGTGTTCATAGGTCAATATGGATGCATGGAAATTATGGGGGGTGGAGTTCAAGATAAGAATTGTAAAGAGGATAGGATGCCTAGGCAGGTAGCTGCATTGCTGGATGGTTCAGCCAACCCTGGGATCTCATTCAGGCAAGATCCCCTCTAGGCTATTACTATTTTATCAGGATCAATCTACACCCCACATGCCCTGCCACCACAGACAGAAGCAGAAGACCGATAGGGATTTTCCAGACAGAGTCAGTAGTGGTAGGTAATTCGAATACTCTGGCTCTCATACACAATTCACCTGCTGGCTAGAATGCCAAAGGCTCTCCCTCCACCTGCATCACCTCTGATCCTCAGCAGCAGCAGAAGCTGAGGAGAGGGATCCAGGACACGATACAGAAAATGCCACAAACAGGGATCCACTACAGGGACTAAGCAGTAGGGATATGTCTACACTAGCTCGTTAGTTCGAGCTAGGTAGGCAAATGAGGGCAACCTTAGTCCTCGTGGAACGAGGTGTACCGGTAGTTTGAATTAGAGAACCTAATTTGAACTACCTACTCTGTGCCGCGTGTAGCCGCGGGCACGGAGTTCGGACTAAGGGGGATTTAAAAATGGCGGTGCCCAGGAACATGCAAATGAATCCTGGGATATTTAAATCCCGGGCTTCCTTTGCAACCCCGGTTGTCCTCATTTGCCTACCTAGCTCGAACTAATGAGCTAGTGTAGACATACCCTAGTAGGGCTGCTATCTGGAGCAGGTAGCAAGCTAAGTTAAAATCTCATTACCTCCAGTGATATAAAAGGCCCCAGGTAGTAGGGTGGTCCACATGATGCAGATTCTTCTATTGCCCCCCACATGAGCCCCATCCCCTACATGCCCCCTCCAGTGTCCCGCCATGTGTGTATCAGCCTCAGAGGCAGATGGCTGAGGGCTGGACTCATACCAAGCAGTGCCAAGCACAGAGCTGGCATCTGGGATTTAAAGGTTACCACCTGCAGGGTAGGTGTTAGAGCTGCCCCCAGGGGCAACACAGGAACTGCACGGAGAAGGTGTCACAGTATAGGAGTGGCAGGGCGGGGGTTGGCTGAGTGAGAGACAGAGACAAAGACAGAGAGAGAGGGGGAAAGAGAGAGAGAACTGCTCTGATACAGATGGGTACACAGGCCACATGGCATGACACAGAATTCCTCTCCCCTGGGCTTTCCTGATTGTACACACAGAGAGACACTGAACACAGGGGCTGTGTCTACATTGGCCCCTATTCCGTAATAGGGATGCTAATGTAGCACTTTGGAATAGGCAAATCCACAGGGGATTTAAATATCCCCCGCGGCATTTGCATTAACATGGCTGCTGCTTTTTTCCAGCTTGTAGATAAGCCGGAGAAAAGCGCCAGCCTGGACGCGATCCTCCGGAAAATAAGCTCTTTTCCAGAGGATCTCTTAGGGTGTGTCTAGACTACCTAGTTTTGTCGACAAAAGTGGACTTTTGTCGACAAAACTATACCAGCGTCTACACTACCGCTGAGTTCTGTCGACATAACGTCAACAGAACTCAGCAGTTTTGTCGACGCTGGTATACCTCATTTTACGAGGCATAACACCTTGGGTACGTCTAAACTACTTGCCTCCGTCAACGGAGGCATGTAGATTAGCCAGATCGGCAGAGGGAAATGAAGCCGTGATTAAAATAATTGCGGCTTCATTTAAATTTAAATGGCTGCCCCGCTCTGCCAATCAGCTGTTTGTCGGCAGATCGGGGCAGTCTGGACGCGCCGCACCGACAAAGAAGCCTTTCTTGATCGGCACAGGTATGCCTCGTGAAACCAGGTTTACCTGTGCCGATCAAGAAAGGCTTCTTTGTCGGCGCGGCGCGTCCAGACTGCCCCGATCTGCCGACAAACAGCTGATCGGCAGAGCGGGGCAGCCATTTAAATTTAAATGAAGCCGCGATTATTTTAATCGCGGCTTCATTTCCCTCTGCCGATCTGGCTAATTTACATGCCTCCGTCGACGGAGGCATGTAGTCTAGACACACCCCTTCTGTCGACAGAACTCTGTCGACAGAAGGTGTTATTGCCTGTAACATTGCGTCCAGACTACGGAGTTCTGTCGACAAAGCAGCTTGCTTTGTCGACAGAACTCAATGTGTCTGGACGCTCTTTGTCGACGGAAGTTTTGTCGACAGTATCTGTCGACAAAACTTCCGTCGACAAAACGCGGTAGTCTAGACGTACCCTTATTCCCACTTGAAAGTAGGAATAAGAGATCTTCCAGAAAAGAGCTTATTTTCCGGAGGATCGCGTCCAGACTGGCGCTTTTCTCCAGCTTATCTACAAGCCGGAAAAAAGTGGCAGCCATGAAAATGCAAATCCCGCGGGGGATATTTAAATCCCCCATGGATTTGCCTATTCCAAAGTGCTACATTAGCATCCCTATTACGGAATAGGGGCCAATGTCGACGTAGCCAGGGAGACACAAACATGCCCCCACACCCATCCTTGCACCTCTTATCCAAACACCTCTCAACTTTCTAGTGGTGGTGGGGACTAGAAACAATCATTCCCAGCTTGAAAACAGTGATGACTCTGTTCAGAAAAGCAACAACGTTCAACATTCCCATATCATACATCCGGGGCAAGTACAGGTTGTTTTTGGGCACGCGGGCTCTGTATGATCAGCCCCAGAAATGGCTGAAGTATCTCCTAGGATTCAGGGGCATTGGGATGTGGGTCCTGGAGCCATCTACACGAAGTCAATCTATTTTGGTCTTTGGGGGGGGTGGGGTCTCCCCGACCATGGCAGCATTCTAATATCTCACTCACTCCTATGGATTCTAACATCTTACTCACTCACTGCATGGATAGTTCAGTGGTTTGAGCATTGGCCTCTTAAACGCAGGGTTGTGAGTCCAATCCTTGCGGAGACCAGTCAGGAATGTGGGGCAAAAAATTGTCAGGGATGGTACTTGGTCCTGCTGTGAAGGCATTGGACTGGACTAGATAACCTTCCAAGGTCGCTTCCAGTTTTAGAAGATAGGCAATCTCCATTATAATCTTAAGCCAGCTTTCACAGACAGGGAAATTAAGGCACATTGAGGTTTAACACCTGGCAAGTTTCACTATTTGGGTACATGTCAATGGCCACATGGGATGGAGAACTGGGAGGTTCTGTGTCCATTTCATCTTCACGGGCTATGCTGGATGACCAGAGGGAAGGGAAGAAGGGATAGATGGGTGGATGGAGGCATTATTTGATAAAAGAATGGATGGGTGTAGCTAGAGAGAGATGGATGGAGACATGCTTCTCTGGATGATTGCGTGGGTGGAGGGGAGTAGTGGAAGGATGGATGACATATGGATGGATGCTTGGATGTATGTATGTATGGATGGATTAATGTATCTAAGGATGGATTGTTGGATGGTTTGCTACCATGGATAGATACAAGTATCTGGAGATGTAAGGGTGGAGCTTCATAAATGGATGAATGGAGGCATCTGAGGATGGACTGATGGATTAGTAGATGCTTTGTGGTCATAGATACATGGAGGGCTAAGAGGGGATGGATGGATTCTTTGCAGGTTGGATGTAGGGTTTGCGGTCATGAACTGATGGTTGTATCTAGATATGGATGAATGGATGGGTAGATGTATGGGGGTGTTGGGCAGTAGATTGGTGGATGGATAAATGAATGGTTTGTGATTATGGATGTAGAGATGAATGGATGGATACATTGATGGACGGTTTGTTGTCATCAATAAATGTAGGTTTAATTTTGGCTTGACATAGGCATAGTTTGTGGTCATGGTTGGAAGGATGGATGGATGGATGAAGGGATAGATCTAGAGATAGATGGATGTTATTTTGTCATGGATGAACGGGAACATGAGGCTGTGTCTAGGGATGGATGGATGTTTTGTGGTCAGGGTTGGATGGATATAACCAGAGGATGTGGATGCATGGAGGAGTTAATTTAGGATGGTGAGAAGGATGGAGGTGTCTAGGGATATACCACTATATTGGTGGGTGATTTGTGATCATGCTGTATGGAAGTATCTAGAAAGATGTGGGAAAGAGTCATAGATGGAAGGATGAGATATCTGGGAAGAGAATGGCAAATGGATAGAAATTGATGCTCATGGATGAATGGGGGGTGAGTGAAGATGGATGGATGGATGGACGGATCTAGGAATGTATTGATGGGTCAGTGGATGATTTGTCATTATGCATGGACAGATGTATCTATAGGTGGAAGTGTAGAGAAGTATAGATGGAAGGATGGAGGTGAGCAAGGTTGGACTTATGGACAGATAGCTAGCTTGTGGTCAGAGATGAATGGATGGAGGATTGGGGAGGAATTTATGTCAACATGGATGCATGGTTTGTGGGGTGGATGGGTGGATTAGAAATTCATGGGTGCAAGCATAGATGGATGAAGGTGTCTTGGGATTCACATATGAATGGATCGGTGGTTTGTGTCCATGGATGGAGGGATGTATCTAAAGATGGTTGGGTGGACAGGCATGGATATATGAATGGCTGCATTGGTTGTGGACATGGATACATGGAGGGATAAGTGAGGATGGATGTAGAGATGAATGGATGGATACATGGATGGATGGTTTGTTTTCACCAATAAATGGAGGTTTCATTTTGGATGGACATGTGCATAGTTTGTGGTCGTGGTTTGAAGGATGGAGGGATGGATGGATCTAGAGAAGAATGGATGGATATTCTTTGGTCACAGATGAACGAAAGCATGAGCAGGAGTGGATGGATGTACCTAGAGATGGAGAGAGGGTGGCAGAGAGAGGTTATGTCTAGGGATGGATGGATGTTTTGTGATCAGGGTAGGATGGCTGTACCCAGAGACCAGGATGTGGATGAGAGGAGGAATTCATTTAGGATGGTTAGGGGGGTGGAGATGTCTAGGGATATACTCTAGGGATGGTCATGGATGAGTGGGGGGTGAGTGATGATGGATGGATGGACGGATGGATGGCTCTAGGAATGTATTGATGGGTCAATGGATGATTTGTCATCATGCATGGATGGATGTATCTATAGATTGAAGTGTAGAGAGGTACTGATAGAAGGATAGAGGTGAGCAAGATTGGACTTATGGATGGATAGCTGGCTTGTGGTCATGGATGAATGGTTGAAAGATTGGGGGAGGGATTTATGTCAAGACAAATGGTTTGTGGTGTTGATGGATCATTTGTAATCATGGACGGATGGATTAGAAATTCATGGGCGTATAAAGATGTCTTGGAATTCATATATGATCGGTGGATGGTTTCTGGCCATAGATGGAGGGATGTATCTAAAGATGGTTGGATGGACAGGCATAGATAGACGCATAGCAGAATGGGTTGTGGTCATCGAAATATGGAGGGTTAGGTTGAGATAGATAGATGGAGGGCTGGTTTGTAGGAATGAATGGACGAAATTGTGAGGACGGATGTATGGATGGGTCTAGAGATGGAAAGGAGGCAGAAAGGTGCTATATCTTGGGATGGATGGATGGAATGGTGAGCATAGATTGACTTTAGAGAGGGAAGGAAGGAGGGAGAGAGGGTCCTATGTTGGAACGGATGGATGGGTGATTTGTCGGGATGGATGTGTGGCTTATAGGCAGGGTTAGATGAGTGTACCCACAGACAGATGATGGAGGGATGGAAAGATGGGTGGAGAGAGGGAGACACCGACTGCTCTTCAGTGCAACATCTGAGCTTTCTCTCTTGCATGGGTTGACTCGGAGGTGACGTCTCTTTCTCTCCCCCTACAGAGGCGATCATGTCTGGTGAGTTTTGCACCGAGGACAGCGACGAGGATCTTGACAGCCTCTGGAGCATCATCTTGGTCTTCGTCACCCTCTTCCTCCTGAGTGTGTGCTACAGCGCCATGGTGACCCTGTTCAAGGTGAGGGAGGGCGAACATGGGAGTGATGGACAGAGCTAGGTTAGCAGAGGTGCGTGCATCATGGGAGGGAAGGAAAGACGGGAGGCACGAAGGAGAAAGAAGAAAGGTTGCGTGAGACACAGGCTGAATGAAGGAGACATAGACATGAAAACCAGACAGAATGACTCCGAAGGACAGACAGACGGCTTCCCGCCCCCAGCTCTGACCCCCTCTCATGCCTGCCGTCTCTGTCCTTCCCCTTTCCAGATGAAGTGGCTTTTTGTCACCGTGGTGCAGCTGAAGCAGATGAGCAGCCCGAGTACAAGAATGTGATCCAGCGCGTGGTGTAGGGGCGTGGCCCCCTTTCTTTGCCATTGCCGTCCCGCCTCCCATAGAGCTACCCTGCAGCTCGCTGCCATGGTAGATTCTTCCAGTGCAGGGTGAGAGTGACTCACCCCCTGTGGCCTCCTCAGCCCTCAGCTGCTGGGCTTGCTGCCCTGCCGGGATCTGGGCTGTGGCCAGGCAATTTCTGTCATGCAGGGAAGGAGCGACCTGAGCAAGGAACCACCCCACATCCTACGTCCAGCTTGCACCCAGAAGTCCAGTTCTGTGGGAGTGGGTCAGAGCCAGCACCCCCTAGAGGAGGAAGTTCCCATGTCCCTATGCCTACCCATACATCTCAGCCAGCCCCTTGAACCTTCCCTGGCTCAGAGCCAACGCTTCTTAGAAGAGAGATTCCCATTGCCCTATTTCCTAACACCCACCCAGTGGCAGCCAGTCTCTCACGCTGGAGCGGGGCTGAAGCCGGGGCTGTGTCTGTTGTGCTTTCTGTTGTATATTGAGATCCTCACTGGGAGTCGTGTGTGGCACGTTTGAGACTTTCGTTGTTTGCACTGAGTAATAATGAATAAATAGAGGACCAACTCAGGCTCTGTTTCTTTCTCAGCCCACACCCCTGCCTTGAAAAGATCCCTGAGACCCACCAGACAGCTGCATTGTGTGTGCAGAGGGCACCGCCAGGTAGGGTCAATAGTTCTAAGATGCCCCCTAATCCAGTGGGACACAGGGGGCCTACCGACAAACCCAGAAATCTGGGATTTCATCCCTCATTCCCTAAAGAAGAGTCAGAAATGGAAAGAAAGAAAGAAAGAAAGAAAGAAAGAAAGAAAGAAAGAAAGAAAGAAAGAAAGAAAGAAAGAAAGAAAGAAAGAAAGAAAGAAAGAAAGAAAGGTGGAGAGGCTGGTATGGGTATGTACAGAGATGGACAAATGGGTATGGGAAGGAAGGGTGGGAAGGAAGGAGAGAGGGATGGATGTGTGTGTAGGGACCAGCTGGACCCAGACACACACACACACAATGACTAGCATTCTCCTTGGCAACTCCCCGCCCAAGACCACCTTGAGATGCAGATCACAATTTTAAACTCATTTTATTTTGGCTCCAACACTCGATTCCTGTCTCCGTTGCACAATTTTAATTTCATTTGATTTGGGCTCCAACACTTAATTCCCATCAACGTTGCATGTTGAACATTGAATGGGATGACGCTTTTCCCTCACCTAGTCCAGTGGGATTAGCGCTCGGGGTACTGCCTGTGATGTAGTGGGGGGGAACTTGCTGGTTTCTATGGGTCTGTGACAACCCCACTGCCTGCCGCCGGTACCACAGCCCAGAAGGACAGGGATGGGTCATTACGCAAAGGGATCTCTCAACCGGTCCGACCAGCTAACCCCCATGGAGAGGAATAAAGGAAGGTGGATGCTGCCCTAGCTGGGGGGCAGGGCTGGAGGAGAGTTAGTTAGCTTTCTGTCTGGGAGCATGGAGGAAGCAGCGTCAGCAACAGGCTGGGGATTTTAGAAGCCGAGACCCCTGCCCCATATCAAGGGGGGCTGAGGCATCCTAGGCCTGCCCTGTAACCTGATGACATCTGTGCTGTATACTGGAGAAGCAATAAACTCCCTCTATTCTACTGGCTGGCGGAGTCTGTTCGTGCCATTTCGGGGGTGCAGAAGACAGGGGACCCCAATGCATCGTCACACTGCCCACCTACACAAACCCACACGCATGAGGAAATCCAAATCTGGCTGCAAGTGGTGGAGGGAGATGGGACTGGGTTCCACCTCCAACAAGGCTGCTCCCTGGGGATGTTCAGGGAAGTTCTTTGCAATCTCTGCTCCTGGAAGGGCGGAGCTCACACCCATCCATGGCTGCTCTCCATCCCCGGTGCTGCTGTGGGGTGTGGCTCCTCCAGGAGGGCTCACACAAGGTAGGACCTGAGTGGGACTTAAAATGGATGGAGGCCATGAAGAGGAAGAGGAAGAGGAAGGAGGAGTCCAGAGCGGGGCACTCACTGCACCTGCGGACACAGGGAGCAGAGAGCTTCAGCTGGTGCTGGTGCTGATGTCATGGGCAGCATCCCACATGGAGAGAGCAAGGCCAGAAGGGACCATGGGACCTGCTGCTTGGCTGGACCACGGAGTCTCCCCCAACCAGGCCTGCCCCCCCCACCAGGACTTCTCCACCGAGCTGGAACCAGACTTGTGGAGACTCCAGACTTGGAAAACCTTCCAGCGGAGAGGACACTGCTCACCGGGGACCACACGACCACTCCCTGTGGAGCCCGCATGGTCTCAGCCGCCTGCTTCTGGTCCCAGGCCCACTGACTGAGCACCGGTCATTGCTAGAAGCTGTGAAGTGCGACCAGGCAGGCGACTGAGGCGCTCACCTTAAACAGCGTGACGCCGGTGCTGTACACCAGGCTGAGCAGGAACAGCACAATGAACATTACGGGCGTCCACAGAGGATCCGATTCCCCCTCTTCTCCTTCAGCACAGACCCCTTGGTCCTCCACCAGGCAGAGAGGCACGGGGGAAGGGATAAACAGGGCAATTAGAGAGGACTCTTCCTTAACTCCTATTCTGGGGGCCTGTGGAATTTGACAACTGAGCCTTTCCGAGACCTCTCCCGATTCCTATCATCCCAGAGGCAGTGTGGTCCTATGAATGGGGAACTGGGATGGGACTCGGGATCCCTGGGTCTGTCTGTACTCTCGCTCTCTCTCTGACATTGTAGGACCTCAGGGAATTCTCTTGGGGTGAAGATCTTGGCCAGGCCTTCATGCTCCACCATGCAAAAGTAGGTGTCCCCCTTCTGCCATTCAGAGGCCTGGATTCTGAGCTTGCTGTAGATAAAATAGCTCTTCTCCTCCCCAGCCTCCTGCTTGGGGCCGATGTGGATGTAGGCATCCTGTGGAATGGGGCGGTCCTTCTGGGTCCATGTCACCAAGATGTCTTTGGGCTGGAAGCCGGAGGCCAGACAGCTGATGGTGGTCCATTCCTGGAGAGCCAGCTCCTCTGCACGAGGAGGGGAGACATAAACAGAAGGGGCCCAGAGAGAGACCTTTGCCACAAGGAAACACCAGTTAATGGTGGGAAAGGAACCCAGGAATCATGCCTGCCTCTATCCCATGCTCCTCTATCCCATTAGACCCCCACCCGTGCCCTGCAGAGCCGTGGATACAATGCAGCAGGCCTGGTCGTACTGAACATTGAGACCTAAATCAATTGCATGAAAAGAGGCTAGAACCAGGGGTCCTGGCTCCAAGTCTTGCTGATCTCACCTGCTACATCCCACTCCCCTTGCAAAGTTGGAAAAAGGACCCAGGAGTCCTGACTTTCTGTGCCCTACTCCCATTTCATCCCACCCACACATTTCCCACCCCCAGTCCCACCAACCTGTGGGTGGATCACAAGGCCCTGGGGACTCTAGGGGCCAGATTAAACTTGGCCATATTAGACCTGCTAGCCCCATAGGGCTTACCGAGACTTTGTGGATAGTCTTGATCTCTGCTGATGGGATGTCTTGGTGCTGCACAGTGCAGGTAAATTCCTCCCTGGACTGCCACTCCTCCACAGACACCCGCAGAACGCTGGCTGCACTATAGGTGCCATTTGGATGTAGCACTGGCTCCCTGTGGTTCTCCTTCAATGTGTCTCCATTTCTCTTGCTCCAGGATATCTGCAGGCTGCTGGGGGTCCCCATGCCACTCACCACACAAGTGATCATGGCGTTCTGCCCAACATAAAGATCCTCCAGGGATGGGGGAAGGAGAAAGACCTTCAGAAGGGGTCGATGACAGTTGCTGCCACCTGGTTGAGGGTGAGAGGCAGTGCTGAGTGCCTTTCTCTTGGGAACCAGAGGATGTTTGGGGAAGGGGCTACGTAGAGTTTGGAGTTCCCAGATCTTCCTCTTTTAGGGCATCAGAAAAACTGACTGAGGATGTCCTAGCCACTTAGGAGCTTGAATTCCTGGGTCCCATAGTGGTTCGTTAGCTCTCTGCCAACTCATGAGCACATTGCAACAGCTCCGGCTCCACTGGCAGAATGCTCCCTTGTAGTTAACACAGCAGTGGTCGGAGCTGTCCTGTTTGCTCCACTCAGGGGCCTTCCAGAGTGAAATTCATGAACTCCACAGACATCCCCCACTCAGTGCATCACTCCCCATTTCTCAGCAAGGGCAGGTGGGATTCAGAGGGCAAATGTGCTCACCCAGATCCTCAACCATCCTCCACTTAACACTAGACCCCCCATGCCACACCCAAAGCTCTGGAGCATGGGTTTCCAGGGTCTGTGTGCCCCCCTGGTGGGGCATGAAGAAATTCCAGAGGGGGTGCAAGGTGACCTAGCTCTCCCCCATCAAGTTTTCCTGCCCTGCTCAGTTCCTTTTTTTGGGAGGGGGGGGGAGATGCAATATTTACCCGATTTCCACTCATATGCACTTTTAATGAGCAATGACAGTCCCAGGAATTAAACTACTAAAATGCATATCAAGACAAGACCATTATATTGACTACTTTTTTGGTTTGGTTCCCACTTGTGTGTCGCATGTTGAGCCCCATGTGGCGACGTATCAGGGTTCCCCCGACTCCTGCACTCCAATAGTGGCACAAACAGACTCCACCAGCCAGTAGAATAGAGGGAGATTATTGCTTCTCCAGGATACAGCACAGCACAGATGTAATCTAGTTACAGGGCAGGCCTAGGATGCCTCAGCCCCCTTGAGATGGGGGAGATTGGGCCCCTAAATCCAAGTCCCCTTGGTTAGGCTGTTTCCTAAGCCTTGCTTAGGCTGTTTCCTCCATGATTCCAGCCAGAAACTCCCACTCCCTCCTTGTCCTGCCCCCCAGCCAGGTGTTGGTCTCCATCTTCCTCCCTTTGTCTCTCCCTGGGTGGCTGAGCCTGGGTGTCTGCGTTAATACACATTTAGGAGAGTCAATGAGAATCTCCCATCACAGCACAGGGGGACCCCGGGTCACAGAGCAGACAGCACCCTCACTACGCCACAGGAGGCGTGAGGGTTTTTCAAAAATCAGACAGAAAATTTTGGGAACCACTGTCTTGAGGGAACTCATCTCCCGTAAGTCTCCACTCCCTGCACAGGGAAAAGGACAACTTACATTTCACCCCCTTGACCACTAATGGTCCTTAGGGCAGGACCCCCCAACTCTCACTACAAGCCAATGGGGGATGGGAGAGCTTGAATCCCTTTGGAAACCCCAGCAGGGAAACTCAAAGAATCGCCCACGGAATCGCAATCCTGCCCTCCAGGAACAGTATCCTCTTGTGTACACTGCCTGAAGCACCCGCTTGATGTCGCTCATTGAGATCATTGGCCATGTGGCAGCCAATGGAGATGAGATTCCAGATTCATATGGACCCCCAGATCCCATGATGGGGCAAAGGATGGATTTGAGCAGTTTCCCTCCTTATCTTCCCTGCATC
This sequence comes from Pelodiscus sinensis, assembly GCF_052426305.1. NCBI lineage: Eukaryota > Metazoa > Chordata > Testudines > Trionychidae > Pelodiscus > Pelodiscus sinensis. The sequence continues at coordinate 4,527,715 of NC_143081.1, read as the reverse complement.
GGTAAGCTTCTGGATCCCATCTGGACTCAACCCCACCACAGATCATCTTAGAATAGAATGTAATTCACTGCCTCTAGTGGCTGCAGATCCGTGCAGGCACCTGCCAAAGTGCCAGACTCAAAAGAGTCCGTGGCCAATCTAGACGCGCTTTTCCGCAAAAAAGCCCCGATCTCCATTTTCGCGATCGGGCCTTTTTTGCGGAAAACAAATCTCTGCTGTCTACACTGGCCCTTTTGCGCCAAAGTTTTTCAGAAAAAGACTTTTGCCCGAACGGGAGCAGCATAGTATTTCCGCAAAAGCACTGACAATCTTACACGAGATCGTCAGTGCTTTTGCGGAAATTCAAGTGGCCAGTGTAGACAGCTGGCAAGTTTTTCCGGAAAAGCGGCTGATTTTCCACAAAAACTGGCCAGTCTAGACACAGCCTGACTGTATAAAATCAGTGCTTCTTGAGCAAATACTCTGATGCTCCTGCGATAAGCCTTCTTGCGCAATGGTTCTTGCGCAAGAGGCCAGTGTAGACAGGCAACATCAATTTCTTGCGCAAGAAAGCCTGATGTTTAAAACGGCCATCGGCGCTTTCTTGCGCAAGACAGCGTCTACACTGGCATGGATGTTCTTGTGTAAAAGCACATCTTTTGCGCAAAGGCACATGCCAGTGTAGAATCACAGAATCATAGAACTGGAAGAGACCTCAGAAGGTCATCAAGTCCAGCCCCCTGCTCTAGGCAGGACCAGTTCCAACTAAATCAACCCGGCCAGGGCTTTGTCAAGCCGAGACGTTCTCTTACTCAAATACTCTTGCGTTAAAGAGTATTTGAGCAAAATCTTGCCTATATAGACGTAGCCTCTGACTTGGCTGGGATTTGGGGGCTTGGGACAAGAGTGGACAGGGAACAGGCCGATCCCAGACATCCCTTCTTCTGCCCTGAAATGCCAGGAATTGCTGAGTTCAAAACGTGTCACGTTTCAGTGGTCATTTTACCCACAGTCATATTTACAGGAAACCCACGTTTAGTTCTCATCCCCTTCGAAGAAGCATTGAGGAGAGAGATATTTGTACATTGAATATCTACCTATCTATCCCTACACAGCCCGTCTGTCTGTCTGTCTCACTACGCAGGTGGTGAAACACTGGGATGGGTTCCCAAGGGAGGAGGTGGAATCTCCATCCCTAGAGGTGTTGAAGTCTAGGCTTGACCAAGACCTGGCTGGGAGGATTGAGTTGGTCTTGGTCCTGCTTTGGGCAAGAGGGTTGCTCTCAATGAATCCTGAGGTCTCTTTTGAACGTGTGATTCCCACCCCTCCCCCCCGCACCCTGGGAACCGAAAATGTCTGTGACCTCTGCAGCTTTCACGAGCGTCTCCCTTGGGGGAAGCAGCCGACAAACAAACAAACAAACAAGGTGGCTGAAAAGGGGAAGTTGCCACCAGTGAAAGTCGCACCTCAGTCATTTTTTTCAGCCCGGGTTTTCCCCCCCGCTCTGCCCACCTGTGGGAATTTCACACCTTCTAACCTCCTCCAGCCCCGAGAGTCCCTGTTGGGACAATTGAATTGACGTTCATTTATGGGAAGAAGAGGGGCTGTCTCAGAGGCACAGGTCCCTCAGATGCACGGCACGGCAGACACGGAGCAGCGCTGGGCTCCCGGACACAGCCTCCGCCCGAGCGTTCGGCCGCGACCCACCACGGCTGGGGACCACGGCTGGTCATTTGGCCTGTGAACTCTTGACTTCTCACGTGAGTGTGGAGCGCTTTCCTCTACCACAGAGAGACCCATTAGGGAAGTCGTGTGCTTGACAGAGGAGCCAGGACTCCTGGGCTCTCTTTCCAGCTCTGGGAGGGGAGTGGGGGCTAGTGGTTGAGCAGAGGCCTGGGAGCCAGGCAGGCTGAGGTCTCCTCTAATCTCTGAAGAGAGGTGGGGCATGTCCCCATGTGCAGAGGCCGTAGTGGGGCAGGGTGCAGCACATGGCTCCCTATGCACGGCCTGGGTGTGCTGGGGTAACTCAGGGCAGGCTGTGCTCCCAAGGCAGAGATGGAGGCCAGAGCTGCATCCCTCACACCCCACCCAGCAGCTGGGAAACCAAGGGTGACAGTGTTCCCAAGAGCTCAGGCATGGGGACAAGAGCAGAGTCTGGGGGGAGCCCAGAACTGAGCCAGCAGGGGACGTGGATTGGGCATGGGGGCATTGGCAGAGCTGCGGGGAGCACAAGACAGGGCTGGGGGACGGGAGTGAGGGGCAGAAAGGGAACTGGAGAAATGCAGCTGAGCTAGCAGGGACTGCGGGTCATGATCCCAGGGCTTGGCAATTAGCAGGAGCTGTAGCTCAGGAGTCAGGGGCACCGTCATTGCAGGGGGGCCTAGGGCCGGGTTGGTAGGGCCTGCAGGCTGGGAGTGACAGGCACTAACAGGGCTGGGTAAGCCCCAGGCTGGGCTAGCACAGGGTCCAGGTTGGGAATGAGGGGCATGAGCAGGACTGGGGGAAGCAGGGCTGGGCTAGCAGGAACTGTGGGTCAGGAGTAAGGGGCACTAGCAAGACTGGGGGAAGCAGGGCTGGTCTAGCAGGAACTGTGGGTCAGGAGTGAGGGGCACTGGCAGCCCTGGGGTTGTAGGGCTAGGCTGGCTGGGGCTATGGATCAGGAGTGAAGGGTGCAGGCTGGGCTGGGGGGTCAGGACAGGGCTAGCAGGGCCTGCAGGTTGGAACACAGCTGTGCTGGCTGGGACTGCGGTCATGATCCCAGGGCTGAACAATTAGCAGGGGCTGTGGATCAGCCGTGGGGGCAGAACTGGGTTAGCAGGGGCTGCAGGTTGGGGTTGAGGGGCACAGACAGGGGTGAGTGGGGCCCAGGGCTGGGCTGGCAGGGGCTGTGGGCTGGGAGTGTTGGGCACTAGCAGGGCTGGGGGGAGCTCGGCTGGGCTAGCAGGGGGGACAGGTCAGGAGTGAGGGGCACTGGCAGGGCAGGAAGAGCCCAGGGCTGGGCCAGCAGGAACTGTGGCTCAGGAGTGAGAGGCACTGGCAGCACTGGGGTTGGATGGCGAGGCCTGCTGGGGCTGTGGGTCAGTAGCAAAGGGCACAGGCTGCTCTGGGGGAGCCCAGGGCTGGGTAGCTGGGGCTGCAGCTCAGGACTGGAGGGCAGTAGCAGGATTGGGGGAGCCCAGGGCTGGGCTAGCTGGGGCAGTGGGTCGGGACTGAGGGGCAGTAGCAGGGCTGGGGGGGCCAGGGATGGGCTAGCTGGGGCTGTGGGTCGGAACTGAGGGGCAGTAGCAGGGCTGGGGGAGCCCAGGGCTGGGCTAGCTGGGGCTGTGGGTCAGGACTGAGGGGCAGCAGCAGGGCTGGGGGAGCCCAGGGCTGGGTAGCTGGGGCTGTGGGTCAGGACTGAGGGGCAGTAGCAGGGCTGGGGGGGCCCAGGGCTGGGCTAGCTGGGGCTGTGGTTCAGGACTGAGGGGCAGTAGCAGGGCTGGGGGAGCCCAGGGCTGGACTAGCTGGGGCTGTGGGTCAGGACTGAGGGGCAGCAGCAGGGCTGGGGGAGCCCAGGGCTGGGTAGCTGGGGTTGGGGGGGCCCAGGGCTGGGCTAACTGGGGCTGTGGGTCAGGACTGAGGGGCAGTAGCAGGGCTGGGGGGGCCCAGGGCTGGGCTAACTGGGGCTGTGGGTCAGGACTGAGGGGCAGTAGCAGGGCTGGGGGAGCCCAGGGCTGGGTAGCTGGGTCTGTGGGTCAGGACTGGGGGGCAGTAGCAGGGCTGGGGGGGGCCCAGGGCTGGGCTAGCTGGGGCTGTGGGTCAGGACTGAGGGGCAGTAGCAGGGCTGGGGGGGCCCAGGGCTGGGCTAGCTGGGGCTGTGGGTCAGGACTGAGGGGCAGTAGCAGGGCTGGGGGAGCCCAGGGCTGGGTAGCTGGGTCTGTGGGTCAGGACTGGGGGGCAGTAGCAGGGCTGGGGGGGGCCCAGGGCTGGGCTAGCTGGGGCTGTGGGTCAGGACTGAGGGGCAGTAGCAGGGCTGGGGGGGCCCAGGGCTGGGCTAGCTGGGGCTGTGGGTCAGGACTGAGGGGCAGTAGCAGGACTGGGGGAGCCCAGGGCAGGGCTAGCTGGGGCTGTGGGTCAGGACTGAGGGGCAGTAGCAGGGCTGGGGGAGCCCAGGGCTTGGTAGCTGGGGCTGTGGGTCAGGACTGAGGGGCAGTAGCAGGGCTGGGGGAGCCCAGGGCTGGGTAGCTGGGGCTGTGGGTCGGGACTGAGGGGCAGTAGCAGGGCTGGGGGAGCCCAGGGCTTGGTAGCTGGGGCTGCGGGTCAGGACTGAGGAGCAGTAGCAGGATTGGGGGAGCCCAGGGCTGGACTAGCTGGGGCTGTGGGTCGGGTGTTAGGGGCACCAGCAGAGCGGGGAAGCAGCGAGCTCTGGGCTGGGAGTGAGGGGCACTGGCAGGGCAGAGCGCAAGCTCTGGGCTCACAGGGGTGCAGGTGAGGAGTGAGGGACATCGGCAGGGCTGAGGGGGCCCAGGGCTGGGCTAGCAGAGGCTCTGGACTGGGAGTGACGGGCACTAGCAGGGCTGGGGGGGACAGAACTCAGTGGGTCGGGAGTGAGGAGAACTGGCAGGACGCAGGGTGTAGGGCTGGGGAGGCAGGAACTGTGGGGCGGGAGTGAGAGACACTGGTGGTCTTGGTGCACAGGGCTGGGCTAGCAGGGGATACAGATCGGGAGTGAGGGGCACCAGCAGGGCTAGGGTTGTAGGGCTCAGCTGGCTGGGGCTATGGGTCAGGAGTGAAGGGCACAGGCTGGGCTGGGGGCCCAGGGCTGGGCTGGCAGGGGCTGCAGATCGAGTTTGAGCAGCGGGGACAGGGCTCGGGGACACGGCCTGGGAGCCCAAACAGGACAACTCAGGGCAGGCTGTGCCCTGTCCTCAGAGCAGGGGAAGAGCAGAGCTGCATCCCTCACACCCCACCCAGCCGCTGGGGAGCCAGGGGTGAAAGAGCTCCCAGGCCCCAAGAGCGCAGGTGTGGGTGCACCAGCAGGGTCTGGGGGGAGCCCAGAACTGAGCGAGCAGGGGACGAGGAATGGGAGTGCGGGGCACTGGCCGGGCTGCAGGGAGCACAGGGCAGGGCTGGAGGATGGGAGTGAGGGGCAGAAAGGGAACTGGAGGAACGTAGCTGAGCTAGCAGGGTCTACGGGTCATGATGCCCGGGTTTGGCAATTAGCAGGGGTGTTGATCAGGAGTCAGGGCCACTGGCATGGCCGAGGGAGCCCCGTGCTGGGCTAGCAGGGACTGTGGGTCGGGAGTGAGGGGCACTGGCAGCACTGGGGTTGTATGGAGAGGCCTGCTGGAGCTATGGGTCAGGAGCGAAGGGCACAGGCTGGGCTGGGGGGCTGGGACGGGGCTAGCAGGGGCTGCTGATTGGATCACAGCTGTGCTGGCCGGGACTGCGGGTCATTATCCCCGGGCGGAACAATTAGCAGGGGCTGTGGATCTGCCGTGGGGGCAGAACTGGGTTTGCAGGGGCTGCAAGTCGAGTTTGTGCGGCACCAGCAGGGTGAGTAGGGCCCAAAGCTGGGGGGCAGGAGAAGCAGGTTGGGATTGAGGGGTGGGGACAATACTCGGGGGAGCCCAGGGCTGGGTTGGCAGGGGCTGCATGTGGGGAGTGAAGGGCACCGGCAGGGCTAGGAGCACCCAGGGATGGGCAGGGTGGGACTGGTTCTCGTCAACAGAGCTGGGGCAGGGCTGGTCTGTCAGGGGGTCCAGGTAGGGAATCAGGGGCCCAGGCAGAGCTGGGGGGCAGGTCTGGGCTCTCAGGGGCTGAGGGACAGGAGTGAGGGGCACCAGCAAAGCTGGGGGACCCAGGGATGGGTGGGATGGGAATGCTTGACATTGACAGAGCTGGGGGGGAGGGCTGGTCGGTCAGGGGACTCCAGGTAGGGAATCAGGGGCCCAGACAGAGCTGGGGGGCTTGTCTGGCCTCTCAGGGGCCGAGGGACAGGAGTGAGGGGGCACCAGCAGGTTTAGAGGGTGTTCAGAGCTGGGCGAGCAGGGGTGCAGGTTGGGAGTGAGGGGCACCGGCAGGGCTGGGGGACCCAGGGATGGGTGGGATGGGAATGTTTGACATTGACAGAGCTGGGGCAGGGCTGGTCTGTCAGGGGGCTGCAGGTAGAGAATCAGGGGCCCTGGCGGAGATGGTGGCCTGAGTTGGTCTGGGAGGGTCTGCAGGTCAGGAGTGAGGGGCACTGGCAGAGCCGGGAGGGTCCCAAGGCCGAACTAGCTTCTGGGAATTGAAGGGAAGCACCGGACAGTGCGGGAGAGCAAGGGGGCTGTGGGATTTATCAGGTAGGGGGGCTGGAAGCCAGGGCTAAGGGACATTGACAGAGGTGGGGTGTTCAGGGTGGGGAGAGCGGGACCTTCCGTTAGAACTTGGATGGGCATAGCTGAGCTTTTTTGACGGGGACTTAATTGTCTGGTTTCTTTCGTCCGATTAAAAAAGTTTGCAACAGAAAACTAGCTAAACTCAGGCATAAATTCCCCCTTTCGGGTGTCTCTTGTTAGAGGGAACACCCTGAACTCACGGAGTTCAGGAGTGGGTCTCTCTGTGCCATCCCTGCCTTGCTCCTGGTCTATGCATGGGGAGCTCTGTGCTCATGGTCCATGCATGGGGAGTTCCTGGCAGAGCCACGTCCCAGAAACCCCAGTTCTGGGGACAGATGGAAGAGTAGGTTGCTAATTTTGCCTTTGAGTAGAGCTGGCTCTGTGTTTGAGGTGCCTCTCTCAGGATGTTTAGGGCTTTCTCTGCAGTTGAGACCAGCTCCGAAATGTCCAGCTCATGCCCGCTTCAAATCATCTCCAGTTTTGGCACCCAGAAATTGAGGGAGCTGTAGTTCTTGAGAGATTTCTCCTGTAGGCATTAAGAAAGAGTCCACGAAAAAAACTTTTCTCCAACTCAGTTGGGATCTGAGTGTTTTCTTGAGGGACGAACTTGACTAGAAAGATTGTGACATAGGGTGTGTCCAAAACTGAGTTTGGGGGAGGTCTAGGCTTAATATTAGGAAAAACTTTATCGCTAGGAAGATGGGATGAGTTCTTTATGGAAGGAGTAGAATCTCCATCCCTAGAGTTTGGGGCAGGGAAAGTTTTTTACTCAAATCCCAGAAATAGAATCCTACTGCAAACCCCAAACCCAACTGTTTATACCCCTGGTCTTTAACCATGACCCTAACCCCAGCTTCCATCCTCCAAAAAAATGAATGAACTACCTAATGCCAATACTCAAATCATCGCATTTTCACTATGCTCTAAAAGCTGAATGTGGTGCGATATGTCCCTGAGCCTCAGGTAGGTTTTCTAGACCATTATGTTACCAGTATTAAAGAACGATTTCACCCCTTACCATAATCCCTGTCCTACCCCTAATCACCTTGCTGTCACTCTCTGAGCCGCAGGGTTAATAGTAACCGGATGATATAAACAGTCACTCTCACCCAAAGAGCAAACTGTACAGGGTTGACTCAGAAAGTCCCAGGGTCTTGTACAAAGTGTCCAGTGACTTCCCAGGATCCACCAAGTGAGCAACAGACTATATAACGGGCCACTAGGGGGCCGATGATCTTAGCAAGCATCCAATATTTTCTGTGCCTCTGCAGTTACTGCTGCAGGTATAACACGGGCACCACCTCAGACACAGGGCTAACAAGCTAAAACTTAGTGATATGGTGCCTCTTTGGAGAACCCAGAAAAATCCTTCGATTTCATTTCCATGAACAAAACCTTGGGCTGTTTCCTAGCTACAGGATCTGGGATTGGTCTAAGGGGACCTTTATTCTGCCCTATCGCCACCTAATTGTATTTGGTTCTTCAGGAAAATGCCACCTCTGGTTATGCGGAACAACTCTCCATTCTGTGAAATTAACCATTTCTCGGGCTCTGTGGGATGCCTGAGCTGGGCAGGAGGTTGGGCTATAGGACTCCAGGATTCTCTACCTGACTCTGCTATGGACGGCCTGTGATCAGTAGCTTCCTCCCTCCCTCTCTCTCTCTCTCTCTTTCTTTCTCTCTCTCTCTCTCTCTCTCTCTGCCTCGCTTTCATGGTGCACCCTCATCTTGAATACTGTGTACCGATGTGGTAACCTCATCTCAAAAAGATATCCTGGCATCGGAAAGGATTCAGAAAAGGGCAACAAAAATGATGAAGGGTTTGGAACTGGTCCAACATGTAGAGAGATGAAAACGACTGGGATTTTTCAGCTGAGAAGAGGAGACTAAGGGGGGATATGGTAGAGGTCTATCGAATCATGACTGGTGTGGACAAAACAAACAAGGAAAAGTTGTTTACATATTCCCATAATATAAGAACTAGGGGTCACCAAAAGAAATTAATAGACATCAGGTTTAAGACAAAGCAAAGGAAGTTGATCTTTATTCAGCATAAAGTCAACTTGTGGAACTCCTTGCCAGAGGATGTGATGAAGGCCAGGAGTTTTTCGGAGTTCAAAAAAGAGCCTGCTAGATTCCTGTAGGTTAGGTCAATCAATGGCTATTAGCCAGGATGGTTAGGAATGGTGTTCCTAGCCTCTGTTCCTCTGGTGTTGGGTGACGGGAAGGATTACATGTTGTGATCCCTCCCTCTGGGGCATCTGGCCTTGGCCACTTCCAGCACAGAGGATTCTGGGCTAGATGGATTTTTTGTCTGACCCAGTCTGGCCGTTCTGATGTTCTTATGTTTCTCCTTTAATCCTTCCGGTATTGTACCGATTTGTCCTGCAAGTATTTTGGGGGCATCATAAGAAAATGGGAAGGGCCAGAACAGAGTGTGGGGGAGGATCCATGAAGGGAGGAGGAGGGAGAGCTAGACCCTGTTGCCATGTTATGGGGGCTGCTCTGCATCTCATGACCTTGCTTTCTCTACCTTTGCATCAGAACCCACAGGCCCATCTGTCTTCCGACCCCCATAGTGCGGGCTGAGTCAAGGCCGCATCTCATAGTCTTTTGCTTCCTTTTTTGCAGCTAGTCCCACACCCCCATCCGTCTTCCCCCTCACCTCCTGCGCCAGAGAAGCATCCCAGGTCACCATCGGCTGCCTGGTCCACGGCTATTTCCCTGAGCCGGTCACTGTGCAGTGGCGCCCTGACACTAAGGGTGTGAAGAACTACCCCTCTGTGCTGCAAACTTCCACCGGCCTCTACTCACTCAGCAGCCAGGTCACCATCCCGGAAAGCAGCTGGCAATCCAACACCTATCGGTGCAACATTGAGCACCAGCCCACCGGCAACAGCATCAGCAAAGAAATCCCAAGTAGGGGCAGTGCGGCCAAAGGAGGGGAGTAGGAGGGAAGGGCCACTGATGCAGTGGAGAGAGGGTGGGAGCCTGCTAGTGGGGTGATCTGGTGGAGTGGCTGGTGTGGGTGGAGGGAGGGAAAAATACTCCATGGAAAGACAGAAATGTCCAGGGTTGGGTTAGTGGTTTTGAGTCTGGACAAGGAGCATGCAGGGCCATACACAGATAGGGGGAGGAATGAGAAGAAAGACCCTGCAAAGAGATGCAATGGGTGCAGCACTGCTGGGAAAAGGGGCAGAGGTCTCGGAAGAGGGCTCAGTGCGGTTGGGAGCAGAATGCTAGATGGGGAGGGTTGTGCTAGAGGGAAAGGCATGGCGGGATCATCAGGGGACTGTAAAGTAATTAACACCTACCACCCTTCTTCCAGAAATCCCCAGCCCCAAACCCCAGCCACCCACAGAGGATGACTTTCAATCCTGCACCACTGGTGACATCCGCGTCTTCATAGTGCCCCCATCCCCTTCTGAATTCCGTAGGGGCGAGAGCTCCATGTTCACCTGCCTGGTCGTCAACTTGCCTAACAAGGAGAACTTCGCAGTGGTCTGGTCCCGGGAGAAGATAGGGAGGCCCTTTAGCCCCAACTTCCTCAACATGTCTTCGCAGTGCAACCGAACCTACACTGCTTCCATTTCCGTTCCCATCTTCACCCACGACTGGGAGACCGGAGAGAAATTCACCTGCAAATTGGAGTCCAGGGGTCTGTTCCCGCCCATCAGCAAATCCATCAGCATCTCAAAGAAGCAAGGTAAGAGGAAGGCACGGTCCCCAAGTGGGAGACCCCTATTACAGCCCCCAGCAGGGAGGGTTGGTCTTTTAGGGGGATTCCCAGCCCCTAACAACCTGGGATCCTGGCTCTGAGTCCCACTCTATCCCCATGTGAGTTGACACCATCCTATCCCATTGCACATGGCAGGGGTATCCCAGTCCCAGACCTCCCCACCAACCTGGAAGAATTAGTTCATGTTCCTACATTCCCCTTCCTCCCCCCCACACACATACATGCACAGGCCTTGCCCATCTCCCCTGGCAGCCCCAGCTCAGTGATGTGTGTGGCTCATCTGTGTTCTCCATCCCTACCCACACGAGGCTCTCCTCCGACTGTCTACCTTCTACCCCCGGCGTCTGATGAGCTGAACAGCAATGGAAACTCCGTCAGCATCACCTGCCTGGTGCGGGGCTTCTCCCCCGACAATGTCGAAGTGAAGTGGAAGGAGGGCAATAAACCCAGCAACAAAGCTGTCACCACCTCACCCATGAAGGAAGGGGACAATGACTCAACCTACTTCCTCTATAGCAAGATAACAGTCGACAAGACCAGCTGGAACACAGACACCTACACCTGCATGGTCAACCATGTAGCCCTGTCGTCACCAATATCTAAAGAACTCCGCAAGGTCCCTGGTAAATGCTGATGGCTCTTCTCAGCCCCACTGCTAGCATTGTCTGGTAGATCTTCCTGTAAATACTCTCTGTGCCATCAGTGATGACCAGCGAATAAATGGAACTAGTCTCAGCTCACTCCCTTGTTGTGGTGTCCCTGGGTGAAATCTGTGGGTTGTTCAAGGTGAAGAAATTCTGAGGTTTGGAGCCAGGAGATTTCAAAATACTCCAGTGCTGGTGATTCTAATATGCAGATCCTGTATGTGTGGATACATCTATAGCATGGTGGGATGGATAGCTACAATGCGAGATTCCGTGGAAGGAAGGATGGGTGGATACATGAGTAGATATAATGGAAGTAAGAACAGGTGGAAACACGAATAGATAATACAGATGGATGGATACATGAGTAGGTAAGGTGGAAGGAAGGATGGGTGGACACATGAGTAGATGACATGAAAGGAAAGATGGGTAGATATGTGAGTCGATGACTTGGAAAGAAGGTTGGGTGTATACATGAGTAGATGACCTACCTACCTCTTAGAGCTGGAAGGGACCATGAAGTCCAGTCACCTGCCTTTATGGTAGGATCAAGTACCATACCTGACAGATTTTGCTACAGGTCCCTCAATGGCCCCATCAAGGATTGAACTCACAACCGTAGTTTTAGCAGGGCCCTGCTCAAACCACTGAGTTATCCTTTCCCCCTCTGAAGGGTGGGATGGGTGGATGCATGAGTAGATGATGTGGAAGTAAAGATGGGTAGATACATGTATCAACTGTGACAGATGGTTGGAGAGGGATGGGGGTCAGCACCAATGGGGATGAATGGTGGCAGGAAAATGTAAATGCATGGCGATGGATGGATGAGCAGATGGCTGGCTGGATGGGCAGGTACAGATAGTGAGTAATTGAGGGATGAGGATGAATCCATGGGTGAATAAAGCAATGGATGGATGGATAGACCAGTATATGTATCTGCCAATTGATGAATGTGCGTTAAAGGGGAGAGGTGGCAATCGATGCCGGGATTTGGATGTTACATGAAGGGGTAGCTATATAAGTAAATGGAATTAAGAGATGGGGCTTGATGGATGGACATATGGACAGATGGACGGATGGGTGGGTGGATGGATATGAAGGTTGGAGTATAGTGTTCATAGGTCAATATGGATGCATGAAAATTATGGGGGATTGGGATTACAGATAAGGACTGGATGGAGAGTAGGATGCTCGAGTGTGTAGCTGGATTGCTGGGTGATTCAGACATTCCTGGTATCGCATTCAAGAAAGATCCCCTGTAAGCTATTACCACTGTATCAGCATCAACCTGCAACCTCCTCTGCCACCTCAGACAGAAGCAGAAGCCCCACAGGGATTTTCCAGACAGCGTCAGTGGGGGAAGGTCATTCGAATACACAATTCACCTGCTAGCTAAGAGGCCAAAGACTCTCCTTCCACCTCTGTTGCCTCTGATACTCTGCGATAGCTAAAGAGGGGGACCCAGGACAACATACAGCAAATGCCACAAGCAGGGATCTGCTACAGGGACTAAGCCCTTGCAAAGTAACAGCAGTAGTAGGGCTGTTATCCAGAGCAGATACCAAGCTAAGCTAAAGTCCCGTTACCTCCGGTGACCTTGAGGGCCCATGTAGTGGGGTGGCCCAGATGAAGCAGATTCTGCTATTACCCCCCCCCCCCACACACACACACATGGGCCCCATCTCCTACCTGCACCCAGGGTCCTGCCATGTGTGTATCTGCCTCAGACGTGGATGGCTGAGAGCAGGGCTCATGTCAAGCTGGCACCTGGGGTTCAAAGGTCAATGCCTGCTCTCTTGGGAGCTGCAGGTGGAGTTTCACACATTGTGGGAGAGCGGGTGGTTGGCTGAGTGAGACAGAGAGAGAGAGGAGAGCTCTACTCTGGTACAGATGGGCACACCAGACACACGGCATGAGACAGGATTCCTCTCACTGTGCTCTCCTGGTGGTACACACAGAAACACCCAACACACAGAGAGACAAACATGCCTCCACACCCATCCATGCACCTGTTCACCAAACACCTCTAGGGAAGGGGGCTTTCTAGTGTGGGGGGGACTAGAAACCATGAAACTATGATCAACATCCCCACATCTCACTCTTGAGTCAACTACAGGTTGTCCTTGGTGAAGTGGGCCCTGTATGATCAGCTCCAGAGATGGCTGAAGTATCTCCTGGGTATTCAGGGTCATTGGGATGAAGGTCGTGGAGGCACCAGCATCCTGGCACCTCACTCACTCCTATGGATTTAGTCTCACAGGGCTCTTAAGCCAGCTTTTGCAGACAGGGAAACTAAGGCACATTGAAATTTAACACCTGGCAAATTTCCACATCTGGGTGTATGGCTGCAGCCACATGGGATGAGTGAGAGGAGAAGTGGAAGGTTTTGCATTCATTTTATCTTTGTGGGCTATGGTGGATGAATGCAGTGGAGGAAAGTTTGTGTGGGAGGTAAGGACAGATGAGCCTAAAGGTTGGCAGAGGGAGGCATCAGTGGATAAATTAATAGATGGATGTAGCTAGAGAGAGATGGATGCAGACTTGCTTCTTTGGATGATTGCATGGGTGGAGGTGGGTGGAGAGGAGGCAATGGAGGCATGGATGGATGGACAGAAGGATGGAGGATGGATGAATGTGTCTAGGGATGGATTGTTAGATGATTTGCTGCCATTGATGGATACATGTATCTAGAGCAACATCAGTGGATACATGGAAGCATCTAAAGATGGGCTGATGGATCAGTAGATGGTTTGTGGTCAGGGATAAATGGAGAGGTGAGAGGGGATGGATGGATGGATGGATGGATGGATGGATTCTTTGTGGGGTAGATTTACGGTTTGTAGTCAGGCACAGATGGTTGGATCTGAAGATGACTTAATAGATGGATGGACATGTTGAGGGGCAGATTAGTGGATGTATAAATGGATGGTTTGTGATTATGGATTTAGAGATGGATGGATACATGGATGGATGATTTGTTTTCATCAAAGAATGGAGGTTTAATTTTGTAAGGACATGTGTATAGTTTCTCGTCATGGGTAGAAGGATGAATGGATGAATGGTGAGATAGATCTAGGGATGGATGGATGAATGGATGGATGCTCTTTTGTCATGGAAGAATGAAAGCATCAGCGGGAGTGGATGGATATGTCTAGCGATGGAAGGAGTGTGGCAGAGAGAGGCAGTGTCTAGAGATGGATGGATGTTTTGTGGCCAGGGTTGGATGGAAATACCCAGAGATCAAGATGAGGGTATACGGAGGGTTCATTTAGGATGGTGAGAGGGATGGAAGTGTCTAGGGATAAACCACTACATTGGTGGGCAATTTGTGATCATACAGTATGGAAGTATCTAGAGAAGTCTGGGAAAGAGACATAGATGGAGGTATCTAGGAAGGGATTGTCAAATGGATAGATGGGTAATGGTCATGATTTAATGGGTGGTGAGTGATGATGGATGGATGGATGGATGGATCTAGAAATATATTGATAGATCAATGGAGGTTTTGTCATCATGCATGGATGCATGTATCTATAGATGAAAGTGTAGAGTGGTATTTATGGAAGGATGGAGGTGAGCAAGTTTGAACTTATGGATGGATAGTTGGCTTGTGGTCATGGATGAATGGATGAAGGATTGGGGGAGGGATTTATGTCAAAATGGATGGATTCTCTGTGGGGTGTATGGATGGTTTGTGGTCCTCGACAGATGGATGGATTAGAAATGCATGGGTGCAGGCATGGATGGATGAAGGTGACTTGGGATTCACATATGAATGGATCAGTGGGTGATTTGTGGCCATGGATGGAGGGATGTATCTAAAGCGGGTTATGTGGACAGGTATAGATAGATGCATGGCTGGATGGGTTGTGGTCATCGATACATGGAGGGTTTAGTGGGGATGGATATATGGAGGGATGCTTTGTAGGGATGTATGGATGGAGTTGTGAAAATGGATGGAAGAATATATCTACAGATGGAAGGAAGGAGACAGAGTGTGCTATGTCTTGGGATGGATGGATGGATGGAGTGGTGAAGATAGATGGATGTATTTAGAGAAGGAAGGAAAGAGACATAAAGGGTGATATGTAGGTATGGATTGTTCGTGCAGATGGATGGGTGGTTTGTGGGGATGGATGGGTGGCTTATGGCCAGGTTTAGATGAATGTTCCCAGAGACAGATGAGTGGAGAAATGGAATGATGGGTGAAGAAAAGGAGACCCAGACTGCTTTTGGGTATGACATCTGAGCTTTCTCTTGCACGGGCTGACTCGGAGGTGACATCTATTTCTCTCCCCCACAGCAGAGGTGACGTCTCTTTCTCCCCCCCGCCCCCCAACAGAGGTGATCGTATATGGAGAGTATTGCACCGAGGATGGTGACGAGGAGATCGACAGCCTCTGGAGCACCATCTCGGTCTTCATCACCCTCTTCCTCATGAGCGTGTGCTACAGTGCCACGGTGACCCTGTTCAAGGTGAGAGAGGGTGAACGTAGCCAACCTAGCACAGCTGGGTGCACCACGGGAGGGAAGGAAAGACGGGAGGCATGAAGGAGAAAAAAGAACAGTTTCAGGAGACACTGGCTGAATGAAGGAGACACAGAGATAGAAACCAGACAGAATGATACTGACGTGCAGACAGACAGAGCAGCTCCCCACCCCCAGCTCTGACCCCCTCTCACCTCTGCTCTCTCTGTCCTCCCCCTTTGCAGGTGAAGTGGCTTTTCGCCACCGTGGTGCAGCTGAAGCAGGAGACTGGCCCCGAGTACAAGAACGTGATGCAGCGCGTGGTGTAGGGGCGCAGCCCCCTTTCTCTGGCATCGCCGTCCTGACTCTCACAGTGCCCTCCTGCAGCTCGGTGCCCTGGTAGATCCCTCCGGTGCGGGGAGAGAACAACTCATCTCTTGAGGCCTCCTCAGCCCTCAGCCGCTTGGCGCGCTGCCCTGCCAAGACCTGGGCTGTGACCGGGCACCGCGGGTCATGCCGGGAGCCAGCGCCCCAAGCAAGGAACCAGCCCGAGTCCCACATCCTCCTGCGCCCAGCACTCCCCTGCTGTGGGACTGGGTGGGAGCCAACATTCCCAAGAGGAGAAAGTGCCCACGTCCCGGTCCCTGCTCGCTCAACCCAGCCAGTCCCTGGAACTCTCCCTTGGTCAGAGCCAGCGCCCCCTAGAGGAGAAAGTGCCCACGTCCCGGTCCCGGCTCGCCCAACCCAGCCAGCCCCTGGAACTCTCCTTGGTCAGAGCCAGCGCCCCCTAGAGGAGAAAGAGCCCACGTCCCGGTCCCAGCTCGCCCAACCCAGCCAGCCCCTGGAACTCTCCCTTGGTCAGAGCCAGCGCCCCCTAGAGGAGAAAGAGCCCATGTCCCAGTCCCTGCTCGCTCAACCCAGCCAGCCCCTGGAACTCTCCCTTGGTCAGAGCCAGCGCCCCCTAGAGGAGAAAGAGCCCATGTCCTGGTCCCAGCTCGCCCAACCCAGCCAGCCCCTGGAACTCTCCCTTGGTCAGAGACAGAGCCCCCTAGAGGAGAAAGAGCCCATGTCCTGGTCCCAGCTCGCCCAACCCAGCCAGCCCCTGGAACTCTCCCTTGGTCAGAGCCAGCGCCCCCTAGAGGAGAAAGAGCCTATGTCCCAGTCCCTTGCCCGCCCAACCCAGCCAGCCCCTGGAACTCTCTCTTGGTCAAGCTGAGCGCCCCGTAGAGGAGAAATTCTCCTTGCTCCATTTCCCCAAACCCACCCCGCCGCGGCCAATCTCCCACACTGGAGCGGGGCTGCAGTTGTGGTGCTGTGTCTTGCATATTGAGCTCTTCGCTGGGATTTGTGTGTGACGTTTTTGAGACTTTCGTTGTTTGCACTGAGTAACAATAAATAAATAGTGGCACAACTCAGGCTCCGTTTCTTGCTCAACCCCTCACTTGAGAGGACCCTTGAGACCCACCAGACGGGCACATTGTGTGTGTAGGGGGCACCTCCAGGTAAGGTCAATAGTTGTAGGGCGCACTTTGCCCTCAGTGGGAGCCGGGCGGGGGGGAGGGTAGCAACAAACCCAGAGATCTGGGATTGCATCCCTCAGCTCCTCAAGGCTGGCAGGAACGGGTGGGAAATGGATGGAAAGAAAGAAAGAAAGAAAGAAAGAAAGAAAGAAAGAAAGAAAGAAAGAAAGAAAGAAAGAAAGAAAGAAAGAAAAAGAAAAGGGGATATGTTTGGTCATGTGGGTATGTGAATATACAGAGATGGATGAATGGATGTGGGAAGGGAATGAGAGAAGGATTTTTCAAGTGGTGAGATACCAGCTGGACCCAGACACACTGTGAGTAGCATTTTCCTTGGTCAACTTCCCCAAAGCCACCCTGAAACGCTTCTCACAATTTCCGACTCATTTTATTTTGGCTCTGGCTATGTCTAGACTGCAGGCTTCTTTCGAAAGAGCCTCTTTCGAAAGATCGCGTCTAGACTGCAGGCGGATCTTTCGAAAGAGAAATCCGCTTTTTCGAAAGAGAGCACCCAGCGAGTCTGGATGCTCTCTTTCGAAGACGGCCTCTTTACATTGAAGAACGCCTTCTTTCGAAAGAGGAACTTTCAAAGGAAGGCGTTCTTCCTCGTGAAACGAGGTTTACCGCCATCGAAAGAAAAGCCGCGTTCTTTCGAAATAATTTCGAAAGAACGCGGCTTGAGTCTGGACGCAGGGGAAGTTTTTTCGGGAAAAGGCTACTTTTCCCGAAAAAACCCCTGAGTCTGGACACGGCCTCTGTGACGACACAGACTTATCCCATGAGGATATTTCAGTCCTGTAACAAAATCTTTATTTTGGAGTGAAAGATTTACCTTGTATATAAACATTTGAACAGTAAAAAGAGAATGGTTTTTTTTTAACCGTTAGCACATTTTCCTTACTGATAGGCTGCGTCTAGACTGGCATGATTTTGCAGAAATATGTTTAACAGAAAAGTTTTTCCGTTAAAAGTATTTCTGCAAAAGCACATCTAGATTGGCACAGTCTAGATGCGATTTTGTGCAAGAAAGCTCCGGTGGCCATTTTCACCATCGGGGCTTTTTTGCACAAAACAGACCTTCCCTCTCTACACTGTATTCTTGCACAAGAGGGCTTTTTCCCGAGCGGGAGTGTGAAAGTATTTGTGCAAGAAGCACTGATTTTATACTTTACAAAGTCAGTGTTCTTGTGCAAATTCAAGCGGCCAGTGTAGACAGCTGGCAAGTTTTTGCACAAAATCTTGCCAGTCTAGATGCAGCCATAGTGTTTCTAATAAAAAACCAATGTCTGCTTACAAAGAGAACCAGGAAAAGGGGGAGGGTAGTGGAGGGACAGGTAGGGTGGGACAGGCCAAAACCCCCATGGGAGAGTAAGTGGGTTCCTTCTGAGAATCTCGCCCTCAAGGCCTCTTGGATTCGGACACCAGACTGGTGAGCCTGGCGGATGGCAGCCATCCAAGGCTACTCAAATGGCATCCCCTTTCCATCAGCACCTGCCCCCACCCCGGTAGGAAGGCCTCCCCTTTCCTCTCCACCAGGTTAAGGAGGACGCAACATGCGGCCACCACCTCCGGGATGTGGCGTTTGCCCATCTCTAGGTGTGTTAGGAGGCAACGGAACCTCCCTTTCAGCTGTCCGAAAGCGCATTCCACCTGGATGCGAGCCTGGCTAAGATGCATGTTATAAAGATCCTTGCTCGCATCCAGGTGGCTGGTGTAGGGCTTCAGGAGCCACGGCATCCGGGGGTAGGCCACGTCGGCCATGACGCACACCGGCATCTGCACATCCCTGGGCATGAGATCCCACTGGGGGAAAAATGCTCCTGCCTGCAACCTGTGGTATAGGTAGGAGTTGTGGAATATGCGGGCATCATGTGCCCGCCCCGACCACCCGACACACATGTCCATAAAATGTTCCTGGTGGTCGACCAGGATAGGCAACACCATCAAATAGAAGCCCTTCCTGCTTATAAATTGGGCTTCTCGATGGGGCAGTGCACGGACTGGGATGTGTGTCCCATCGAGGGCTCCTCCGCAATTCGGGAAGCCCAGGGCACCAAACCCGGCAATGATGTTGTGCGGGTCCCCAAGACGGGCAAGCCTCTTCAGCAGCTTCTCATTGATGGCCCTCACCACCTGCTGCACGAGACAAATAGACAGACAGAAAACAGGGAATTAGACAGGTTTCCTAAGCACTTTGGGGGGGGACCCTGTCCCCCTCCCAACCCACCCCTCCCCTTGTTAGGATTCCCCCTTCCCCCGCATCAGTGCAGGGGTGGCCAAGGAGCCACCTCCAATTGCCACTCTATCCCCCACTCCCTCTTGCCCTTGCTTGGCAGTCCCCCGCACTCAGCAGGGCCTGTCCCCCGAAAGTGACTTACTTCCATCAAAATGGCCCCGACAGTAGACCTCCCGATGCCAAACTGGTGTTCCACGGAGCGGTAGCTATCGGGGGTACCCAGCTTCCAAAGGGCAAATGCGACCCGCTTCTGCAGGGGGATAGCGGGCTGCAGGTGGGTGTCCTGGTGTTCCAGAGCTGGGGCGAGCCAGGCACAGAGCTCCAGGAATGTGGCCTTCCACATCCGGAAGTCGCGGAGCCACTGGTTGTCGTCCCAGAGCCCCACGACGAGCCAGTCCCACCAGTCTGAACTCGTCTCATGCCTCCAAATCTGCCTGTCCCCCAAAAAGTTTGGGGGCAAGGGCAGAGCTCCTGAATCCCGGACAAAGGTCTTGTAGGTCTGGTCCAGGTCCATATGGGGCAGGAGATTCATGACAGAGTCATGAAGATGCAGCAGAAGCTGCTGTATGGCAGCGTGAGGCCATCGCCTGCCCAGGGGCAGCTCAGGTTCCATAGTCAAAACATAGTGCAAAGCAGGAAAAAAAAACCAGAAAATAAACTGCTGTGGTGTCCAACAAAGCAGGGCAACCAGAACAAGCACTGCATCTTCTTTTCTTTCCCTCTAAGAGGTAGGCAAGCGAGAAGCAGGAGCAGAGCAATGGCTGGTCGGGGGAATCCCTTTAAGCACGCGTCTCTGCAAAGGGCATGCAGCAGCACCAGGAAGTGAAGGCTGCCCCTTTATCCTACCAGAAGCAGTTCCAGGTCCGTTTTTTTACTCGAAATAGAGTCCAGTAGTCTGGATGCTCTTTTTCGAAAAAGCGGATCAATTTTCGATCTGCGTAATGCAAGCTAGATGCTCTTTTTCGAAAGAGGCTTTTTCGAAAGTTTCTTTCGATAAAGCCTCTTTCGAAAAAGGCATGTAGTCTAGACGTAGCCAGAGTAGCAGTGGATGGTCACAGGGTGGGCAGTGGAAGGTCACATGTTGGGCGGTGGATGGTCACATGGTGGATGACCAGAGGGTGGATAGTCATATAGTGAGTGGTGATGGCCACATAATGGACAATGCATAGTCATATGGTGGATGGTCACATGCTGGGTGGTGGAGGCTCACATAGTTCCAAGGGTGGTTGATAACTGGGTATTGGTGGCAGCATGGGGATGGCGTCGGATGGATGACCGAGCACTCAGCACCGGTCATTGCTATAGGCTCTGAAGTGCGACCGGGCAGGCGACGGTGGCTTTCACCTTCAGCAGCGTGACACCGGTGCTGTACACCAGGCTGAGCAGGAACAGCGCGATGAAGATAACGGGAGTCCAGAGACGGTCTGATTCCCCCTCTCCTTCTTCAGCACAGACCCCTTGGTCCTCCACCAGGCAGAGAGGAGCTGAGGAAAGGATCAACAGGGCAATTAGAGAGGCTTCTTCCTTAACTCCTATTTTGGGACCTCGGGAAGTTGACCACAGAGCTCTTCTGAGACTCCCCAACTTGTATAATTTCAGAAGCAACATCATCTGATGAATGGGGAACTAGGATGGGACACAGGTCTGAGTGCAATCCGGGTACCAAGCTCAACAAGGACATCTAGGTGTCACTATAGTTCACCTCCTACTGGGGCCATCGCATGGCGGAAAGGGATCTAGGGGTCATAGTGGACCACAAGTTGAATATGAGTCAACAGTGTGATGCTGTTGCAAAAAAAGCAAATATGATTCTAGGTTGTATCAACAGGTGTGTCGTAAGCAAAACTCATGAAGTCATTCTGCCACTCTACTCTGCACTAGTTAGGCCTCAGCTGGAGTACTGTGTCCAGTTCTGGGCGCCACATTTCAAGAAAGATGTGGAGAAATTGGAAAGGGTGCAGAGAAGAGCGACAAGAATGATTAAAGGTTTAGAGAACATGACCTATGAAGCCAGGCTTCATGAACTGGGCTTGTTTAGTTTGGAAAAAAGAAGATTAAGGGGGGACATGATAGCGGTTTTCAAATATCTAAAAGGGTGTCACAAGGAGGAAGGCGAAAATTTGTTCCTCTTGGTTTCTGAGGACAGGACAAGGAGTAATGGGGTTAAAGTGCAGCAGGGGACGTTTAGATTGGACATTAGGAAAAAATTCCTAACTGCCAGGGAGGTCAAATATTGGAATAAATTGCCAAGGGAGGTGGTGGAATCTCCCTCTCCGGAGATATTTAAGAACAGGTTAGATAGACATCTGTCAGGGATGGTGTAGACAGAGCTTGGTCCTGCCTTGAGGGCGGGGGGCTGGACTCGATGACCTCTCAAGGTCCCTTCCAGTCCTATTATTCTATGATTCTATGATTCTATGGGAAAGGGTCTCCCAAGGATTCCATTCCAATGTATGTTCCTAAAAGGGAAAAGATCCGTGGCCAATCCCCACCTTTGCATGACAGCTGTCTTCGCTCAACATGGAAAGGGTAAGACTTTTCAACCCCAAACAGAGGATTCCTCTGGGCTTAGGAGTAGTTTTTAACTCCTGTCTCTATAGGGAGGGGGGTCCATGGCCCATCACTCATATCCAGAGCCTTCCATGGGAAGTTCTGTGTAGTTAACATATTCCACACATGGGATGGTTGGATAGTCCTCCAAGAGCAATGTATTCACAGAATCATAGACCACAATGGGGAGAAAGCACAAGAGGTCATCACGTCCTGTCCCCTGCCCTCACGGCTTGGACCAAGAGCCATCTAGAGCATCCCTGAGAGATGTCTGTTAACCTGCTCCAGCAAAGGAGATTCCCCCACATCCTGAATCAATTTATTCCACTGCTTAGCGACCCTGACATTTATAACTCTCCATGCCATTGAACAAGGGGTCACGAAATGAAATGGATAGGCAGCAGGTTCAAGACAAACAAAAGACGTTTTTCTTCCCTCAGTGCACAGTCAACCTGTGGAACTCCTTGCCAGAGGATGTGGTGAAGACTTTAACAGGGTTCAGAAAAGAGCTAGATAGATTCACAGAGGTTAGGTCCATCAATGGCTATTACCCAGGATAGGTAAGGATGGTGTCTCTAGCCTCTGTTTGTCCGGAAATGGGTGACAGGAGAGGGATCACATGATGATTCCCTGTTGTGGTCCCTCCCTCTGGGGCATCTGGTTTTGGCCACTGTTGGCAGGCAGGACGCTGGACTGGATGGACTGACCCAGTCTGGCCGTTCTCATGCTCTTATCGTCTAAATTGTTGATGAAGATATTCCAGCCACTTGCCTTCCTGTGCTGCACTGAGGCAAGACTCCTCAGATGTCCATGATGACCATCTGGTCTCACTCCCTGCATCGCCCAGACCAGAGAAAACCACCCACTGATCCCAGAATGCAACCCAGGGATCCCTCCAGAGTGGTTGGGAAGACTTCTTCTTATCTGCAGCTCATGTAGGCACCGGACCTACAGTTGACGCTTTGATCCCTGACCTACAATGACTTGGCCAACTCTACAAAAAGGGGGAAAGTTATGGTCACACCAACAGCCACACCCCATATTTCCTCGGTCCCATGTCAGCACAACCCCGAGCCACCCTGACTGCAGACAGGAGGTGCAGACATGACTTCTGTGCTTTATTAGTATCTGTCTGGGCCTGGCTTCCGGTCTTTGGTTTCTCTTAAGCCCTTTTATACAAATGCAGAGACGGGAAGTGCCTGGTGTTTTCTCCCTACACAGGTGCGTCTATGCACCGCGGAGGTCCTTGGTTGAGTGTGTCTTTTATAAGTAAAGCCGATTCGGCTCCTAACATCTTCCACTTGGAAGAGTTTTCTCCAACCCTCAAGTCCATTTTTTGGCTCTTCCTTTGCCCTCTTTCCAATATTCTAGCCTTCGTTTTGAAGGTGTAGACACAAGGATGGCCAAGGGTCCATCGAGCCTTTTGGGAGGTCTATGAGGAAAAATCTATTTCCCTAGGTGGGTGGGGAATCACTGGAATGGGTTCCCTAGAAAGGTGGTAGAATGTCCATCACTAGTGGTTTATAAGTCTCAGTTTGACAAAGCCCTGGCTGGGATGATTGATTTGGGTTGGTCCTCCTTTGGGTAGGAGGCTGGACATGATGACCTCCTCGATGACCTTCCAACCCTAGGAAATTATGACATTCTGTGACCCTGGGATCCTGTCTCCCAAATGGCTCATTCCAGATGCATCAGAGGGAATAACCAAACCCGGGCAACTGTTGGGTGACCCCTCTGCGGTCCTATAGTCCCAGCCTCTGACAGACAGAGGCAGAGGGTCAACTAGCACTTGGGTTGCATCTTGGTTAACAGCCATGGATAGACCGACTCTCCGTGAACAGATCTGATTCTCCTCTGAGGCCCCATCATTCTTTGGGCACTCACAGGGTCCCTCGTCCACAGTGGTCACATGAGGAAGGACCAGCTTGTATTTGCTTCAAACCTACTGCCATTGAATTTCATCGGTTGACCCCCAGGTTCTTTTGCTTTGGGGTGGGGAAGGTCACCCTACCAAACTGGCTTCCTCCAGAACAATTTCACAGAACCTCTGTCATGTTCCCCTTGAACTTCTCCTTGCCCAGCTAACATGTCCTAAACTCTTTCCTTGTACGGAAGCTGTTCCCCGCCCCTCTTCAATTTTGTCCCCTTTCTCTGCTCCGCTCCTCTTTCTAATACGTCTTTCTTAATATGGGGCAAACAAGGTGGCAAGTAGAATTCAGGATGCGGCTGCTCCATCCATGTATGGAATTAAATGCATGATGATCTGTCCTTTTCCTTGCATTGTTCCCTTCTCCGGCTCTCCCTGGGTTTTGACTCCAGATCTGACAGCTGTGTGCTAGTATGGCTCTTCCAAACCCCAAACACAGAGATGAACTACATCCCCATGCCTCTGTTAGCAACAGCCAGGGACCGAGCTGGTGGGAATGAAAGCTCCTAACTCATTTCCCACCTAGCTGGCTGCAGATACGACACCAGATCCCTGGGGACTCTGAGTCTGCCCCGGATGTCAGGTGTGGTCCCATCCCCTAAGGGTGTTGGCGCTCTATTGTTGCTAGTTAGGGGCAATGATTAAGAAACAAGTTTTGAAGGTGGTGATCCAGGCTTTGTTAGGATCTCACACTGACCTGAGAGAAGGCTCTGAGACTGAGGTCTTTGATGGGCTTTTAAAGAATTAGATGCCAGGGAAATAATTTCCTAATTCCAGTGGGGAGTGGGTATCTTGCTCCACCGAGCATCCCAATTTGAATCCCTTTTCTGCCCCATTGCTCCTGGACTTTTGCTGTGTGTGTTCCTGCCATGCCCACCACCATGGGACCCTAGCCTCGGTCAGGACTTATAGGGTCTTTAGCAACATGAATAATACTGGAGAGAGAAGCAGGCACTCCTGAGGGCAGGTAGAAATATGACACTGCATGGGGGTGGATACTTGAAGAGAGGCCATTGCATCATTTAGCATGACATAGCATGACAGGGTCAGGCCAGAAGTATACAAAAGCACAATGGAAGAGAAATGTATTAGCCACAGCCTGAGCAAATCTCTGTTCCCCAGGTAAACTGGCAGGGGCGAATCTAGATCCAGCGGGGACTTGCCGGAATCAGTCAGGACAATTAAGCACCTGGAGCTAATTGAACGGGCTTGCAGAGTCAGGTGAGCCGAGATAAGTTGGCACCCCTGGGCCAATTTAATGAACCAGCTGAGACTGGTTGTAGAGAGAGCGTCTCTGTAGTGAGCGCGCGAGGAGCTGGGAGGACGGAGGAGTGCTGCAGGGAGTGGAGGAGGAACAAGGATCAGTGGATACTGGGAGGAATTGCCTGAGAGAAGGAAGGTGCTGGGAAGTAGCACAGAGGCTTGTAACTGTCTTGTAGCTGATACTGGAAACTCTTCCAGGCAGCTGCTATTACGGGGCCCTGGGGTGGAACCCAAAGCAGAGGATGGGCCCGGCCCCCCCCCAAAATCCATGTCCCATTTCCATTGGGGGAAAAGACTGGCAGGGGAGAATTAAATTAATGGAGATTGCCTATCTCCTAGGAAGGGACCTTGGAAGGTCATCAAGTCCAGTCCCCTGCCTTCACAGCAAGACCAAGTACCATCCCTGACAAATTTTTGTCCCACGTGGCCTCCGCAAGGATTGAACTCACAACCCGGGGTTTAGCAGGCCAATGCTCAAACCACCGAGCGATCCCTCCCCAGCTAGGTGGCATTTAGAGGTCCCATGAGACTCTGGAGATCCGTTTCTCTCTGCACCTTCTGCTGACCGTGAATGAGAGAAGCTGTACAAGCAGCAAGCTGAGATCCCATCTATGGTGCCTGAATTGTGGTCTGATGTGAGCCTCTGAGGCCAGCAAGCAGCCTGAAAGTGCAGGACCTATCAAGTTTGAGTAGGACCTTGGTCACAATAGATAGATATTGTTGAGCCATAGAGACAGCTGCTGTGGAAAGTAGGGTGGGTGGATGGGGTGGGCAGATATGGATAGATGGTTGGATGGATGGATGGATTTGGGATTCATGGGGAATTGGATGGATGGATGGATACTGTAGAATGACAAATGCGGATATATGATGCATAAGGACAGAAGAACGGCTAGAAAGAAGAAAGGGTGGATGGTTGGACCCTACATATTACCCTATTATAAGAGTTACTATAGAGAACTTTCTGGGTGTCTGGCTGGTGAGTCTTGCCCACATGCTCAGGGTTTAGCTGGTCGCCATATTTGGGGTCGGGAAGGAATTTTCCTCCAGGGTAGATTGGCAGAGGCCCTGGAGGTTTTTCGCCTTCCTCTGTAGCATGGGGCACAGATCACAGCTGGAGGATTCTCTGCATCTTGGGGCCTTCAAAGTATTTGAGGGCTTCAATATCTGAGATATAGGTGAGAGGATTATTCTAAGAGGGGTGGGTGAGATTCTGTGGCCTGCACTGTGCAGGGGGTCAGACTAGATGATCATAATGGTCCCTTCTGACCTTAAAGTCTATGAGTCTATGAGTCTATATTGTGGGGCGATACAACAAGAGACACAGAGGCAATTGCTGCTGGATGACACCCCTTCATCAAAAAATTCCAGAGTGTTTCATTTTTATTCAGCCATATTTCACACACAGCTATTCTCAGCACGCCAGAGCTCCCCCTGTTTTACCCTTATTGTACAAGGAATG
Source organism: Pelodiscus sinensis (assembly GCF_052426305.1). Taxonomy (NCBI): domain Eukaryota; kingdom Metazoa; phylum Chordata; order Testudines; family Trionychidae; genus Pelodiscus; species Pelodiscus sinensis. The sequence continues at coordinate 4,501,569 of NC_143081.1, read as the reverse complement.
TGAGACCCCAGGAGGCCCCAGGGCCATCTCCCGTACAGCCTGAGAACCCCACAAGGCTCTGCTCCTCAGTGGCAAGTGACATCGGTGTCGGACAAGACCACAGAGACATTGACGGCGGTGGGTTTACCGGAGGCCTTGTCCACGCTCCGTTGGGTGAAAATCTTGGGCAGGCCTTCATGCCCCACTACGCAGGAGTAGGTGTCCCCCTTCTGCCATTCAGAGGCCTGGATTCTGAGCTTGCTGTAGATGAAGTAGCTCTCCTCCTCCCCAGCCTCCCGCATGGGGCCGATGTGGATGTAGGCATCCTGTGGAATGGGGCGGTCCTTCTGGGTCCATGTCACCAAGATGTCTTTGGGCTGGAAGCCGGAGGCCAGACAGGTGATGGTGGCCCATTCCTGGAGAGCCAGCTCGTCCACATGAGGAGGAGAGACGTAAACAGAAGGGGGCCGTAAAGAGACCTCTGTCACAAGGAAACACCAGTTAATGGTGGGAATGGGACCCAAAAATCCAGCCTGCCGTCCCTACGGTAATTGCCCTCCTCTAGCCCACTAGACTCAGGGGGAGGGATATCTCAGTAGTTTGCGCATTGGCCTGCTAAGCCCAGGGTTGTGAGTTGAATCTTTGCAGAGGCCATTTGGGGCAAAAATTTGTCAGGGATGGTACTTGGTCCTGCTGTGAAGGCAGGGGACTGGACTCAATGACCTTTCAAGGTCCCTTCCAGTTCTAGGAGATAGGAAATCTCCATTAATTAATTGTTTTTTAGACTTCACTGCCCTCCTAGCGCTATGAAAAGGGGCTAGAACCAGGGGCCATGGCTCCAAGCCTTGGCAATCTCACCTGTTCTCCTAGTAGAGACAGCAAAAGGACCCAGGAGTCCTGACTTTCCCTCCCCCTCCCTCTCATGCATGTTCTCAGTTCATCGCACCCATGAATTTTTAACATCTAAGCTCACCGACCTGCAGACGGACCAGAACTAGAACCCCATAGAGTCACAAGGCCTCCTGGAGAATTTGCCATAGTCTGAGTGAGCCAGTGCCCCCAGCCTGGGGCCAGATTAGACCTGGTGCTGCCCCATCCCATATAGAGCTTACCGAGATTTTTGTGGATCCTTTTCACAATGACCAAAGGGATATCTTGGTGCTTCACGGTGCAGGTGAACTCCTCCCCGGCCTGCCACTCCTCCACACACACCCGCAGGATACTGGCTGCACTGTAAGTGCCATTTGGATGCAGCACTGGCTCTTTGGAGTCCACAGTCAATGGGCCTCCGTTTCCCCTGCTCCAGGAGATCTCCAGGCTGCTGGGGTTCTCCATGCCACTCACCAGACAGGTGATGGTGGCGTTCTGCATGACGTAGAGCTCTTCCAGGGATGGGGGGAGGAGGAAGACCTCCATAGGTGTTTGATTACAGTCGCTGCCACCTGGTTGGGGGCGGGAGGCAGCATTGAGCGAATACTCACCAGGCACCAGGTGGAAATTGAGTGCCTTTCTTTTGGGGCTTCAAAGCCCAGGGGGTGTTTGGGGAAGGGGCTGAGGTCACTGGGGGGGGGAAATAGAGTTTGGGGCTCCCAGATGGAAAAGGCAGGATCTTCCTCTTTTAGGGCATCAGGGGATTTCCTACCCACCTAGGGGCTGGGATACTTGGGTCTCATGGTGGTTATTTAGCTCTTTGCCCCCCATAAGCAAATCTAAAAGTCTCCTGCTCCATTGAGGGAGTAGATTGTAATTAAGCAACTGTCGTGGTTGCAGATCCGGGAAGGAACAGAAGGGACCAGAAGGACCAAATTATGAAACTGCCACGGTGGGAATCCACTTTGAAATGTGAAGCAAATCGTTCCCACAAAGGCCCGTGATTCGGCGGGGAAGAATTGTTTCAATAAACCCGTCTTCCAGCCATGCAATTTCTCCAAGAACAAGAGTGCCCACCCAATGTCATGGCTGAATTATGGCCCAACGGGATTCCATGCTGCTTCCTCCCTTACCCACTTACCAAAGAAGATCTTTTCCACAACAGTCTTGGGCTTGCTCAAGGCTGGGTGATTCACCACGCAGGTGCAATTTTCTGCTCCTTCACTTAGATCAACCTTCAGGATGCTGTAGGCCGAGAATGTACCACTTCCTGACACAGGGCCATTGTTGTAACTGGACCTGAGGACCGGGGAGTTGTTCTTCAACCAAGAGATGCTGATGTCTTCAGGGGAAAAGCCACTTGCTTCGCAGATGAGAGTCAAAGACAACCCTGAGAGGTCTTCATGGTAAGCTCTTGAGACGGTGATGGAAGGCTCCTTCTTGCTGATACCTGGATGGAAAGGAAGGGGACAAGACAAGAATAAGACTTGGTTGCACAACTAAGGTAGGGACATAGATCCAGCAACTATCACTCTGTAAAAGGACCAGGAAGAGCAAAGGTTGAGGATTAGTGTGAAGTTAGACTAGGCCAAAGAAAACTCCAATCACTGAGCATTATCTTTCTTGAAACTCAAAGGCCCTAGAGATTCAATTGAACTTCGAAGTCTTAGAATGCATAATGAAATCCCATTTCCTCATCATGACATGGCAATAACTTAGCATCTTCATCAGTATATTCAACTTCTTCACCTCCATCATCTATATGATCACTGCCTTCCTTGTTATCCTCATCTTTGTCAGATCATGACCTCCATGGTCATCCTCTTCCTCATTTTCTCCAGGATTGTGATGTTCTTTCTCTTCTTCTCCTTCAGCACTTTCCTGACCTTCTTTACTGTCATCGACACCATCTTCATATCCTTCCAGATCATCAACATGCTCCTCTTCCTCAGCTTGGTTTTCCCTTCATGCAGATGGGCTCTGGGACTGAAGCTCTTCCTGCCACCCGAAAGTGAACCCTCACCCCAAACTTTAGACCTCGCCATCTCCTCTCCACCACAAGTCCGCCCCATCCACCATCATGACATTTGGCCACCAGCCCATCTCCTCATCCAGAATCTCTGTCCTCCTTCAAATGCTCACAGCAAAATTAATCATGGTCAGGTTCTCAAAGGCTGGCTAAGGGATTTGGACACCTTAAGAATTTCAGTAGGATTTGCAAACCTAATTCCATTGGGCTCTCTCACAAATTCTCACCCAAAATATCCCTGAAAGGCCTGGTGCTAGGTAACCAACACCATCCTCATATCGAGGATGTCCATCAGATCAGAGTCCAAAATAGCACATTAAGGGTATGTCTAGACTACATGGCTTCATTGATGGAGCCATGTAGATGAGTTTACTAGACATAGGAAAATGAAACGGCAATTTAAATAATCACCACTTCAGTTACATCAAAATAGCCGGCATGCTGTGCCAATCACAAGGCATAATGGAGTGGTCGACAAGGGCTTCCCTTGTCAACTGCAGCACGTCCAGACTACTGCGCTGTGCCGCCAGACAGCTGATCGGCACAGTACGGCAGCCATTTTGATGTTAATGAAGCCTCTTCATTTTCCTATGTCTAGTAAACTCATCTAAACAGCAGGGCTTAAGTAGAAATATGCTACGCAAATTGAGCTACCTCAATGGCGTAGCTTTTTTCAAAATCACTTCTTTCAAAACTGGGAACGTCTTGCACAGCACATTTTTCAAAATAGAGTACTCTTCTTCGGACTTCCCTTACTCCTCCTACAATGAGGGTTGCAGGAATCGGAATAAGAATCCCTCCAGCTTGGCAGTATTTCAACATTATTTCCAAATAACTGCCTGCTGTATAGACGTGGCCTAAGTTATTTTGGAATAACGCTAGTTATTTCAAAATAAAGTTGCTGTGTAGACATACCCCAAGTGCCTCACATACCAAATCCCAGGGAACTAAGAAAGTGACATTCTGGGAAGAGTTGGCATTTAATGATGAAAAGGCAGGGAATGCTGGGAAAATCACTCAAGTGGAAATTAATGATGCCCTCGTGAAAGGCTTAATTGCTACCTTAATGTCAGCTTAGGACTTGTGTGGGGTGAGCTTCACCCTCTAATCCCAGCTAGGAATGCCTAGAGAAATTACTTTCCCTTTGCCTTTGAAAGACTACTCACCTTTATTGACCATGGTTATCTCCTCGGTGAGTTCTCCAGAACAGAGCGTGCTCACTTTGCAGGCAAATCTGGTGCCTTGTCCCCACTGTGCCCGTGACACTGGGTGGGAGCTGACCAGGCTGGTGGTCCCGTTGATGTTCTTCTTGGGAGCTTCTGTCTTCCCCGCAGAACTGACCCTTCCATCCACCTCCCAGATGATTGCAGTGGCTACAGAATCGTAACCCAAAACTAGACAGGACACGCGGCCAGAATTCTTGATCACTTCTTCATAGGCGGGTTTTGTCAAGTAGATGTTTGGCTCAAGGGCACTTTTGGGACAGGCTGTGAAATGCAAAGAGAACAGGAGAAATAATGTGGGAAGGCAAAAACGACACTTAATCTCTTCCAAATTCTACAGAGCGACCCAACGACTTTCCATAACAAACCCTGGAAATTAGTGCACACAAATGTGTTTGTTTAGAAACATTTAAGGATGCATGAAGGCTCATCTCATCCACCCACAACCTTAAAATCATGGGAAGCCCATGAGAAGAGGTTCCTGGGTTCCTTCTATCAGGTACCCATCCCCCAAAATTTCGTGGCCAATGCACCATAACCAGTTGGTCTATCTACCTCTGTGAGGTATATCTCTAGTGAAATATCTACCGTGCCTTAGAATCCTAGACAAGGGGGTTTAGAAGAGATCTCAGCAGGTCTAGTCCAAGCTTATGCTCCAAGTTGGACCAAGAAGCTTCATCCTGTGGCCCTCTTATTATTGATCTATTCACCCCTTCCATCACATCTATAGCATCCCTCCCTCCTGTCTCTCTCTGTTTCCATCCATCTACAGTATCGACCTGTCTACTGTATTTCCACCTCTCCCATCACCCTGGCTTCTAGGTGCAGCCACTCCTTCCTTTAGTCTTCTCATTAACCCTCCACACCCGCTTCCCACCCTGCGCAGCCGTAGCCCCTCACCCAAGCATTTGCTGGTGTTGTGCATGGAGGGCTCCGTTCCCCATGCTGGATGGGTGACTTGGCAAGAGAAGACGTCCCCGTTCTCCCAGCTCTGCCTGGAGACCTTCAAGGAGCTCTGGCCCATGTAGGCGCCATCGGTGCCCAATGAAGAGGAGAAGGCCGGGGTGGGGAGACTCGTTGCTTTTCCATTCACCAGCCATTTCACCTCAGCATTGCTAGGACGAAAGGTCAGGAGAAGGCAAACCAGCTCCAGCTGGCTCTCTGTGCAGCTGTCCTCACAGGAGGGGACCAGGAGGCGAACCTGGGGTGGCATCATCGAACCGCATGCTAAGAGCAAAGAGAAAGGACAACACAGTTCAGTGTCTCTTTGTAGATCCTCCTCCAGGGTGAGTCATGACACTGCGCCCATCCCAGCCCTAGCAAAACCCTCCCTCTTTGAGATAAGTTTACCTGTGCTATTTTATTTGGCCTCTAGGGCTGAGATTTCTCATAGCCAAAAAAGGTATTAAAGCAAATGGGAACAGGGCCCGTAAATTTTATAGGCAAAGGTTATATGCCTCCCTGGGTTGTTTTTGCATGTGTTGCATGAAATGCATTCTCCCTGGTAAACAGCGGGGACAAAGCTGGAACTGGAGCAGTGTTTGTTTGAACTTGTTTTCCTCAATAACTGCCCTCAGCCCTGTTCCATGGGAATGTCAGCTGCAGTCAAGGGAAGGTGTCTGGCTCCTTGTTGAGGAAAGCATCTCAGAGGGAAATCTCTACATGAGGACCAGGAAGGAGGACTAGGAAACATCCAGGAAAGGGGGGTGTCTGCCCGAGCCAGCCAGCTGTACACTGGGGGAGCCTCTGGTGCCTGGGAACCAGTGCTCTAAGTTGAACAAAGCTGGGTTTTGCAATGGAGGGGAGTTTGGTCTTCAGTTTACATTCCTGGCAGGTGTATCAACCCATCAGATTACATAGGATTAGGGTTACAGTTAGGAGGTAAAACAAAGAACCCACAGTTTCCCCCATACAGAAGCGGCAGCATGGGGATTAGGAGCCATTTCTCCCCACATCTGTGCCTGAAATTTTCCCCAAGTGCCTAAGGGATTTGGACACCAAGAGTCTGCAGGAATTAGGTGCCTAAATCTGTTAGGCAGGACTGAAAAATCCCCCCTTATAGAGTAACATGGGGTTCTGCCCAGGGGTGCATTTCACCCTATGGTTTTCCTTATTCCAGGATTCATGGGGAGTTGTCCTAGTTGAGGGGTGGAGAATTTGCCCCAAGGTGCCTACGGACTGTGAATTAACAAGATCTGGATCCCAGATCCAGGCTCCTCCCCCTCCCTCCCCTGTTGCTTGTCTTACATTTCTGGGGGAACATCTTGGACACTGTCTGTCTGGATCCCGCATATGTGACATCACACCGGTAGCTGTCGCTCTTCTGGGGCCCATCAGGGATGGTGAGCAGACTGGTCCGGGTATAAAGCCCTTTACTAGTCAGCGTCTCTGGGAAATCCCGGACCCCCGCGGTCACTCTGCCGGAATTCCACTGGATTTTCGCTGACGGTGGTGAGTAGTCAGTCACCAGGCAGGCCAAGCTCATGCCCATGGGATCGTTCCCAGTCTTGCTGCAGCAGGGAACCAGCGGGAAGATGGAGGGGTCTGTGCGTCCCACTGACAGAAGAGAAACCAAGAGTTTTAAAGCGAGAGCATCAAGAAGGGGGGAAAATTGGCAAACCACGCTATCTATCTATCTATCTATCTATCTATCTATCTATCTATCTATCTATCTATCTATCTATCTATCTATCTATCCCCACACACCCCCTCTATCTATCTATCTATCTATCTATCTATCTATCTATCTATCTATCTATCTATCTCCAAAGAAGTACAGCTATCTGCCGATCTATACTTGGTGGCTGTGAGTCAGGACAACTGGTTTTAACTCTGCTCTCTACAAAGTCATTGTGGACAGGACTGGATCATGACCGCCTAACATAGTGTCGGGCAGTAGAATGGCAGCGGTTCACCACAGCTAGCTGCGATCCTGCATACCTGCGGAGGTGCAGGTAAATACAGAGATGTGGGGGCCCGCCAGAGGCTAAGCCGGGCAGATCGGATCCAACGCACAAGACAGCATTTGCCAACCCCTGCTCTAAAATCTGATCCCAATTCTTGCACTCTGATCTAGATCACAGCAACGGGTGGCAGGGCCGTGCGTCAGGATTCCTGTTTCCTATTGTGAACTCCAAGACAGCCATTAAATCTGCTTCTTCATCCTCCCACCCTTGGTATGTCCTCCAATTCTCGCCCTCTTCTGAGGAAGCCTGGATCTTTTCTGAGCTCAACAGTTTTCCATCCAACTGGCCGGAGAAAACCGACCAACGAACAAACAACGAGCGTGGGCAGAAAAGGAGAAGTGGGCACCAGTGAAAGTCACACCAAGGTTATTTTTTCACCCCAGGTTTCACTCCCGGCACTCGCCCACCTGTGGGATTGTCACGCTTTCTCTCCAGCTCTAGCCTGTGGGCGGCCGCCCATGGTCTCGGTTGACAATTGCCTTGACTCTCATTTGGGGGGAGGAGAGGGGCTGCCTCACAGGCACTGATCCCTCAGAGGAACAACACAGCAGTATGGGCTCCTGGACAGAATCCCCGGCCTAGAATGCCCGGCCGCGGCCCACCATGGCTGGTCATTCGGTCAGTGAACTCTTGGCTTATCACGTGAGTGTGGAGGGCTTTCTCCTAACACAGCAAGCCCCAGTAGGGAAGCTGTGTTTGCCGAAGAGAGGAGCCAGGACTCCTCTGTTCTCTCCCCATCCCTGGGAGGAGAGTGGGGGCTAGTGGTTGAGGAAGAGGTGGGGCTGGGAGCCAGGTGGGCTGAAGTCTCCCCTGAGCTCTGAAGAGCCGTGGGGCACATCCCCCTGTGCAGGTGCAGTCATGGGGCAGGGGACAGCGCATGGCTTCCCATGCAGGGCCTGGGTGTGCTGGGAGCCCAAAAGGGGTAACCCAGGGCAGGCTGTACCCCCCCGAGGCAGAGATGGGGGGACAGAGCTGCATCCCTCACACCCCGCTGAGCAGCTGGGATTCCGGGGTGAAAGGGCTCCAGGGCCCCAAGATCTGAGCTAGCAGGGGATGGAGATTGGGACTGAGGAGCACTGGCAGAGCAGTGGGGAGCCCAAGGTAGGGCTGGGGGGTTGTGGGATGGGAGTGAGGGGCACAAACACAGGTGTAAAAATGTAGTTGAGATAGCAGGGACTGCGGGTCATGATCCCAAGGCTCAGCAATTAGCAGGGGCTGTAGCTCAGGAGTGGGAGACATGGGCAGAGCTGGGTTGGTAGGGACTGCAGGTCAGGAGTGAGGGGCACTATCAGGGCTGACGGGGGCCCAGGGCTGGGCTAGGAAGGGCTGTGGGTTGGGAGTGACGGGCAGTAGCAGGGCTGGGGGGCCAGGAGTGGGCTAGCAGGAGGTGTGGGTCAGGAGTGAGGGGCACCAGCTGAGTGAGTAGCACTGGCAGGACTCGGGGTGTAGGGCTGGGCAGGCAGGAGCTGTGGGTCAGAAGTGAGAGGCACTGGCGGTGCTGGGTGCCAGGGCTCGCCTAGCAGGGGCTGGAGGTTGGGAGTGAAGGGCACCAGCAGGGCTGGGCTTGTAGATCTAGGTTGTCTGGGGCTATGGGTTGGGAGCAAGGAGCACAGGCTGGGCTGGGGGGGCCGGGGCTGGGCTGGCAAGGGCTGCAGGTTGGGACTGAGTGGGACCAGCAGGGCTAGAGGAGCCCAGGGCTAGGTTAGCAGGGTCTGTGGGTCAGGAAGAGGGTCCCTGGCAGGGCTCAGGGAACCCAGGGCTGGGCTAGCTGGGGCTGTGGGTTGGGACTGAGGGGCAGTAGCAGGACTGGGGGAGCCCAGGCCTGGGCTAGCAGGGGCTGCAGGTTGGGAGTGAGGGACACCAGCAGAGCTGCGGAGCAGGAAGCTCTGGGTGGGGAGTGAGGGGCACTGGCAGGATGCGGGGTGTAAGGCCAGGCTAGCAGGGGCTGCAGGTTGGGAGTGAGGGGCACCGGCAAGGCTGGGGTTGTAGGGTTAGGCTTGGTTGGGCTGCAGGTCAAGAGCACCAGCAAGGGTTGGAGTGGGGGCTGGGTTAACAGGGGCTACGGATCAGGAGTGAAGGGCAGTGGCAGGACTGAGGTTGTAGGGCTGGGCTAGCTGGAGCAGCAGGTCAGGAGTCAGGGGCACTGGTAGAGCGGGGGAGCCCAGGGATGAGCAGGCATGGGCTATAGATCAGGAGTGAGGAGCACTGGCAGGACTCGGGGTGTAGGGCTGGGCGGAGTGGAGCTGTGGGTCAGGAGTCGGGGCATTGGCAGAGCTGGGGGGCAAAGGCTGGGCAGGCAGGAACTGTGGGTCAGGAGTGAGGGGCATCAGCAAGATTGGGGTTGTTGGGCTGGGCTGGATGAGGCTGTGGGTGGGGAGTGAAGGGCACTGGCAGGGTTGGGGGCCAGTGCTGAGCAGGCAGGAATTGTGGGTTGGGAGAGAGGGGCATTGGCAGGGCTTGGGTTGTAGTGCTGGGCTGGTTGGGGTTACGGGTTGGGAATGAGGGGCACCAGCAGGGCTGGGGTTGTAGGCCTAGGCTGGCTGAGGCTATAGGTCAGGATCAAGGAGCACAGGCTGGGCTGGGGGGCCAGGGCTTGGTTGTCAGCAGCTGCAGGTTGGGAATGTAGGGGACCAGCAGAGCTTGGGTTGTAGGGTTAGGCTTGGTTGGGCTGCAGGTCAAGGGCACCAGCAGGGCTTGGAGTGGGGGCTGGGTTAACAGGGGCTACGGATCAGGAGTGAAGGGCAGTGGCAGGGCTGAGGTTGTAGGGCTGGGCTAGCTGGAGCAGCAGGTCAGGAGTCAGGGGCACTGGTAGAGCGGGGGAGCCCAGGGATGGGCAGGCATGGGCTATAGATCAGGAGTGAGGAGCACTGGCAGGACTCAGGGTGTAGGGCTGGGCTGGGTGGAGCTGTGGGTCAGGAGTCGGGACATTGGCAGGGCTGGGGGACAAAGGCTGGGCAGGCAGGAACTGTGGGTCAGGAGCAAGGGGCATTGGCAGAGCTGGGGTTGTAGGGCTGGGCGGGTTGGGGTTACGGGTTGGGAATGAGAGACACCAGCAGGGCTGGAGGAGCTGAGGGCTGGGCAAGGAGCTATAGGTCAGGAGCGAGGAGCACCGGCAGGACTTGGGGTGTAGGGCTTGGCAGGCAGGAACTGTGGGTCGGGGGTGAGAGGCACTGGTGGTGCTGGGGGGCAGGGCTGGGCTAGCAGGGGCTATAAGTTGGGAATGAGGGGCACCAGCAGGACTGGGGGTGTAGGGCTAGTCTGGCTGAGCCTATAGGTCAGGATCAGGGAGCACAGTCTGGGCTGGGGTGGGGGGCAGGGCTGGGCTGGCAGGGGCTGTACGTTGGGAATGAAGGGGACCAACAGAGCCGGAGAGCAGTGAGCTCTGGGTTGAGAGTGAGGGGCACCGGCAGGGCTTGGGGCTGGTCTGGCAGGGGCTGCAAGTCAGGGATGAGGAGCACAGGCTGGGCTGGGGGAGCCCAGGGCTGGGTTATCAGGGGCTGCAGATCAGGAGTGAAGGGCACTGGCGGGGCTGGGGTTGTAGGGCTTGGCTAGTTGGAGCAGCAGGTCAGGAGTGAGGGATACCAGCAGAGGGGGGAGCCCAGGGTTGGGCAGGCAGTAACTGTGGGTTGGGAGTGAGGAGCACCAGCAGGGGTGGGGTTGCAGGCCTGGGCTGGGTGGGGCTGTGGGTCGGGAGTGAAAGGCATCAGCAGGACTGGGGTTGTTGGGCTGAGCTGGATGGGGCTGTGGGTCAGGAGTGAAGGGCACCGGCATGGCTGGGGGGCCAGAGCTGGGTAGGCAGGAACTGTGGGTTGGGAGTGAGGGGCACTGGCAGAGCTGGGGTTGTAGGGCTGGGCTGGCTAGGGCTGTGGGTCAGAAGCGAGGGGCACCTAAGATCTTTGACCATCTCTTTGAACCCAACTCCCTAACCACAACGTCCCAAACCTTACCCTCAAATCCTGACTATCGACGTCTCAGGCTGCCATGGCCTTGAGATGTGTAGACTTCTCCTTGTTATTTCTTTTTAAAGGACATAGTGTGATAGGTCCCTGACCTTCGATTTCTAGACCATTGTGCGACAAGTCCTAGAGAACAATTCTACCCTTAACCATAACCCCAGCACTATTCCTAATCACCTTAACCTAACCCCACCAGGGTTCTGCATCACCAGTCGGGTATCAAACATCCTGGCAGCAGAAGTGTCATTTCTCTTGGGAAATTGGCCTCATGGGTTAGAAGCCCAGAGTCTCAGTTGCCCCTCTCAGAAATGGCAGGAGAACAGGTGGGAAACTCAGTAGGTGAATGGTTTCAAAACGGGTAGAAATCCACCCAAAAAGGGTCCAATATTGAACTGGAGCATGGGAAGGTAATAAACCCTGAGCATTTCATTCTTCCTCGGTCTCCCTTTGCTCTTAACCCAAACCACTCACCCTTAGCCCTCCTCGCCTACAGATAATATTAACCCTCACTCTCACCCACAGAGCTCACATGGCCAGGTTGACTTGGAAAGTCCCGGCCTTTCCTAAGAATGGTCCAGGGACTTCCCAGGACACTAACCAACACAGTGAGCAACAGACGTTTGCGGGGGTCGATGATTTTAGCAATGAACTTAGGAGCCTAATGAAAGTATGATATTTACTGATGCTATGCTGCTAATACTGCAAGTATAACGTGTGCACCTCTTCAGACAGAGCTCTAAGAAGCCAAAAGTTAGTGACACGACAACTCTTTGGAGAGCCCTCTAAGGCTATGTCTAGACTGCAGGCTTCTTTCGAAAGAGGCTCTTTTGAAAGATCGCATCTAGACAGCAGGCGGATCTTTCGATAGAGGAAATCCGCTTTTTCGAAAGAGAGCACCCAGCGAGTCTGGATGCTCTCATTCGAAGACGGCCTCTTTACATTGTAGAACGCCTTCTTTCGAAAGAGGAACTTTCGAAAGAAGGCGTTCTTCCTTGTGAAACGAGGTTTACCGCCATCGAAAGAAAAGCCGCGATCTTTCGAAATAATTTCGAAAGAACGCGGCTTGAGTCTGGACGCAGGGGAAGTTTTTTCGGGAAAAGGCTACTTTTCCCGAAAAAACCCCTGAGTCTGGACACGGCCTAAGTGTCTCCATGAATGACACTTCTACAGTCAAAATCTTGTGTTGTTTCTAGCTGCAGAAGCTGAGATTCATTCAAGGGGAATTTCTCTGCCACTTAAACATTTAATGCTACCTCCAGTTATTGGTACAATCCTCCATTTGGTGAAATTGATCCTTTGTATGGCTCAATGCAACATCTCTTCCTGACTCTGCATTGACCTGCTGTGACTCTGTCCCTTCTTCTTTCTCTCTCTGCCTCGCTTTCCCCTCTGAGCCTTTCTGTGTCTTTCGTATTTGATGTGGAAGTCCTTTAGGCTCATCCTAAGAACATATTAACACGGAGCATGGTGTGGGCTGAGTTGGGGCCACAGCTCACGGTCTTTTTCTTCCTCCTTTGCAGCTAGTCCCAGAGCCCCGTCTGTCTTTCCCCTCACCTCCTGCCCTGGAGAAGCTACCACATCCCAGGTCACCTTCGGCTGCCTGGTTAAAGGCTATTTCCCCGAGCCAGTCACCGTGCAGTGGACCCCCAACACCTCGGGTGTGAAGGACTACCCCTCCGTGCTGCAAACTTCCAGTGGCCTCTACTCGCTGAGCAGTCAGGTCACCGTCTCGGACAGCAGCTGGGAAGACAACACCTATCACTGCACCGTTAAGCACGAGCCCACCAGCTCAAGCATCACCAAGGAAATCCCAAGTAGGAGCAGCGCGGACGAGAGAGGAGAGCGAGAGGGGGTCACTAAAGTGGTGACGGCTGCAGGGAGAGAGGGTGGGAGTCTATGAGTGTGGGGAGATGTTCGTATCACTGCTGTGGGTGGATGGAGGGAAAGAGAGGGACACCAGGAGGACACTAGAATGTCTGGGGTTAGGTGGATGGTGTTGGATCTAGATAGAGAGCATGTGAGACTATGTAGAGAAAGGGGGAGGGATGAGAAGAGAGAGACCCTGAAAAGAGAAGCAACGGATGTGGCACTGTTGGGAAAAGGTGTCTCTGAAGGAGGCACCATGCTGTTGGGAACAGAATGCCAGATGGGAGGCCCAAGCTATGTGGAAAGGGGTGGAGGGACCGGTAGGGGACGACACAACAATTAACACTTGCCACCCTTCTTCCAGAATCCTCCACTCCCCAGCCTCCCACTGTGCAAGTCTACCACTCCTCCTGCAAACTCACCCCCGGCACCATCGACCTCCTCTGCCATGTCTCCGGCTTCTACCCCACACCCGTGACGGTGGAATGGCTGGTGGACGGAGAGTCCGGGGTGCTTCATGGAGAAACGGCCCCTGCCACGAGGGACGCTGGTGGCCGCACCTTCAGCACCCACAGCAACGCCAGCGTCTCCCAGGAAGACTTTATGCAAGACAAGATGTACACCTGCAGAGTGTCCCACCCAGGCACCGGGACCACGGAGGAGGACTATGCCCGCAAGTGCAAAGGTAACACTGAGCTGGGATGCCTGGGAAGGGGGGGGGGGACACTGGGCTGGGTTCGAGGGAGAGGGGAGGCTGGGGTGGGCTCGGACAGGGGAGACCAGACCTAGTGTTTGATGTGGGCTCTCTTGTTTCCAGATGTACCTACAACCACCAGTAACATCCTCGTCTTCACGGTGCCGCCATCCCCTGAGGAACTGTACGTGGGCCAGAGCCCCAAGGTCACCTGCCTGGTCGTCAACCTGCCTAACGATGCTGACCTAAGAGTGGTCTGGTCCCGGGAGAAGACAGGGCCCCTTAGCCCGGAACCCCTCACTTTGACTGAGCAGCACAACCGCACCTTCACGGCCTCCAGCTCTCTGCCCATATTCACCCGTGACTGGGAGGATGGAGAGAAATACAGCTGCAAAGTGGAGCACTCGGAGCTTCCCACACCGATCATCAAATCCATCTCCAAGAAGCAAGGTAGGAGGAGGGTATGGTCCCCAAGGGAGAGACCCCTACTACAGCCCCCAGCAGGGAGGGATGGTCTTGCAGGGGGAATCCCAGCCCCTAACAACCTGAAATTCTTGCCCTGGGTCCCTTTCCATTCCCATGTGAGATGGAGACTATCCCTACCTATCTTTGCTACATCCCAGGACTACCCAGTCCCTAGCTCCTCCATCCTGGAGGAGTGAAGGCATGTTCCTGTAAGCCCCACCCTTCTTACACACATGCACAGGCCCCATGTGGCCCCAGCACAGTGATGTTCATGGCTCATCTGTGTCCTCCATCCCCACCCACACAAGGCAAGATGTCTCCTCCAAGTGTCTATCTCCTGCGCCCCCACCCTGATGAGTTGAGCAGCAACGGAGACTCCGTCAGCCTCACCTGCCTGGTGCGGGGCTACTATCCTGCGGAAATCTCAGTGAAGTGGATGGAGAACCACGAATCCCAAACCAGCATGAAACCTGTTACCACCTCATCCATGAAGGAAGGAGATGGCGACTCGACCTACTTCCTCTATAGCAAGTTACCAGTTGACAAGACCAGCTGGAACAATGGGGTCACCTACACCTGCATGGTCATCCATGAAGCCCTGAAGCCACTGAAGTTCACCCAACGCAACATCCGCAGTGTCCCTGGTAAATGAAGATGGCTCCTCCCAGCCCCACTGCTAGCATTGTTTGATAGAGCTTCCTGTAAATAATCTCTGTGCCATTAGTGATGACAAGTGAATAAATGGAACTAGTGTGATCTCACCCCCAAGTCTCCTTGTTGCGGTGTCACTGCGTGATGTCTGTGGGTTGCCCAAGGGGCAGAAATTCTAAGGCCTGGATCTGAGACATGCCAAGATACTCCAAGGCTGAGGATCCTGATACCCAGTCCTGTGTGTGTGTGTACATCTTTACCATGGAGGGATGGGTGGATACATGATGAGCTGTTGTGGAATGAAGGATGGGTGGATACATGGGGTTGATGATGTGGAAGGAAGGATGGGTGGATACAGGAGTTGATGATGTGGAAGGAAGGATGGGTGGATACAGGAGTTGATGATGTGGAAGGAAGGATGGGTGGATACAGGAGTTGATGATGTGGAAGGAAGGATGGGTAGATACCATGAAAAGGACAGGTTTCAACCATGGAAGGAAGGGTGGGTAGATACATGGGTAGTTGCCAAGAAAGTAAGGATGGGTTGACACATGGACCCATGGAAGTAAGAAAAGGCTGATACCATTGCAGAAAGGATGAGTAGATGCCAAGGTAGAAGATGAGGAAGGAAGGATGCTAAATGCCATGCAAGGAAGCATAGGTTGATGCCATGCGACAAAGGATAATACAATACCATGGAAGAAAGGATGGGTAGAGGGCATGTTGTAAAGAGTAGGTAGATGCCACGTTAGGAAGGTTCAGTGGCTATATCATGGAAGCCGTGTTGGAGACAGTTTATCATATACATAGAAATGGCAAAGGAATAGACACATTCATACGCCGCTCAGCTGGGTGGCTGTGTGTTTGGAGAAGGGGTTTCAAGGATACGTATGCATTTCCGAGAGGAATAAGATGCCAGTTGATATCAAAGGATGAGAAAATTATATGGAGCAAAGTAGCACCTGCACCCCAACTGAGACTAAGGCCGACTTGGGCATACACTCTGTGGGAGACAGTCCTGGTGTCAAATGTCTCACACTTAATAGAGCACAAAGGGAGAAGAAACAGACACCAAGATGGGAAGAAACCTTTTCAAGCTCACATCAGTTACCAAGTCAGTATCAGAACCCAGTAGTATTAGACTGTATTTTAATGGGGAAGTGATGGCTGGAAAGTTTACGAGTGCCATAGGGGTAGAACTATATACATGGGTGGGGATTGGTGGGTACATCTATGGAGAAGGTTGGAGAAGGTGCCCATTCTGAAGGTTGAAGGAATGGATAAATGGATGACCATAGAAAGGCTGTGATTGGAGGATGGAGAGACAAGGATAGGTGGGGACGCATGAATGTGTAAGGGAAAGGAGGAATGTCTTTTTAGGGTAAGGAAACAACACCAATGGAGATGGACAGTAATAGGAAAATTAGAATGGATGGATGGATGGATAAGGGATTCATGGGGAGTTGGATGGATGGATGGATGGATGGATGGATGGATGGATGGATGGATGATTCATGGGGAATTAGAAGCATGGATGGATGGATGTTTCATGGGGAATTGGATGGATGGATGGATGGATGGGCAGGGACAGATGATGAGTGACAGGTGTATGAGGATGAATGGGTGAGTGAATAAGTCAATGGAAGGACGGACGACTTTATAGATCTGCCAATGGATGAATGAGCATTAATGGGGACAGATGGTCATGGGTGCTGGGATTAAGCAATGAATAAATAATTAAATTGGGTTGAGCGGGTGGATGGGTTATGGAAGGATGGATGTGGAGGTAGGAGTGCTGTGTTCATAGATCAATATGAAGGGATGATTTATATGGGGGATGAAGGTTCAAGGTAAGGAATGGATGGAGTGTAGGATGCCTGGGTGGGTAGTTGGATTGCTGGATGTTAGAGCCATCACTGGCATCTCATTCAGGCAAGACCATCTCTAGGCTATTACCATTGTGCGGGGATAAATACACACCCCGCACCTCCTGCCACTCCAGACAGGAGCAGATGTCCCATGGGAATTTTCCCAACAGAGTCCATGGGAGGAAGTAATTCAAGTACTCTGCCCCCCCCATACAACTCACCTGCTAGCTAGGAGGCTAAAGGTTCTCCCCCCAACACCTGACCCTCAGTGGCAACTGAGGAGGCAGATCTGGGGCAACGTACAGCAAATTCCTCAAGCTGGGATCAGCTGAAGGGACTCAGTCCCGGCAAAGCAACAGCAGTAGTAGGGCTGTTATCTGGAGTACATGCTAAGCAGGGGCTAATCCAAGGCCGTGTCCACACTCAGGGGTTCTTTCGAAAAAAGTACCCTTTTTTCGAAAGAACTTCCCCTGCGTCCAGACTCAAGCCGCGTTCTTTCGAAATTAAATCGAAAGAACGCGGCTTTTCTTTCGACGGCGGTAAACCTCGTTTCACGAGGAAGAACGCCTTTTTCGAGGGAGATCCATCGAAAGAACGTGAGTCTGGACGGGGGGAGCCCTTTCTTTCGAAAGAATTGGCCTCCAGGAACAAGCCCTGGTGGACAATCTGGGCCATGGGTTGCACGTCTGTGGTTCCTGGCTGCAGCCATTCCTTAAAGGGACAGGCGCACCCTCACAGCCACTTGTTGCAGACAAGGAGCCAGAGCACACGGCGACCTTGCTGCAGCATGTCACAGCCCCAAGAGCGTCCTGGCCCTTCCTCCGAGCCTTCTGGGGACCCAGACAAGGGCTCCAAGCGCCGGGCACCATCCTGGTCCGGCGCAGAGATCAAGAGCCTGCTGGAGCTGTGGGGAGAGGAGGAGGCCTTACAGGCCCTCAAAAGCCGGCGGCGAAATGCCGACATTTATGGCCGCATGGCTGAAGCCCTGGCCCAGAAGGGCCACTACCCCCGCACCCAGGACCAGGTGCGCTCCAAAGTGAAGGAGCTGCGGCAGGGCTACGCCAAAGCCAGGGAGGAGAGCTCCCGGTCTGGGGCAGCCCCCCACTACTGCCCCTACTACCCAGAGCTGGACCAGATCCTGGGTGGCAGTGCAGAAGCACGCACACCACGAAGGTTCGTGCAGTCCGGACTGGCAGACCCGGTGGTGGACGCTCCAGAGCGGGAGCTACAGCACTCTGGAGACGGGGACATGGGCCCAGAGGAGGAGGACACCGAGGAGACGGCAACCCTCACCCTGGAGCCAGTGACCCAGACCTCTGAGGCCTCCCAGGCGTCATCTGGCGCGGGAGAGGAAGCAGCAGGTGAGTACAGTGAGGTTGTGTCACACCCGGGGGGGGGGAGGTAGGTGGGTGGGTGCACAGTGGGTGATGCACAAGGGAAACCTGTCATGCTCAGGCTGATGCCCAGGTCACACACACACACACACACACACACACAGTGTGACCTTCAGAATGTGTGCTTCCCCTGTCTCAAGGGAGAGGGCATGCCCTTTTGGACAGCTGTTGCACACATGACTGATTGTGATAGAAATGTAGCCGTGTCACTCTGATCTGAAGAAGTGGGTCTGGCCCTGGAAAGCTCATCCCCTAATAAACCATCCTGTTAGTATTGTAAGTGCTACAGAGTCCAGTTTATAGGACTGATTGTGTCTTCTTCTTTTCCTCCACAGCCGGACCAGCCGTGGAAGAGGGCCGCAGCACCCCAGCCCCACCTCCATCTCCATCTCCACCTCAGAGACATGGGAGCCGCAGACACAGGCGTGTCTACGCCGACATCCTCCGGCAGCACGTCGAGGCTGTGCAGGAGCAGAATGCCATCCTGCTACGGAGGGCGGAGGCAGAGGAGCGGTGGCGTGATCGGCTCATGAATGAGCTGGTCCTGCAGCGCACGGTGCTGTACGCCACCCTGAGGGAGGTCAGCGGCTTGCCTGCTGCTGTGCCAGGTCCTGCTCCTCCAGCACCCCATGACCCCACCCCACCAAACCCCCCTTCCACAACAGCAGCCCTTTCCCCCCTTGGACCTCCCTCTCCCCCAGCCCCCCCAGCTCCCCAGCCCCTCTCTCCCCCTGGCCCTCCTCTCCCCCAGGCTTCCACGTCCCAAGAGCCCCCCAGCAGCCAGCCAACCGACAGGTACATCACCCGATCCCGTAGCCGGGGAGCACCCCAAACACGAGGCCCAGGCAGGAAAGGGAAATCTGCCAAGCCCCGTTCAACCTGATCCCCTTCCCCCCTCCAGGTTTCCAGTCCCCTTCCCCCCTCCAGGTTTCAATGACCCCCATCACCCCACTTATTAAGCACACACAAAGGGTTAAAGGAACTGTTTGTTTATTGTATATAGTTTGGCAACAACAAAAATGAAAAAAATTTTTGTTCTTTTGCCACATTGTTGGATAATATGTACAAAATTTTAAATAAGTAAAGAGAACATTTTATTTTGAAACACACCCTGGTGTAAGTGATGTGTCCAAACTGGGTCAGGAGATGGGTTGTGGAGGGAAGCTTCTATTGGGGGCCAGGGCCCAGTCCCCAGGCAGAAGCCCCTCAGTGCACTCAGTGGCCTCCACTGGAGAATTGCTCCCGGAGGGCCTCCCGGATGCCAACTGCAGACCGGTGAGCCTGGCGGATGGCAGCTGTCCGGGGCTGGGCAAAGAGCCTCTCCTGGCCATCAGCAGCTCTCCCCCACCCTGGTAGGAAGGCCTCCCCTTTCCTCTCCACGAGGTTATGGAGGACGCAACACGCGGCCACCACCTCGGGGATGTTGGTCTCCCCCATGTCGAGGCGTGTGAGCAAGCACCGGAATCTGCCCTTTAAACGTCCAAACGCACATTCCACCTGGTTGCGAGCCCGGTTAAGGCGAGCATTAAACTGCTCCTTGCTCACATCCAGGTGGCCGGTGTAGGGCTTCATCAGCCACGGCATCAGGGGATAGGCGGCATCGGCCACTATGCACACCGGCATGTGCACATCCCCAACCGCAAACTGGCGATGGGGGAAAAGTGTTCCTGCCTGAAGCCTCCGGTACAGGTACGAGTTTCTGAAGATGCGGGCATCGTGTGCCCGCCCTGACCACCCAACACAAATGTCTGAAAACTGTCCACGATGGTCGACCAGGGCCTGGAGGACCATAGAAAAGTAGCCCTTTCGATTGATGAATTGGGCTGCTCGATGGGGCGGTGCACGGATGGCAATGTGTGTCCCATCGAGCGCTCCTCCGCAATTGGGGAAGCCGAGGGCAGCAAAGCCGGCCATGACGCTGTCCAGATCCGGTAGACAGATGAGCCTGTTGAGCAGCTCCGAATTGATGGCCCTCACCACCTGCAGAACGAGACAGACAACAAAGTGTTAGAAGGGGTGCCTTATGTCTTAGGAGGAGAACCCACCGCCCACCTTCCCTCTCAAACAGCCCGGGAATCCCCTCCTCAGAACCCCCCCCCCCACAATTCAGGGTGAGTGGAGGAGCTCCCTCCCACTCCCACTCCCACTCCACTTGGCCCTTCCTGACAGTCTCCCTTCCCCCCACCCCAAACTGTGACTGTCCCCAGACATTG
The DNA here is from genome assembly GCF_052426305.1 of Pelodiscus sinensis. Taxonomy (NCBI): domain Eukaryota; kingdom Metazoa; phylum Chordata; order Testudines; family Trionychidae; genus Pelodiscus; species Pelodiscus sinensis. Next base: position 4,481,395 of record NC_143081.1, on the reverse strand, counting down.
ACTTACCTCCATCAAGACGGCCCCGACAGTAGATCTCCCCACGCCAAATTGGTGTCCCACGGAGCGGTAGCTGTCGGGGGTTGCCAGCTTCCAGAGGGCAATGGCGACCCTCTTTTCCAGGGGGATGGCGGGCCGCAGGTGGGTGTCTTGCCGTTGCAGAGCAGGGGCGAGCCAGGTACAGAGCTCCTGGAAAGTGGTCTTTCTCATGCGGAAGTTCCGTAGCCAGTCTTGGTCATCCCAGATCTCCATCACGAGCCGGTCCCACCATTCAGAGCTGGTGTCAAACCTCCAAACACGCCTGTCCACGAAAAAGTTCGGAGGCAAGGGCAGTGTGGCTGCTGGACGGGGGAACCCCTCGTCCCTCTGGTCTGGGTCCAGCTCGGGAAGGAGCCTCATGATTGTCTCACGAAGATGCAGCAACAGCTGCAGTATGGTGGTGTGGGGCCATCGCCTGCCCAGGGGCAGCTCTGGCTCCATGCCACAAATAAGGGTCTGCAAGCAGAAAAACCTCAAAAGAAAAAAGCTGCTGGGGTGTCCCAGGAAGCTGAGCACTCCAAACAAGCACTGCAATGCCTTGCAAAATTCCTCAAGGGACAGCAAAGGCAGCTGCAGGAGCAGAGCAACGGGTGTTCAGGAGTGTCCCTCTCACCACGCGTCTCTGCAAAGGGCAGGCAGGCAGCACCCGGAAGGAAATGCTGCCCCCATGCCCTGGCAGAAGCAGTTCCGGGTGGCTTTCAATTTCGAAAGAGCGTCCGGCAGTCTGGACGCTCTTTTTCGAAATAGCGGATCGATCTTTCGATCCGCGCATTGTAGTCTAGACGCGCTCTTTCGAAAGAGCCTCTTTCGAAAGATGCTTTCGAAAGAGGCTCTTTCGAAAGAAGCCTGCAGTCTAGACATAGCCCAACAGACTAGCTCTGCTGACATAGAGGGTCCAGGTAGTGGGGTGGCACAAACAATCAGATTCCCCAATTGCCCTGACATGAGCCCCTCCTCCAACCTGCCCTTCCCGCCCCCCCCCCCCCACACACACACACTGCCCCCTTCCATGTGTGTATCAACCCCAGGTTGGATGGCTGAGCGCAGGCCTCAAATGGATCAGCACAGAGATCACACTTGGTGTTGGGTGGAGAGCCTGCAGTGGCAATGTTAGGGCTGTTATCCTGGGGGCAACACGGATGCTAGATGTGGAGGAGAGTGGGGGGGTTGGCTGAAAGACAGAGAGAGAGAGAGTGAGATCAGTTCAGTGCACATGGACCTATATGTAACATTCCATGGCACAGGGAACCTTTCACCTGGGCTGTTGTGCTTGCACACACCAAGGCTGTGTCTACACTGGGCCACTTATTCCGGAAAATCAGCCGCTTTTCCGGAATAAGCTGTGAGCTGTCTACACTGGCCCTTGAATTTCTGGAAAAGCAACGACCTTGAACTGTACAAAATCAGCCGCTATTCCGGAAAAACTATTCTGCTCCCGCTCGGGCATAAGTCCTTATTCCGGAACACTGTTCCGGAAAAAGGCCAGTGTAGACAGCCCAGTAGTCTTTTCCGGAAAAAAGCCCCGGTCGTGGAAATGATGATCGGGGCTCTTTTCCAGAAAAGCGCGTCTACATTGGCCACGGACGCTTTTCCGGGAAAAGGGCTTTTCCGGAAAAGCATCCTGCCAATGTAGACGCTCTTTTTCCAGAAATACTTATTACGAAAACTATTCTGTTTTAAGCATTTCCGGAAATTCATGCCAGTGTAGACACAGCCCAAGAGACACATAACACAAGGAGAGACAAACACGCCCCCCACCTATTCATACACCTGTTATCATAGAATCATAGAATACTAGGACTGGAAGGGACCTCGAGAGGTCATCGAGTCCAGTCTCCTGCCCTCATGGCAGGACCAAATACTGTCTAGACCATCCCTGATAGACATTTATCTAACCTACTCTTAAATATCTCCAGCGATGGAGATTTCACAACCTCCCTAGGCAATTTATTCCAGTGTTTGACCACCCTGACAGTTAGGAACTTTTTCCTAATGTCCAACCTAAACCTCCCTTGCTGCAGATTAAGCCCATTGCTTCTTGTTCTATCCTCAGAACAAGGATAGAACAAACCGTTCTCCAAACTCCTTTAGGAAAGGGAGCTAACTCAGGGAGGGTCAAACTTCAGGGGCCACCATCTTTCATGTCCAAGAGAATCCATCCAGAAAATACCTGTGGTTCTCTTAAGAAAAGTAACAAAACTTGTTAAGGTGCATTGAGATGGGGATCATGGACGCACCTGCATGAAGTCCAGACATTCTGGTCTTTGGGGGCCTTCCCCAACATGATAGCCTCCAGGCACCTTACTTAATCCTGAGGATTTAGCCTCTCATAATTTGCAAACAGGGAAACTAAGACATATTGAAATTCAATAGCTGGCAAGTTTCATTGTCCGGGTACATGGCTGTGGCCACATAGGATGAGTGAGAGGAGAATTGGGAGGCTCTTTGTCCATTCCATCACTGTGGGCTGTGGTGGATGAACAGACGGAAGGAAAGTTTGTGTGGGAGACAGGGATGGATGTGTCTAAAGATGGACAGATGTAAGCATCAATGGATAAATGAATGGATGGGTGTAGCTAGAGAGAGATGGATGGAGGCATGCTTCTCTGGATGATTGGATGGGTGGAGAGGAGCAATGGATGGATGGACAGAAGGATGGATGAATGCTTCGATGGTGTAGCTAGAGAGAGATGGATGGAGATGTGCTTCTATGGATGGATGATTGGATGAGTGGAGGTGGATGGAGGCATGAATGGATGGACAGAAGGATGGAAGATGGATGTGTCTAGGGATGGATTGTTGGGTGGTTTGTGACATATATCTAGAGATGGAAGTGTGGAGAGGCATAGATGGATGGATGGATGGAGGTGTCTAAGAATGGACTGATGGATGGGTAGAAAGAAGGTTTATGGTCATGGATAAATGGAGAATGGAGAGGCAACTGGGGATGGAAGGATGGATAAATGGAAGAGAGATGGATAGGCGGTTTGTGGCCATGAATGGATGGATGTATCTAGAGTTGGCTGAATGGATGGATAGACCAGTGGAAATGTTGATGAATAGATTGGTGGTCATGGATGTAGAGATGTGGGGACACATGCATGGATGGATGGTTCATTGTTATCGGTGGATGGAGGCTTAATTGGGGATTAACAAGTGCATTGTTTTTGTGGTCAGGGTTGGAAGGATGGAGTGGTGGATTGATAGATGGTTTTGGTCATGTAGGAATGAAAGGGTGAGTGGGAGTGGATGGATGTCTCTAGAGATGGAGGAAGAGGAGCAGAGAGAGGTTGTGTCTATGGATGGATGGATGGCTTGTGTTCAGGATTGTACGGATGAACTCAGAGATCTGGAGATGGATACATGGAGGGGTTAATTTAGGATGGTTAGATGGATGGAGGTGTCTACACTGATACATCAAGAGGTGATTTGCGATCATGGATGAATACGAGTATCTAGAGAGGTATGCGAGAGAAACAGATGGAAAGATGGAGGTATCTACAAATGGATGAGTGGTTTATGGTTATGGATGAATGGAGGGGTGAGTAACAGGTGGATGGATAGATGGATAGATGGATGGATCTAGGAATGTATTGATGGGTGAATGGATGTTTTGTGATTATGCATGGATGAATGCCTCCATAGTCTTTAAAGTGCTACATTGTCCTGCATTTTGCTTCAGCTACCCCAGACTAACACGGCTACATTTCTATCACTATTCCATAGGTGGAGGTATGGAGAGGAATAGATGGAAGGATGGACTGATGGATGGATAGCTGGCTTGTGGTCATAGATGAATGGATGGAGAGGGGGTGTGGAGGGATGTACCTCAAGATGGATGGACACTTTGTGGTCATGGACGGATGGGTGGATCTAGCCATTAATGGTTGCACGCATGGATGAATGAAGGTCTCTTGGGATTCACATATGGATGGATCAGTGGGTGGTTTGTGGTCATGGATGGATGGATGTATCTAAAGATGGTTGTGTGGCCAGGCATAGATGGTTGGGTGGATTGTGGTCATTGATATACGGAGGGTTAAGTGGGAATGGGCAGATGGAGGGATGGTTTGTAGAGATGAATGGAGGGAGATGTGAGGATGGATGGGTGTGTCTAGAGATGGAAGGAAGGAGGCAGAGAGGGTTCTTTGTAGGGACGGATGGATGAGTGGTTTGTGGGGATGGATGGATGGCTTATGGCCAGGGTTAGATTGATGTACCCAGAGATAGAAGAGTGGATGGAAGGAGAGAAGGATACAGAGACTACTGTTGGATGTAGGGTCCGAGCTCTCTCTGTGACTCTGGCTGACTTGCAGTTGATGTCTCTTTCTCTCCCCGCACAGAGGTGATAATGAATGACGAGTTTTGCACCGAGGAAGGCGATGAGAAGATAGATGGTCTCTGGAGCACCATCGCGGTCTTCATCACCCTTTTCCTCTTGAGTGTGTGCTACAGCGCCACGGTGACCCTGTTCAAGGTGAGAGAGGGCAAACGGAGCAGGGATGGGAGGAGCCAGGCAAGCACAGTTGAGTGTGTCACAGGAGAGAAGGAAAGATGGGAGGTATGAAAGAGAAAGAAGAAAGGTTGCGGGAGACAGAAGGTGAATGAATGAGACGTGGATATGGAAGCAGGAAAGAAGGACACAGAGAGAGAGAGACAGAGCAGCTCCCTGGTGTGAAGCCCCTGTCATGCCCTTTGTCTCTGTCCCTTCAGGTGAAGTGGCTTTTCTCCAGCGTGGTGCAGCTGAAGCGGGGAAGGGGCCCTGAGTACAAGAACGTGATCCAGCGTGTGGTGTAGGGATGCTGCTCCCTTTCTGCCAAGACAAAGGGCCGGGGCTGCCGGCTCTTTGGCATCACTCTCCTGCCTCTCACAGCTTCTGCCTTGCATCGCTGTGCCCTGGTAGAACCCTCCGGTGCGGAGCGAGAGGGATGCACCTCCCGTGGCCTCCTCAGCCCTCAGCCACTGGGCACGCTGCCCTACCGGGAGCTGGGCTGTGACCAGACACCTCATGTCATGCAAGGAGCCAGCACTCCTAGCAAGGAACCATCCTGTGTCCCGCATCCCTCCTGCAGCCAGCAGTCCCCTGGGTCGGAGCCAGCACCCCCTAAAAGAGAAAGTGCCCATGTCCCTTTCCCCACCCGTCCAACCTAGCCATCCTCTCGAACGCTCTCCGGTTCAGAGCCAGCGCTTCCTAGAGGAGAAATTTCCCTTGTTCCATTTCCCCATGCCCATCCCACAGCAGCCAATCCCCCATGTGGGAGCGGGGCTATAGCCGGGGCGGTGTCTGTCGTGCTGTATGTTGCATATTGAGCGCCTCCCTGGGATTTGTGTGTGACGTGTTCCACACTTTCGATGTTTGCACTGAGTAACAATAAATAAGTAAAGATACAACTCAGGCTCCATTTCTTTCTCAACCCCAGACTTGAAAGGACACTTGAGAACCACCAGATGGCCACACTAAGGGTGTGTTTAGACTACACCTCTCTGTGGACAAAGAGATGTAGATTAGGCACATCGAAATTGCCTAATGAAGCAGGGATTTAAATATCTTGCGCTTCATTCGCATAAATATGGCCGCCGATTTTTTTCAAAACGGAGTGTTTTCGAAAAAAAACCTGGCTGTCTAGACACGGATCTTTCGAAAATAGACCCTTTTTCGAAAGATCCTGTATTCCTCAAAAAACGAGGTTTACAGGATCTTTTGAAAAAGGGTTTATTTTCGACAGATCTGCATCTAGACTGCCGTTTTTTCCCCAAAAACTCCATTTTGAAAAAAGCGGCGGCCATGTTTATGTTAATGAAGCACGGGATATTTAAATCTCTGCTTCCTTAGCAATTTCAACATGCTTGATTTGCATCCCTCTGTTGACAGAGGAATGCAGTCTAGACATAGCCTATGTGTGTAGGGGGCACCTCCAGGTAGGGTCAACAGTTGTAGGGTTCCTCCTGACCCAAGTGGGAGACAGGGGGCTTAGTGACAAACACAGAAATCAGGGATTTCATCCCTAAGCCCCTAAAGGCTTGGAAAGACGAGTGGGAAATGGAAAGAAAGAAAGAAAGAAAGAAAGAAAGAAAGAAAGAAAGAAAGAAAGAAAGAAAGAAAGAAAGGTGGAGAGGTTGGTATGTGAATGTACAGAGATTGACAAATGGGCATGAGAAGGGAGAGAGGGAAAGAGAGAGGGTTGGCTGTGTAGGTAGATACCAGCTGGACCCAGACACACAGGGTATGTCTATACTACAGGGTTTGGTCGACAGAAGTTTTGTCGACAGATAGGGTACGTCTAGACTACAGGGTTTTGTTGACAGAAGTTTTGTCAACAGATACTGTCGACAAAGCTTCTGTCGACAAAGAGCGTCTAGACTACATTCAGTTCTGTCGACAAAGCAAGTTGCTTTGTCGACAAAACCCTGTAGTCTAGACACAACCCTACATGCAATAACACCTTCTGTCGACAGATCTCTGTTGACAGAAGACGTTATGCCTCGTAAAATGAGGTTTTCCAGCGTCGACAAAACTGCTGAGTTCTGTTGACGTTATGTTGACAGAACTCAGTGGTAGTGTAGACACAGGTATAGTTTTGTTGACAAAAGTGGACTTTTGTCGACAAAGCTCTGTAGTCTAGACACACCCATACTGTCGACAAAACTTCTGTCGACAAAGAGCATCTAGACTACACCCAGCTCTGTCGACAAAGCAAGCCTCTTTGTCGACATAACAGTGTGGACGCAAAGGACAATATAGATGCAATAACGCCTTCTATCGACAGAACTCTGTCAACAAAAGGCGTTATTCCTCGTAGAATGAGGTTTACATACGTTGTCAAAACTGCTGAGTTTTGTCGACGTTATGTTGACATAACTCAAAGGCAGTGTGGACGCAGGTATAGTTTTGTTGACAAAAATCCACTTTTGTCGACAAAACCCTGTAGTCTAGACACACCCTTGGTGCCTTCTTTTGTTGACAGAGTCTCCAGCAGTCTGGACGCTCTTTGTTGACAAAGCAGATCGCTTTGCCTATCCGCATAATTCAGTCTAGACACTTTTTGTTGACAGAAGCTTGGTCGACAGATTCTGTCGACAAAACTTCTGTCAACAAAAGCCTGTAGTCTAGACATACCCACAGTGAATAGCATTCTCCTTGGTCTCCTTGATAACCCGTTGCCCAAGGACATCCTGAGACGCAGCTCTCAATTTTAAACTCATTTTATTTTGGCTCCAACACTCGATTCCTGTCTAGGTTGCACGTTTAATGTAGGATGGGCAGAGAGATTCTTTTCCCTCACCTGAGTCCATTGGGATTAGCTCTTGGGGTACTGCCCAGCTACACTTCCCTACACCCCACCATGCACGAGCAAATCCAATCCCAGCCATGAGAGGTGGAGGGATACGGACATGGGGTTGGGTTCCACTTCCAATGCAGCTGCTCCCTGAGGACACTCGGTGAAGTCCTCTGCCCTCCCTGCTCGGGGACAGGTGGGGCTAATGCCTTTCCATGGACATTCTCCAGCCTCATGCTGCCGGGGGGTGTGGCTCCTCCAGGAGGGATCACATAAGGTAGGAGCTAAACAGGGCTTAAAAAGGACAGAGGCCATGAAGAGGAAGGAGTAATCCAGAGCTGGGCACTCACCACACCTGGGGACACAGAAAGCAGAGAGGTTCAGCTGGTGCTGCTGTTGGGGTCATGGGCAGCATCCCACCCTGAGAGAGCAAGGCCAGAAGGGACCATGGGACCTGCTGCTTCGCCGGGACAATGGAGCCTCCCCCAGCCAGGCCTGGCCACTGCCAGGACGTCTCCACTGAGCTAGAACCAGACTTGCGGAGACTCCCACCGGGCACCACACGACCATTCCCTGTGGAACCAGCATGGTCTCAACCGCCTGCTTCTGGTCCCAGGCCCACTGACTCAGCACCAGTCATTGCTATAAGCCATGAAGTGCGACCAGGCAGGCGACTGAGGCTCTCACCTTAAACAGCGTGACGCCGGTGCTGTACATCAGGCTGAGCAGGAATAGAGTGATGAAGGTTACGGGCGTCCAGAGAGGATCCGATTCCCCCTCTCCTCCTTCAGCACAAACCCCTGGATCCTCCACCAGGCAGAGAGGCGCTGGGGAAGGGATAAACATGGCAATTAGGGTACGTCTAGACTACAGGCTTCTGTCGACAGAAGTTTTGTCGACAGATACTGTCGACAAAACTTCTGTCGACAAAGAGCGTCTAGACTACATTGAGTTCTGTCGACAAAGCAAGCTGCTTTGTCGACATGGTAGTGTAGATGCAAAGGACAGTTTACATTCAATTACACCTTCTGTTGACAGAAACTCTGTCAACAGAAGGTGTTATGCCTCGTAAAATGAGGTTTACCAGCGTCGACAAAACTGCTGATTTCTGTCGACATTATGCAGGTATAGTTTTGTCGACAAAAGTCCACTTTTGTCGACAAAACTCTAGTCTAGACACACCCTCAGAGAGTCCTGTTCCTTAACTCCTATTCTGGGGGCCTGTGGAATTTGCCCACTGAGCCTTTCCGAGACCTTCCCTGTTTTGTATCATCCTACCGTGGTCCTATGAATGGGGAACTAGAATGGGACATGGGAGCCCTGGGTTTGTCCGTGCTCTCTCTGACATTGTAGGACCTCATAGAATTCTCTTCCCCGCTCTGTGCCTCAGTTTCCCTCAACACTCCGTGTCTCTTTGGACTTGAAGCTTGTCTGTGCATAGACCAGATGTTATGTGTGCACAGCTCCGAGTGCAACTGGGAAGGGGCTCCCCTTTTGGACTCCATTCCCACATGTGTTCCTAGAAGGGGAACAATTGGTGTCCCATCTCCACCTTTGGGCAACGCCAGCCTTTGTCCAATATGGATGGGGTGAGACTTTCCAGCTCCAAACAAGGAGATTCCTCTATGACCAGGAGATGGATGACCATAAGGACCACCTGGTCTCACTTTCTGCACCCAGACCAGAGAAAACCACCTTCTGATCTCAGAATCCTGCTCAGAGACACCTCCAGAGGGTCTGGGAAGGAACCTTCTGTTCTGCAGCCTATACAAGCACTGGACCTACAGCATCCCTCACCTGAATCCTCCATCCCTGATGTACAATGACCTTTCCCCTCCATGAGCTCTCCAAAAAGGGGAAAAGTTATGGTGACACCTTCAACTACATTCCTGTAAAGTCTGTTTCCTGATCAGGCATTTTGAGTGCAGAAGGTGGGGGCAGGCAGGAGACCTTAAATTACCCTGCCACTAAAGGCTGCTGTGTAAAAACTCCCCAAGGTCTCAGCTTCTGTGACCTTCGGTACTACGCTGCCACCACTCAAATGCAAAATCCCCTGGAAAGACAGGAAGCCGTACGTGGGAACTTCATTCCATGGGGTAACCCCCAGCTCTTTCAACCTCCCTCAGGAGAGAACGTGAAAACAAACCATAGTCCCCGAATAGCTGACCTTCAGTTCAGACACATGGACACAGAACCTCCTGCATTCTAGGATACGGAAGTCAGATTATAGTCTTAAACAGGAGATTGTATTAACAAACAAAAATTATATATTTAAGAAAGCCTACTTGGGTTCTAGGTGATACAGAGCATCTAAAACAGATTAAAGTGTACAGAGTAGATTCTCTGGGATTCACTTTCAATTACAGGAAGTCTTAAATCAGCTCATAAAAGTCATGCAAACCAAGAAAAAAAAAGAAGCAAATAAGCAGATTGCATCTAACTAAACATTCCCTGCTCTACTCAGATCTCTTTGGTTTTAAAGTTCTGGTTTTCTTTTCTTAGACATGCTCAATCCATTTCTCTCCCAGCTCCTCTCTGAACTCACACACAAAGGAGACCATAGCAGGCAAAACCTGTTTCGTTTTCAATTTCTCCCACCCTCTTCCCATTGGCTCCCAGCCAAAACTTCCTGGATACCCACTGGTCTGGACTGAATCCTTAAGACATAGAATGATGGGATGTTTAGAAAAGGGGAGGACCCCTCCCAGCCATCATGGCCCCATATTGGTAGGACACTGGAAGCAGAAGTGACTCATCTTTCACTTGTGGTGACTCTGCAGTTAACTGTATGCACAAATCTCCAAGCCCCATTAATAGTTCCTTGAGCCTTGAGACACTATTATAGTGTCTTTTCCTTGAGATACAATTATAGTGTCATGGGGCATGAGTAAAGACCTCTCCCAATTCATTGCATTTGGTAGGAGCCCAGATTTTGCTGAGCCTGCCCATGTGTCTTCTCAGCAGCATGAAGACCAACTGGGAAAGAGCTTGAAGATCCCACAACACTGACCAGAGACCTGCTGCCTACACCTGACCTGCTGTTGTCAGTGTCCCAGCCAGTTAGTCACATCAAGGAGCCCAGATACACCAACATCACACGGGCGACAGCCTCAGGAAGCCCGGTAGGATGTGTCTCAGGGAGAGGAAGTGAGTGGTATCTCCCACTCTTGTGAAGTTAGTGTGTTGTGGTTAGATTCCTTCCTGACTCAATGCCAGACCACTCCGCCCCTCAGGTATCCTGGGTCAGAACCCAGGGGAGTCAGGTGGACCGAGGTCTCCCTGTCCTGGCCATCACCCCCTCTGGTGACAGCCCCCAGAGATGGCCATTACTCTACAATTTCCTGCACCTGAGGGCTCCTCTGTTGACACCGATCTCTGTTGACCCTTCATTCAAAGGTTGCCTTATTGACTCTGTCCACTAGGCCATGCTGCCCTAAACTCATAGGCCACTCTCTTGCCTCTGGCCCCTACAACACACAATCCTGAACTTGAGGGCTAAAATATTGACTGCACCAGACTGTATTCATTGGCAGCCATCTGGTCTTGGATCATTAGGCCACACCGTTGAGTATCTAAGGGCCAATGCTTAGACCGTGGCCATTGGGCCACATTATGGTTTGGCCTGCCAAGAAAAGTCAATTCTCGTGGACTGTATCTGCAGTGTCAGCACAACCCTGATCCACCCCGAATAAAGATGGGATCCCAGCATCCGACAGAGGCTGAGGGACAACAAGAACCTAAGGCTGATTCGTGGTTAATAGCCATTGATTGACCGATTCTCCGTGAACGGATCTGATTCCTCCCTGAACCCTGTTATACTTTTGGCCCTCCCAGCATCCCTCGTCTACCCATCTGCAGTGGTACAAGAAGAAGGACCGGCTTGTGGTACTTTTAAACCTGCTGCCATTAAATTTCAATGGGAGATCCCTGCTGTTTTTGTTTTGCTGAGACTGTTCCTGCCCTACCCACCATGATGGAACCCTCACCTCGTTCAGGACATCGAGGGGTTTCAACAACATGAATAACATTGGGCAGAGAGCCAGGCATTCCTGAGGGATGGGAAGGTACAAAGATGACACTACCTGAGGATGGATGCATGTAGAGAGGACTTTGCATCATTTAGCACCTACGGAGAGATGGATATTGTAGAGCCATAGATTCAGTTACTGTGGAAAGATGTCTGGTTGGCTGGCTGGCTGGATCTTAAGATGGTTGGTTGGATGTATGGATGTGTGGGCAGGTAGATAGATGTGGGAACGTGTCTGAGAATGGATGGATGGATGGATGGGTCTGAGGAGGGATGGATGGAGGACATAGAAATGGTAGGGGTTATTTAGTGGATGGAGTGATGGATGCACGGATCGGTCTGTATGGTGATAAAGGGGCAGGTAGGTAGGTGTGGGAATGTGTCTGAGAATGGATGCATGGATAGATGGAAGGATGGATAGGTCTGAGGATGATGGATGGGTGGATGGATGGATACTGTAGAATAATGAAAGGAAAGAAATCATGCATAAGGAACTGAGAATGGCTAGAAAGAAGAAAGGGCTGATGGTTGATTACTACATATTGGTGGGGCAGGAAGGATGGGTGGATACACCAGGAGACACAGAGGCAAGAGCTGATAGGTGATAACCCTTCATCAAAAAATTAGGGCTGTTTCATTTTTATTCAGCCATATTCCACACATAGCCATTTTTCATACGCCAGAGCTCCCCCGGTTTTACCCGCATTGTAAGAGGAATGTGAGATGCCATGAGGACCGGGGGCCATCTCCCATACACCCTGAGAACCCCACAGGGCTCTGCTCATCAGTGGCAAGTGACATCGGTGTCGGACAAGACCACAGAGACATTGACGGCGGTGGGTTTCCCGGAGGCCTTGTCCACGCTCCGTTGGGTGAAAATCTTGGGCAGGCCTTCATGCGCCACCATGCAGGAGTAGGTGTCCCCCTTCTGCCATTCAGAGGCCTGGATTCTGAGCTTGCTATAGATGAAGTAGCTCTCCTCCTCCCCAGCCTCCCGCATGGGGCTAATGTTGGTGTAGGCTTCTTGCGGAAGGGGCCGGTCCTTCCGGGTCCATGTCACCAAGATGTCTTTGGGCCGGAAGCCGGAGGCCAGACAGGTGATGGTGGCCCATTCCTGGAGCGCCAGCTCCTCCGCATGAGGAGGGGAGACGTAAACAGAAGGGGCCCGGAGAGAGACCTCTGCCACAAGGAAACACCAGTTAATGGTGGGAAAGCGACCCAGGAATCATGCCTGCCTCTATTCCATGCTCCTCTGTGCCATTAGACCCCCACCCGTGCCCTGCAGAGCCACGGATACAATGCAGCAGCTCTAGTCCTACTAAGCCTCAAGAGCTATATAAATTGCATGAAAAGAGGCTAGAACCAGGGGTCATGTCTCCAAGTCTTGTTGATCTAACCCATCACAACCCACTCCCCTTTCAAAGCTGGAAAAACAACCCTGGATCCCTGACTTTTTCTGCCCTGCTCTCATTTCATCCCACCCACACATTTCTAACTCTCAGTCCCACCAACCTGCAGCTCGACCTAGATTCACAAGGCCCCATGGAGAATTCCCCAGCCTGGAGCCATATTAGACCTGGCATCTCCTGCAGGGCTTACCGAGACTTTTGTGGATAGTCTTGACCTCTGCTGATGGGATGTCTTGGTGCTTCACAGTGCAGGTAAACTCCTCCCCAGCCTGCCACTCCTCCACGCACACCCGCAGAATGCTGGCTGCACTGTAGGTGCCATTTGGATGCAGCACTGGCTCCCTGTGGTCCTCCGTCAACAGGCCTCCGTTTCCCTTGCTCCAGGAGATCTCCAGGCTGCTGGGGCTCTCCATGCCACTCACCACACAAGTGATGGTGGCGTTCTGCCCAACATAAAGATCCTCCAGGGATGGGGGAAGGAGGAAGACCTTTGGAAGGGGTCGATGACAGTCGCTGCCACCTGGTTGGGGGCGGGAGGCAGTGTTGAGGGCTGGGCTGAGTGAATTCTCACTAGGCATCTGGTGGATATTGAGCACCTTTCTCTCAGTGCTTCAAAGCCCAGGGGCTGTTTGGGGAAGGGGCTAAGGTCACTGAGGTAGGAAGTAGAGTTTGGGGCTCCCGGATGGAAAAGAGAGGATCTTCTTTTTCTAGGGCATCAGAAAAGCTGTCTAAGGATGTCCTACACACCTAGGGGCTTGGATTCCTGGGTCCCATAATGGTTCGTTAGCTCTCTGCCAACTCATGAGCACATTGCAACAGCTCCAGCTGTACTGGCAGAACGCCCCCTTGTAGTTAACACAGCAGTGGATAGAGCTCCCTTGTTTGATCTGCTCAAGGGCCTTCCAGAGTGAAATTCATGAGGTCCATGGACATCCCCAACACAATGAGTGGCTCCCCATTTCTCAGCGAGGTCAGGTGGGGCTTAGAACAAATGCCCACGCCCAGAGTCTAGACCGTCCTCCTCTTAACACTAGACCCCATCCCACACCCAAAGCTCTGGAGGGAACTGACCTCCTCTATGCCTCTACTCCCTGCACAGGCAAAAGGGCCACTTACATTTCACCCCCATTGTCCACCAATGGCCCATAGGGCATGAGTCCCTCAACTCTCACAACAAGCCAATGGGGGAAGGGAGAGCTTGAATCCCTATGGAAACCCCAGGAGGGAAGCCCAAAGAATTGCCCACAGAATCGCAACCCTGGCCTCCAGGGACAATCTCCTCCAGTGAATGTTGCATGCAGCACACGTTTGATGTCATTTGTTCATATTGTTGGCAATGTGGCTGGTGGTGATGAGATACCAGATCCATGTGGACCCTCACATCCCATGATGGAGCAAAGGATGGATAGGAGCAGTTTCTAGCCTTAGCTTCCCTGCATCGGTTAGCTTCTGAATCCCATCTGGATTCAACCCTACCGCAGATAAGCTTTTCCAGTAGAATAGATTGTCATTCACTGCCTCTAGAGGCTGCAGATCCATGAAGGCACCTGCCCAGGTGCCATACTCCAACGGGGAGAATGAGCTGGACTATGAGACCAAAATTGTAAACCTCCCTCTACAGGAATCCCTGTCTCAGTGTGAAGCATTCCCAGAAAAGACCTGTGACCCAGAAGGAAAGCAATGTTTCCGTCAACCCACGCCCAGCCGTGACATGTCTCCAAAAGCAAGAGCATCCACCCAAGGTCATGGCCAAATCACAGCCCAACGAGACTGCATGCTGGTCCCTCCCTGAAATTCCCCCTAGCATAAAGGACAGTTTTACTGCACTTCCTTTAGTGGTGATGGGTCCTGGAGGTTGTGGAAGATCTCCTTCAGGGGTAGGTTGAGATCCCCACTGCTTTGGACATTTCAGTCTGGATAATGCCCTTGCGGAGTAGGGAACTCGCCTGAAATAATCCCACATAACTCAGGTTTCAATTAATCTTGCACTCCTGGGTTTCCCCAAAGATGGCTTCATAATGGATGTAGAAATCCGTCAGTGAGGCCATCCCCCCAAGCCAGGACACTTTTGGACTCAAGCACTTGCTCATGCCATTGGCTGGATGAGACAACAAAGCATGCAGACATCCCCAAATTAACCCCTGCCTCTGAGAATCCACTTACTAAAGGACACCTTTTCCTCCACTCTCTTGGGCTCCTCCAAGGCTGGGTGATGCACTATGCAGGTACAGTTTTCTGTTCCTTCGTTTCGATTGACCTTCAGGATGCTGTAGGCCGAGAAGGTGCCACTTCCTGCCACAGGGACATTGTTGTAACTGGCCGTGAGTTCCGGGGAGTTATCCTTCAACCAGGAGATGCTGATGTCTTCGGGGTAAAAGCCACTAGCTTCACAGACGAGAGTCAAGGACTCTTTGGTCCCCGAGAGATTTTCGTGGTAGGCTTTTGAGATGGTGATGGAAGGCTCCTTCTTAGCCATGTCTACATCAAAAGGAAGAGGGGAAAGGCAAGAATAACGCTTGGGTGCACATCCAAGTTAAGAATAATAGAATCATAGAATGATAGGACTGTAAGAGACCTCAGGGGGTCATCAAGTTCAGTCCCCTTTTCAGAGCAGGATGAACCCCAACTAAACCATCGCACCCAAGACTTTGTCAAGTTGAGACTTAAAAGCCTCTAGGGATGGAGATTCCACCACCTCCCTAGGGAACCTATCCCAGTACGTCACCACCCTCCTAGTGAAATAGTTTTTCCTAATATAAAACCTAGACCTCCCCCACTGTAACTTAAGCACTCAGATCAAGCCACTGTCATTCTGTAAAGTGACCAGGGAGAGCCAAACTTCAGGGAGGAAGTGAAGCTAGACCACACCAACCCAACCACTAAGAATCATTTTCTGGGAAACTAAGGACCCAGATCTTCATCCAAAAATTCAACTAAACATGCACATCTTCACCTTTTTTGGCGTTTCTCTCATCCTCCTTCAAAACTATCATTTACTTCTTCCTTGTCATAAACAACATTTCAATCTCCTTCACGAGCATCAATACGCTCCTCACCCTCAGGTGAGTTTTACCATTACACAGATGGCCAACAATTGACAATGACTAGAGTTTGCCTTTCCCTTTGTGATGTCAAGCCTCCTCACCTTTATTGACCATGGTTATCTCCTGGGCGAGTTCTCCAGAACAGAGCGTGCTCACTTTGCAGGTAAATCTGGTCCCTTGTCCCCACTGTGCCTGTGACACTGGGTGGGAGCTGACCAGGCTGGTGGTCCCATTGTTGTTCTTCTCGGGGGGTTCTGTCTTCCCTGCAGAGCTGACTTTCCCCTCCACTTGCCAGGTGATGGTGGTGGCTGCTAAGTCGTAACCCAAAACTAGACAGGTCAGATGACCGGATTTCTTGATCACGTCTTCATAGGAGGGTTTGGCCAAGTAGATGGTTGGTCTGAGTTTGCTTTTGGGGCAGGCTGAGAAATGCAAAGAGAGCAGTATCAATAATGTGGAAAGGCAAAAAAGGACCCTGAACCCCTCCCTGACTGTGGAGAGCAGCCCATTTCGCTACCCCGACCATCCTTGAAAAAACAATGAATTTAGAACAAACAACATTGTTTAGAAATGCTTAAGGATGCACCAATGCTCATCCCAGCCACCCACACCCTGAATGGCATGGAAAGCCCAGGAGAAGAGGCTCCTTTTATCAGGTGCTCATTCCCTAAAGCACTGCGGAGAATGTACTTGTTCTATCTACTTAAATTAATGGAGATTGCTTCTCTCCTACAACAGGAAAGGACCTTGAAAGGTCATCAAGGTTTCACAGCAGGACCAAGTACCACGCTGACATATTTTTGCCACAAATTGCCTCCACAAGGATTGAATTCACAACCCTGGGTTTAACGGGCCAATGCTCAAACCACTGAGCTATCCCTCTCTTCCCTACTTCTATCAGGTAATGACAAAAAAAGTCTACCCCAGCAATTAGACTAGCAAGAGACTTCAGGAGGTATTCTCCACTCTTCAACTATGAACTGGAACAAGATTCATCCAGGAGACTTCAAATTATCCATCTCTCCACCCCCTCCACAACATGTACAGCAACCATCCAATCCTGCTCTTTCCATCCATCCATGGTGCGGACCTCTTTATCATGTCTCCACCTCTCCCGTCACCCTGGGGTCTAGGAGCCGCCCAACCTATCCATAGGCAGGGATGGCTTCTCAATAACTCTCCATGCCCCATTCCCACTCATGGTGGCTGTAGCCCCTCACCCAAGCACTTGCTGGTGTTGTACATGGAAGGCTTCGTTCCCCAGGCTGGATGAGTCACATGGCAGGTAAAGAGGTCCCCGTTCTCCCAGCTCTGCTTGCTGATGTTCAGACGGCTCTGGCTCATGTAGGAGCCGTCTGCACCCATTGCAGAGGAGAAGACCAGGGTGGGGTGACTTGTCTCCGTTCCATTCATGAGCCATTTCACCTCGGCTTTGTTGGGTTGGAAGCTGAGGAGAAGGCAAACCAGCTCCAGATAGCTCCCTGTGAGGTCATCCTCACAGGAGGGGAACAGGAGGCGAACCTCAGGCGCAATCATAGGACCACAGGCTGCAAAGAGAGAGGGGGGACAACATAGACCAGTGTCACTCTCTGTACATCATGGTCCCCTTCCAGGGAGACAGTGCTAATGACTCAATTCCTCGTTGTAGACAAGTCCCTACCCACCCCTTATATTGAGGCTGCTCTTGTGTTTTAGCTCAATGTTGAGAAGTTTCCTAATTCTGAGAAGGGAAATCCCTGCAGGAGAATTAGGGAACATGCAGGAAAGATGGGAAAGAGGGGAGGATGGTAAAACCCCACCAGTTGGCTGAATGTTGAAGGGGAACCTTGTGACTGGGACTTCTTGCTCAGGGTTGCACTGGTCTTGCTTAGATTTCTTGCGTATGAGCAAACTTGGCCTTGGATTTTTGTGAAGAATGCACGTACCAAAGCAGACATTTTTCACAACACTCTTGGGCTCACGCTGGGCTGGGTGATGCACCAGGCAGGTGTAATTTCCTTCTCCTTCGCTTGATTCAACTTTCAAGATGCTGTTGGCTGAGAAGGTACCACTTCCTGTAACTGGGCTATTGTTGTAATGCGACTTGAGGATCGGGGAGTTGTTCTTCAACCAGGAGATGCTGATGTCTTCCGGGAAAAAGCCACTCGCTTCACAGGTGATAGTCAAGGACACTCTGTTTCCTGCGTTGTCTTCTTTGTAGACACTTGAGATGGTGATGGAAGGCTCCTTCATAGTGATGCCTACGTGAAAAGGAAGAGGGGCAAGAAAACTTTAAGACTTGGTTACACATCTAAGACTCATATCCAACAACTATCACTCTGTAAAGAGACCAGGGAGTGGAAAAGTTCAGGATCAGTGTGACGCTAGACCAGGCAGAAGAAAAACCCAACCTTCCTTCAAACTCAACCCTGGGATCTTCTCCCAAAGATGCACCTGAAATCTCACAATGAATCTTTAGATCCTCATCCTTAAATGGCAACAACTTAACTTCAACTTTGTCTGTCTCCATTACTATCATATTCAATTTCTTCACTTCCCTCATCTACATAATCACATCCTTCCTAATCACCTTTGACTCCTTCAGGTCATGACCTTTATTATCAGCGTCTTCCTCTTTTTTCCATCGTCTTCTTCAGCATTCCAATGTTCTTTCTCTTTCTTCTTCAGCCTGTTCACTGCCTTTCTCATCCTCATAGACTCCATTTTCATTGCATATCATGAACATGCGCCTCAACCTCAGATTGTCTTTGTAGGGGTAAACTGAGGCAGTCCAGGGTATTTTGCTACGAACCCCTATTCTATCCTAAGTTTGAGGCAGGCCAGGGAACACACAACACAAGCAGCTAACATGACCCTGGTTACCCTGACAACCACATTCCAAGAGGTCCTCACTCCAATATGACCCAGGCTGGTACCAAAACAAAGTTTTGTGGAAGTTGTTCTCACTGTCTCTTTTAATCCTAGATAATAAGCCTGGGACCCGAGGACCACGCGAATGCGAGGCAATATCACCCTGCAGTAGACGCATCGTAATTTCAGCAGACAAAGCTGCCGTTAACATATCTATTTTGTTTATGTTGGCTTATTTAGCTTGTGAGGATTAACTACCTGTATTATTGATAAGATGTTTAATTGGCGATGGGCAGAGATACTGTGTAACCTTCGTAGTTTATTGGCTTATGTGCTCATTCTATCTTGCTGCTAAAACCTATGAAATTGCTTCTCCTCCGTCCATCTGCTGCCTATATAATCTATTGTAATGTTTTGATTAACTAGTGTTCATCAGGTTATGCCCTGAGGAACAATCCACCAGCTGTGGGCAATAAATCCTCTACTTGTTTTCACCTGCTTCCAGAGTGTCCATGAAATAAGGGATAAGGGATCTTTCGGAAAAGGCTTTATTTTCTGCAAGATCAGCGTCTAGACTGGCACTTTTTTCCAACAAAGCTCCATGCAGAAAAATGCGGCAGCCATTTTATGCTAATGAAGCGGGGGAGATTTAAATCCCCGCTTCATTAGCAATTGCGATACGTCTAATTTACATCCCTTTTACGAAAAAGGGATGTAGTCTGGACGTAGCCCATATGGAGATGGGCATGGGGTGTTAAGCTATTTCTGCATCCCAAACCTTGAACCTAGCTCTGTCCTCTTTGCCAGATGACTGCCATGCAACATTTTCCTATTGGGCCAACAAAGGAGTCTCTGATCATCTTCAAGCACTCACGTCAAAATTCAACACAAATCAACATAAATTATGTCTGAACTACACCTCTGTGCTCAGGTCTTAGGCTTCCCTGAAATCCAATTTCAGAGACTTAATTGGGACACCAAGGGTATGTCTAGACAACAGGGTTTTGTCAACAAAAGTGGACTTTTGTCAACAAAACTAGACCTGTGTCTACACTGCCACTGAGTTCAGTCGACATAATGTCGACAGAACTCAGCAGTTTTGTCAATGGCTGTAAACCACATTCTACGAGGAATAACGCCTTTTGTCGACAGAGTTCTGTCGACAGAAGGCATTATTGAATCCACACTGTCCTTTGCGTCTATACTGTCATGTCGACAAAGCGGCTTGGTTTGTCTACAGAACTGGATGTAGTCTAGATGCTCTTTGTCGACAGAAGCTTTGTTGACAGTATCTGTTGACAAAACTTCTGTCGCCAAAAATCTGTAGACTAGACATACCCCAAGTACACTTCTAGGCTGTGTCTAGACTACATGCCTCTGTCGGCAGAGGCATGTAGATTAGACAGATCAGCAAAGGCAAATGAAGCCGCGATTTAAATGATCGCGCCTTCATTTACATTTACATGGCTGCCGCGCTGAGCCGACAAACAGCTGATAAGCTGTTTGTCGGCTCGCCGCTAGTCTGGACGTTCCCCCTGTCGACATCAAAGCCCTTTGTCGGCAGCCCCGTTATTCCTCGTGGAATGAGGTTTACCGGGGCTGCCGACAAAGGGCTTTGATGTTGACAGGGGGAACGTCCAGACTAGCAGCGAGCCGACAAACAGCTGATCAGCTGTTTGTCGGCTCAGCGCGGCAGCCATGTAAATGTAAATGAAGCCGCGATCATTTAAATCGCGGCTTCATTTACCTTTGCTGAACAAACAAATCTACTTGCCTCTGCTGACAGAGGCATGTAGTTTAGACTTACCCCTAGACTACAGGCTTTGTCGACAGAGGCTTTGTCAACAGATGCTGTTGACAAAGTTTATGTCAACAAAGATCATCTAGATTATAGCCAGTTCTGTCAACAAAGCAAGCCCCAGACGCCCCCAAGAAGAACAGCAATGGGACCGCCTCTTTGTCAACATGAGAGTGTAGACGCAAAGGTCAGTGTAGATGCAATAGTCTAGACGCAGGTGTAGTTTTGTCAACAGGGGTGTGTCTAGACTACAGGGTTTTGTCGACAAAAGTGGACTTTTGTCGACAAAACTATACCTGCGTCCACACTGCCTTTGAGTTATGTCAACATAACGTCGACAAAACTCAGCAGTTTTGTCGACGGATGTAAACCTCATTCTACGAGGAATAACGCCTTTTGTCGACAGAGTTCTGTTGATAGAAGGCATTATTGCATCTACACTCTCCTTTGTGTCCACACTAGTATGTTGACAAAGCGGCTTGCTTTGTCGACAGAACTGGATATAGTCTAGACACTCTTTGTCGACAGAAGCTTTGTCGACAGTTTCTGTCAACAAACCTTCTGTCGACAAAACCCTGTAGTCTAGACATACCAAAAGTCCACTTTAGTCGACAAAACCCTGAAGTCATACCCCAACAGCTGGTCAGGACTTGTGTAGGGTGACTTTCAGCCTTCAATTCCAATTAAGATTAACTAAAATGACATTCCCTTTGCCACACCATGGCCACTCACCTTTATTGACCATGGATATCCCCTGGGTGAGTTCTCCAGAACAGACGGTGCTCACTTTGCAGGTAAATCTGGTACCTTGTCCCCACTGTGCTTGGGACACTGGATGGGAGCTGACCCGGCTGGTGGTCCCGTTGATGTTCTTCTTGGGGGCTTCTGTCTTCCCCGTAGAGTTGACCCTTCCGTCCACCTCCCAGGTGATTGTGATGGCTTCTAAGTCGTAACCCATAACTAGACAGGTCACGTGGCCAGAATTCATGATCACATCTTCGTAGGAGGGTTTCATCAAGTAGATGTTTGGCTCGATGGCACTTTTGGGACAGGCTGTGAAATGCAAAGAGAAATAGTGTGGGAAGGCAAAAAAATTACACATAAGCCCTTGCAAACAATGCCGAGCTACCCCACAAATTTCCATAAAAAATTGGAAATTAGTACTCACAAAAGTGTTTTGTTTCAAAATGCTTAAGGGTGCTCCAAGGCTCATCTGATCACAACCTGAAAACCATGGGACTCTCAGGAGAAGTGGCTCTTGAGCTCCTTCTAACAGGTGCCCATCCCCCAAAATACCGTGGCCAATGCACCATAACTGGTTCCTTTATCTACCTCTGTGTGGTTGAGTGCTACAGAAATATCTACCATGGCTTAGAGTCATAGACAAGGCAGTTTAGAAGAGATCTCAGTGGGTCTAGTCCAGGCTTCTGCTCCAAGTTGGACTAACAAGCTTCATCCATCGGCCCTCCCATTATTTATCTATACACCCCTTCCACCACATCTACATCACCCCTCCCTCCTCTCTCTCTCTGTTTCCTCTCTACTGTGTCTCATCCTCTTCCAGCACCCTGGGGTCTAGGTGCTGCCTAGCCTACCTTTAGTCAGGGCTGGTTTCTCAGGAATTCTCCATGCCCCCTGCTCACCCCACGCGGCCGTGGGCCCTCACCCAAACACTTGCTGGTTTTGTGCATGAAAGGCTCCGTTCCCAGTGCTGGATGGGTGACTTGGCAGGAGAAGACATCCCCTTTCTCCCAGCTCTGCTTGGTGACTTTCAAGGAGGTCTCGCCCTTGTAGGCACCGTCTGGGCCCAACAAAGAGGAGAAGGCCTTGATTGGGAGACTCGTGGACTTTCCATTCACTAGCCATTTCACATTGGCTTTGTTGGGTCGGAAGCTCTGGAGACGGCAAACCAACTCCAGTTGGCTCCCTGTGGAGCTGTCCTCACAGGAGGGGGCCAGGAGGAGAACCTGGGGTGGCATCTTTGGACCACATGCTGAAAGCAGAGAGAGGGAACAAGACAGTTCAAGGTTAGTTACTGTAGACCACCAGCCCCCTTCCAGGAAGATGACACTGCAGTTATCCCAGCTCTAGCAAAATCCTCTCCTCTTTGACGCATGTTTCTATCCAATACTTTGGAGCTGAGATTTTTCACGGATATATAAGGTGATAAAGCAAATGGGAACAGGGCCCTTAAATATGTTATGCAAATGGCAACTGTCCCCTTGGGTTATTTCTACATGAGCGGCCTTAAGTGTGTTCTCCCTGGTAAACAACAGGGACAAAGCTGGAATTTGAGCTGTGTTGGTTTGGACTTCTTTTCCTCAAGAAGTGCTCCCTGTATAAGAGGGACTGTGGTGCGGCATAGCATGACATGGCAGCGGGTGACAGCCTGGGACAGGGCTGATTGTATCTGCCTGTGGGTGAAACATCACTGGCTTTAGTGGAGATGAGCTGATTTACAGCAGCTGAAATCCTGACCCCAGAAGGCCTAGATTTGCTACCCTGGGGGTTTCATTGGCAGGATGGTTCCATGGGACTGGCAGGGGAAGGGAAAGCGTCTGGCTTCTTTTGGGAGAAAGTGCCCAAGAGCAATATCTGTGTGAAGACCGGGCAGTAGGCCTGGCATACATCCAGGAAAGCTGAGCTAGTGGGGTTGCTCATCAGGCAGCTGGCTAAATGCTGGATAGGCATGTGGGGGCAGGGACCCGGTGCTCTGAGTCACCCTGGTTTTGCTTTGAGTCCTTTTGTATAAACAAAGCTGGGATTTGCACTACATTGCCTGATGTATCTCCACAAGCTTTTTAGGTTAGGGTCAGGGTTAAGGAGGAAGGCAATGAGCCAAAGTGTTCCCCATACAAAAGGGACAACCAGAGGATTTTGGGCCATGTCAGCCCAGCACTGTGCTTGACCATTCCCACTGTGCCAAAGGGATTTGGACACCATAGAGTCATAGAATCATAGAATACTAGGACTGGAAGGGACCTCGAGAGGTCATCGAGTCCAGTCCCCTGCCCTCATGGCAGGACCAAATACTATCTAGACCATCCCTGATAGACATTTATCTAACCTACTCTTAAATATCTCCAGAGATGGAGATTCCACAACCTCCCTGGGCAATTTATTCCAGTGTTTAACCACCCTGACAGGTAGGAACTTTTTCCTCATGTCCAACCTCAACCTCCCTTGCTCCAGTTTAAGCCCGTTGCTTCTTGTCCTATCCTCAGACGCCAATATTAACATCTTTTCTCCCTCCTCCTTTTGATACCCACGTTTTTTCCCTCCTCCTTATGACACCCACCATATTCTCAACAGAATCAGGCACCTAAATCCATGAAGGAGGACAGGAAAGTCCTCAATGGAACACAAGGCTCTGCCCATGCGTGCGTTCCACCTTAAGCGTTCCCACATTGTTTGACCTATTGGAAGGGATGTAAGGGAGGGGCATGGAGGGCATGCCCTGTGTTTCAACATTTCAACGCTTGTCCAGTGTGACATTCCACCCCCCCACCCAAGGCTCCAATAGGGATGAGGATTCAATATAATTGGTGTCAGGTCCACATGGACCATTGAAGATCACCGCCTTGTTGTCCCAACTGCTCCCGT
The DNA here is from genome assembly GCF_052426305.1 of Pelodiscus sinensis. NCBI lineage: Eukaryota > Metazoa > Chordata > Testudines > Trionychidae > Pelodiscus > Pelodiscus sinensis. The sequence goes on along the minus strand of NC_143081.1, from coordinate 4,457,351 downwards.
TGCCTGTCTTACATTCCTTCGGGAACTCCGCGGACACTGTTCGGCTTGTCATATCGTGTGTCACGTCACACTGGTAGGTTTTGCCAATCCAGTCACCGGCAGGGATGGTGAGCAAGCTGGTCCTGGTGTAAAACCCGTTGCTGGCCAGCATCTCTGGGAAATCTTGGCCCCACTTGGTGTCACCGCCAGAATTCCACCGAATTCTCACCAGGGACGGTGAATAGCTGGTCACGAGACACACAAGGTGTTTATCCTGGGAAGCACTGCTTGTCATGGTGCAGCAGGAAGACAGGGGGAAGACAGACGGAGCCGTGTTTCTTACTGGTATTAAAAAAATAAAAAGAAGAGGAGAGAAATCTTCAAATGGGTGAGGAATGTGAAAACATGCTATCGATCAGCCTACCTATTAACATTCAGACCATTTACCCAGTTTATTCAGATCCTTTTCAAATACACTTCTCTCCTCCCCAACACCTGCAACCCCTTTGGATGGATGGGGACATGGAGGAACGGAGGCAGGACATAGCTTCTCCAACCTGACAAAAGGCACGTCTAGACTACAGGCTTTTGTCAACAGAAATTTTGTCAACAGATGCTGTCGACAAAGCTTCTGTCAACAAAGAGCATCTAGACTACAGCCAGTTCTGTCGATAAAGCAAGCCGCTTTGTCGACATAACAGTGTAGACGCAAAAGACAGTGTAGATGCTATAATGCCTTCTATCGACAAAACTCTGTTGATAAAAGGCGTTATTCCTCATAGAATGAGGTTTACATACGTTGACATAACTCAAAGGTAGTGTGGACGCAGGTATAGTTTTGTCGACAAAACCCTGTAGTCTAGACGCACCCTTGTTGACAAAACCCTGTAGTCTAGACACACCCAAAGAGACTGGGGACTGAAGCCAACTCCCTGCCTCCTTTCCTCGGTGTGATGACAAGATGCTGTGTTAAAACTAGAGACGAGCTGTTCCCAACTTACAGATGGCCAACACGTGCTCTTTCCCCACTTGTTTCTTCCCGTCTGTGAAAATGGATCCTTCAGCGTCTGGACTCTCCAATCTACCTCTGAAATATTATCATGCTGAGGGTAAATTCGCTGCAGTTGAAATATCTACTCCAGGGTGGTTCTCCCACCACTGCTGCTTTTGGGGGGTTGAGGTCCTTAGTGAGGGAGGTCTCTGCCCGATTTGAATCTTTCAAGCAAGTTTTGGGGTGTCATTCTAACTGTGCTGTCTTAGCTGGAACGTGGGGGCTTGGCACAGGCATCACCAGGGGACATCTCACTGCCTGGGGAGTGATAGATCAGTGGTTTGAAGAATTGACCTACTCAACCCAAAGTTGTGGGTTCAATCCTCAAGAAAGCCAACGGGGGTGAAAATCTGTCAGGGCTGGTAGTTGGTCCTGCTGTGAAGGCAGAAGATTGGCCCCAATGAGCTTTCAAGGTCCCTTCCTGTTCTAGGAGATAGGCAATCTCCATTTGTTTATATATATATTTTTTAATGCCAGCCATCCTATCTTCTGCTCTGAAATGCCACAAATCAGTACATTCTAAACGTGCCCAGTGGCAGGAACGGTCCACCAACAGCTGTGGTTCCAGGAAACCCACACCTACTCCTTACCACCTTCACAAGAGCATAGAGGAGAGAGATATTTATACATTGAGGATCTATCTATCTATCTGTCTGTCTGTCTGTCTGTCTGTCTGTCTGTCTATCTCCACACCCCCTCTATCTATCTATCTATCTATCTATCTATCTATCTATCTATCTATCTATCTATCTATCTATCTATCTATCTATCTATCTATCTCCACACCCCCCTCTATCTATCTAGCTAGCTAGCTAGCTAGCTAGCTATCCCCATACACCCCCTCTATCTATCTATCTGTCTGTCTGTCTGTCTGTCTGTCTGTCTATCTATCTATCTATCTTGGAGAGTGGTGAAGCACTGAGATGGGTTCACAAGGGAGGGGTAGAATCTCCATCCCTAGAGGTGTTGAAGTCCTGGCTTGACCAAGCCCTGGCTGGCATGATTGAGTTGGGGTTGATCCTGTTTTGGGCAGTGGGTTGGACTCGATGACTCCCGAGTTCTCTTTCAGACCTGTGATTCCCACCTCCCCAACCCCGAAACCTCAAACTTCTCTGACCTCTGCAGCTTTCATGCCCATCTCTCTGGGGAGAAGCAACCAACAAATAAACAAACAAACAATGAGGCTAAAAAGAGGAAGTCGGTACCACTGAAAGTCGCACCTCAGTTATTTTTGCACCTCGGGTTCCCGCCTCGGCCCTCGCTCAGTTATGGGAATTTCACACTTTCTAAGCAGCTGTAACCCTGAGAGCCCCCGCTGGGTGTTGTCCAGTGTTCTCGGTTGACGCTTGTCTTGACTCTCATTTGGGGGAGGAGAGGGACTGTCTCAGCGGCACAGATCCCTCAGACACACGGCACGACAGACACCGAGCAGCGCTGGGCTCTCGTCCAGAATCCCTGGCCCAGAATGCCCGGCCACAACACACCATGCCTGGTCATTCGGTCAGTGAACTCTTGGCTTGTCTTATGAGTGCGGGGGGGCGGGTCTAGGTGGGCTGAGGTCTCCCCTGAGTCTAAAGACCAGTGGGGAACATCCCCCTGTGCAGACACAGTAGGAAGCCAGGGTGCAGCACATGGCTCCTTCTGCATGGCCTAGGTGTGCTGAGAGCCTGAGAGAGGTAACCCAGGGGTCTCCCCTGAGCTCTGAAGAGCACGGGGGTACATCCCCCTGTGCAGATGCAGTAGAGGGGCAGGGTGCAGCGCATGGCTTCCCATGCATGTCCTGGATGTAACCTAGGGCAGGCTGTGCCCCCCCAAAGGCAGAGATGGGGGGACAGAGCTGCATCCTCACACCCCACCCAGCAGCCAGGAAACCAGGGGTGAAAGGGCTCCATGGTCCCAAGAGCCCAGGAGTGGGGGCACCCGCAACAGATCTGGGGGAGCCCAGAACCGAGCTAGCAGGGGAAGCAGATTTCAGCTGAGGGGCACCAGCAGTGCTGGGTGGGAAAGCTGCACTGGCATGGGCTGCAGGTGGAGAGTGAGGGGCTCCGGTAGGGCTGGGGTTTTCGGGCTAGGCCGGCAGGGTCTTCAGGTCAGGAGTGAGGGGCACTGGCAGAGCTGTGACAAGCCCAAGGCAGGGCTGCGGGGCTGTGGGTGAGGAGTGAGGGGCACTGGGGGAACCTAGCCCTGCTAGCAGGAATTTCAGGTCAAGAATCTAGGGTTGGGCTAGCAGGGTGTGTGGCTTGTGAGTGCTGGGCACCAAGGGGGCAGAGGAAGTACAGGTTGCATATTGGAGTAAGGGGCGCTGGCAGGGCTAGGGGAGCCCAGGCTTAGCAGGGCCTGTGGGTCGGGAGTGAGGGGCACCAGCAGGGCTGGGGGAGCCCAGGGCTGGGCTAGCAGGGCCTGTGGGTTGGGAGTGAGGGGCTCCAGCAGGGCTGGGGGAGCCCAGGGCTGGGCTAGCAGGGCCTGTGGGTTGGGAGTGAGGGGCACCAGCAGGGCTGGGGGAGCCCAGGGCTGGGCTAGCAGGGCCTGTGGGTTGGGAGTGAGGGGCTCCAGCAGGGCTGGGGGAGCCCAGGGCTGGGCTAGCAGGGCCTGTGGGTTGGGAGTGAGGGGCACCAGCAGGGCTGGGGGAGCCCAGGGCTGGGCTAGCAGGGCCTGTGGGTTGGGAGTGAGGGGCACCAGCAGGGCTGGGGGAGCCCAGGGCTGGGCTAGCAGGGCCTGTGGGTTGGGAGTGAGGGGCACCAGCAGGGCTGGGGGAGCCCAGGGCTGGGCTAGCAGGGCCTGTGGGTCAGGAGTGAGGGGCACCAGCAGGCTGCAGGAGTCCAGGGCTGGGTTAGCGGGGGACAGGGGTGAGGTGCACCAGCAGGGCTGGGGGAGTCCAGGGCCGGTCCAGCAGGTGTGTGGGGTACCAGTGAGAGGCACTGGGAGGACTAGGGGAACCCAGCAGTCCTAGCAGGGACTGCAGACCAAGATCCCAGGGCTGGGTTAGCGGGGTACAGGAATGAGGTGCACCAGCAGGGCTGGGGGAGCCCAGGGCTGGGCTAGCAGGGCCTGTAGGTCGGGAGTGAGGGGCTCCAGCAGGGCTGGGGGAGCCCAGGGCTGGGCTAGCAGGGCCTGTGGGTCAGGAGTGAGGGGCACCAGCAGGCTGGGGGAGTCCAGGGCTGGGTTAGCGGGGGATAGGGGTGAGGTGCACCAGCAGGGCTGGGGGAGTCCAGGGCCGGTCTAGCAGGTGTGTGGGGTACCAGTGAGAGGCACTGGGAGGACTAGGGGAACCCAGCAGTCCTAGCAGGGACTGCAGACCAAGATCCCAGGGCTGGGTTAGCGGGGTACAGGAATGAGGTGCACCAGCAGGCTGCAGGAGTCCAGGGCCGGTCCAGCAGGTGTGTGGGGTGCCAGTGAGAGGCACTGGGAGGACTAGGGGAACCCATCAGTGCTAGCAGGGACTGCAGACCAAGATCCCAGGGCCGGGCTGGCAGGAGCAATGGATTAGGAGTGGGGGGCACAAGCAGGGAAGTGGGACAGAGGCTCTGAGTCAGGAGTGAAGAGCACCAGCAGGGCTGCGGAGCCCAGGACTGAGCTGGCAGGATCTCTAGCTTGGGATTGAGGGGTACCAGGAGAACCCAGGGCTGGGGTGGCAGGGAGTGATGGGCGTCAGCAGGGCTGGCTGAGGCATGGGATTGGGGGGCACCAGGAGTGCCGGTGGTCAGGGCTGGGCTAACAGGAGTGAGGGGCACCAGCAGCTTTAGAGGTAGCCCAGGGCTGGACTAGCAGGGGGGGTGGGTCAGGACTGAGGGGCACTGGCAGGGCTGGGTGTGTGCAGGGCTGGTCTGGCAGGAGCAACAGGAGGGACTGAGGGATACCAGGAGAGCCTAGGGTTGAGGTTACAGGGGCTACAAGTTGGAAGTGACAGATATCAGCAGGGCTGGACATCAGGGGAGAGATAGATTTGGAGAGCACGAGTAGGGTTGGGGGAGCCCAGGGCTGGGCTAGCAGGAGCTGCAGGTCGGGCCTGAGGGGCACTGGCAGGGCTGGGGAAGCCCAGGGCTCGGCTGGCAGAGGCTGAGGGTCGGGAGTGAGGGCTGGGGAGCCCATGGTCTGGATACCAGGAGGTGCAGATGAAGAAGGGGGGGCTCTGCCGTGCAGTGACGAGGCCGGGCTGGGGTATCTGGAGGCTGAGATGAGAGGTGACCCAGAGCGGGGACAGCCCAGTCTGTGATTTGGGGCTGTGGGGACATCCCCTGAGTTACTTCTATGGGGACCGAATAATCTCCTCTCTGCAGCCCGACTGAATTGGTTTTTTTTTTGTTCTACGAGGATTTAATTGTCTCCTTTCTTTACTCCAATTAAAAAAAAACGTTTGCAACTTAAAACTTTCTGAAGTCGAGCACAGATTTCCCCTTGTTAGACGAAACATCCTGAAATCACTTTGTGGCCCCCAGTCCTGGTGACAGCTCGGTGTTCAGATTGGTAATTTAGCCTGTGAATAGAGGTGGCTCCATGTTTGTGGGGCCCTCACTAGGGACGTGTGGCTATCCCTTTCCAGAGGAGACCAGCTCCTACATCTCACTCTGGAGATGGGGATGTTGGACATCCAGAAATGGAGACACCCACGATTCCTCCCATGCAAGTTAGGAAAGTGGCCAGCAAAATCTTCATCCAAATTAGTTGGAATTTGAGTGATTCTGTGAATGGGGAACCAGCTTAGTAAGACCATGAGCTAGGAGGTATGATAGCCCATCCACGACTGAGTTTGTTCCCCAACTCCCAGAATTCTAACCCTAACCCAACCCTTAAACCCAACTCTTTATACCCCAACTCTTTAACCATGAGCCTCAACCCAACTTCCAGCCACCAAAAGATGAACCAGCTCCTTGACCCCCACACCCAAATCATCCCCATTGCCCTACTATCCTAATCTCATCCGTCATCTTGGCTCTCCTAACCCTATTCTCTAATTCTCACCCTCAGCTTTGACCGTCTCTTCCAACCCAACCCTCTAACCACAGTGTCCCAATCTTACCCCAAATCCTGACCATAGAAGACGCAGGCTGCCATCGTCTTGAGATGCGTAGACTTTTCCTTGTTATTTCTCTTTAAAGGACATAGTTTGATAGGTCTCTGACCTTCAATTTCTGGACCATTGTGTGACAAGTAAAAAATAACAATTCTATCCTTAACTATAACCCCAGTACTACCCCTAACCACCTCCCCATGACCCTAAGCCCACCAGGGCTCTGCATCACCAGTCAGGTATCAAGCATCCTTTCAGCACAACTATCATGTGTCTTGGTCAATTGACCCCTTGGGTTAGGAGTCCAGAGTCTCACTCACCCCTCTAGGAAATGGCAGGAGAAACGGGGGGAAAGTCAGTGGGTGAATGGTTTCAAAACTGGTAGAACTCCAAACAGAAAGGGTCAAAAATTGAACTGGAGTGTGGGAAGGTATTGGACCCTGAGCATTCGGCCATGGCATTTCATTCTTCCGTGGCATCTCACAGCACTTCATCTGAATCACTCACTCCTGTCCTACAGATAATATTAACTGTTATTCACACCCAAAGAGCTCTCATGGCCAAGTTGACTTGGAAAGTCCCGGTCATTCCTGTGAAGGGTCCAGGGACTTCCCAGAATGCTTCATTGAGCAACAGACTTGATAATGAACCACTAGCGGGCTGATGATCTTAGCTATAAACTTAGGAGCCTAATGAGAGCATGACATTTATGAGTCCTACCCTGTTAACACTGCAAGTATAACATGTGCGCCTCTTCAGACAGATCTCTAAGAAATCAGTCGTTAGTGACATGATGCTCTTTGGAGACCCCTGTAATACCCTCAAATTTCACTTTTATGGTCAAAATCTTGGGTTGTTTCTAGCTGCAGAAGCTGAGATTTCTCCAAGGGGAATTTCTCTGCCACTTAAGCATTTAATTCCCTTTGGTTCCTCAGGAAAATGCCACCTCCAGTTACTGGTACAACCCTCCATTCTGTGAAATTGACCCTTTGTAGGGCTCAGTGCAACATCTGCACCAGGCATCGTTTGGTTCGAAGAGTAGAGGTTGAGACAACGGACTCCTGGGTTCTCTACTCAGCTCTGGACTGACCTGCTGTGACCATGTCCCTTCCTCTGTCTCTCTGCCTTGCTTTCCCCTCTGAGTATTTCCTTTCCTGCACATCCTAAGAGCATAGTAACACAGAGCATGGTGCGGGTTCAGTCGGGGCCACATCTCATGTTCTTTCCCTTTCTATTTCTGCAGTTAGTCCCGAAGCCCCGTCTGTCTTTCCCCTCACTTCCTGCTCCGCTGAAGCCACCAGCTCCCAGGTCACCTTTGGCTGCCTGGTCAAAGGCTATTTCCCTGAGCCAGTCTCTGTGGAGTGGAGCCCCAGCATCGGCTCCACGGGTCTGAAGACCTACCCCTCCATGAAGCACACTTCTGGCGACCTCTACTCACTCAGCAGCCAAGCCACCGTCCCGCCCAGCAGCTGGGAATCCAACACCTATCGCTGCAACGTCAAGCATGAACCCACCGGCTCCAGCATCACCAAGGAAATCCCAAGTAGGTGCAGGGCAGCCGAGAGAGGGAAGTGGGAGGAGGTCACTGATGGAGTGATGACTGCAGGGAGATAGGGTGGGAGCCTGGATGGAGGGAAAGAGAGAGATGCCCTGGAGAGGAACGAATGTCTGGGGTTACGTAGGCGGTGTTGGATCTGGAGAAGGGGGAGGGAGCCGTACAGAGAAAGGGGGAGGGATGAGAAGAGAGAGATCCTGCAAATGGGTCTTTCCACTGCTGGGAGAAGGGGCAGAGGTCTCCAAAGGGGGCACTGTGCGGTCGGCAGCAGAATGCCAAATGGGGAGGGGCATGATACAGGGAAAGTGGTGGAGGGACTATCAGGGGCCTGTAAAATTAACACCTGCCACCCTTCTCCCAGAACCCACACGTATCGAACCCACGGTGCAAGTCTACCACTCCTCCTGCACCACTAAGCCAAGCACCATCCACCTGCTCTGCCTCATCTCCGGCTTCTCCCCCATGCCCCTGATGGTGGAGTGGCTGGTGGATGGTGAGCCCGGGCAGCTTCGTGGAGATACGGCCCCTGCCAAGAAGGATGCCAGTAGCCCCACCTTCAGCACCCACAGCAATGTCAGTGTCTCCCAAGAAGACTGGATGCAGGAGAAGATATACACCTGCAAGGTGTCCCACCAGGGCAAAACAGTGGAGAAGCAAGCCAGCAAGTGCAAAGGTGACACACAGATGGGATGCTTTGGAAGGCTGGGAAAGGGCTGGGTTTGAAGGAGGAGAAGGGAGTCTGGGGTGGGCTCGGACAGGGAGAGCAGGTCTAGTGCCTGACGTAGGCTCTCTTGTTTCCAGGCGGAATTACATATAGAAGCAACATCCTTGTTTTCATGGTGCCCCCAGCCCCTTCTGAAATGTATGTAGATCAGAGCCCCATGCTCACCTGCCTGGTGGTCAACCTGTCTACTGTGGCTGGCCTGACAGTGATCTGGACCTGGGAGAAGTCAGGGCCCCTTAACCCTGGACCCATTGTCAAGAGTAGGCAGCACAATGGCACCTTCACCGCCTCCAGCTCCCTTCCCATCGTCCTCCATGACTGGGAGTCTGGAGAGAAATACACCTGCAAAGTGGAGCACTCGGAGCTTCCCTCACCCATCATCAGATCCATCTCCAAGAAGCAAGGTAGGAGGAGAGTACGGTTCCTAAGGGAGAGACCCCTATTACAGCCCCCAGCAGGGAGGGATGGTCTTTCAGGGGAAGCCCCAACCCCCAGCATCATGGGATCCTGGCCCTGGGTCCCTCTGCATCCATATGATGTGGATACCTTTCAAGTTCCTATTCCTTACCCCAAGACTACCAAATGCCAGTCCCTAGCCCCTCCATCCTGCAGGAGACAGGTCATGTTCCTACAGTCCATCACACATACACTCAATCACGCATATACACACATGTACACAGGCCCTGTCCTTACCCCCATGTGGTCCCAGCACAGTGATATGCATGGCTCATCTGTGTCTTCCATCCCCACCCACAGAAGGCAGGACGTCTCCTCCGCGTGTCTACCTCCTGCGCCCCCACCCTGAGGAGTTGAGCAGCAACGGAGACTCCGTCAGCCTCACCTGCCTGGTGCAGGACTTCTACCCTGAGCACATCTCAGTGAAGTGGATGGAGAACCAAGAGTCCAAAGACAGCATGAAACCTGTCACCACCTCACCCATGAAGGAAAGAGACGGCGACTCAAACTACTTCCTCTATAGCAAGATGACAGTCGACAAGGACAGCTGGAACAGAGGGATCACCTATACCTGTATAGTCATCCACGAAGCCCTGAAGCCAAAGATGTTCACCCAACGCAACATCCGCAATGTCCCTGGTAAATGAAGATGGCTCCTCCCAGCCCCACTGCTAGCATTGTCTGGTAGAGCTTCCTGTAAATTATCTCTGTGCCATTAATGGTGACAAGTGAATAAATGAAACTACTGTGAGCTCAGCCCAAGGTCTTCTTGTTGCGGTGTCACTGAGTGAAGTCTGTGGGTTGTTCACGGGGGAGAAATTCAAAGGCTGGGGGCTGGGAGATGTCAAGATACTCCAAGGGTTATACCATGGAAGGAAGGGTAGTTACATGGGCAGATACTATGAAAAGAAAAACAGGGTTAAACCATGGAAGGAACAATGCGTAGATACATGAGTAGGTGATGTGGAAGGAAGGATGGATAGACACATGAACAGATGTCCTGGAAGGAAGTATGGGTAGATAAATGGGTAGTTGCTGTGAATGGACAGATGTTTTGACACATATTTAGACACCATGGAAGGGAAGACCAGTTGCTACCATTGAAAAATGGATGAATTGATGAGGTGGAAAGATGGAAAGATACAAAGGTTGATGCAATGGAAAGAATTATTGATGGATACATCATGGAAGCAGTTTTGGAGAAAGGTCTACAGAGACAATTACACATATACTTAGAAAGTTCAGAGGGACAGATATGTTCAGCTCAGTTGGGTGGCCATGTGTTTAGAGAGCAGGTTTCAAGGATACATACATGCTTCTGAGAGAAGGAGTCTGGGTATGTCTACACTACCCTCCTAGTTGGAACTAGGAGGGTAGTGTAGACATACCCTAAGAGACCAACAGATAGTGCAGAGAGAGAGAGAGAGAGAGAGAGAGAGAGAGGTGGGTCAGGGGAGAGAATTACTTGGAGTAAAGTTGCCCTCTTAGTCCCAGACACTGTGGGAAATGCTTCTGGTGTCAAAGGACTCACACCTAAATAGAGAAAGATGGAGATGAAACAGAGACATCAAGAAGGAAAGGACCATCCCAATGTCACATAAGTTCCCTGATAAAAATCAGATCCCCGATTCATTAGACTGCATTTTAATGGGGAACTGATGGCTGGAAAGTTTACGTGTGACATGGGGGTACCAGTGCATCCGCAGATGGGGATGGATGGCTAAATCTATGGAGAAGGTTAGAGGAGTTCCTGTTTTGAAGGATGAGAGGATGAATGTGTGGGTGGCGATAGATGAAGAGAGATGGGCATCAACATGGACGGGAATGAATGGTGACAGAGAAATGAGAATGGATGGATGCATGTGCAGGGTGATGGATGGACAGATGGATGGTTGATGGGTAGAGCAATGGCTGGATGAGTAGGTACAGACGAGAATGAATACATGCGTGAACAAAGCAATGGACAGACGGACGGACAGATGGATGGATGGACGGACGGACGGACGGACGGACGGATGGATGGATGGATGGATGGTTGATGGGTAGGGCAATGGCTGGATGAGCAGTTACAGATGAGGATGAATACATGGGTGAACAAAGCAATGGACGGATGGACGGATGGATGGTTTATGGGTAGGGCAATGGCTGGATGAGCAGGTACAGATGAGGATGAATACATGGGTGAACAAAGCAATGGATGGATGGATGGATGGATGGATGGATGGATGGATGGATGGATGGCTGGCTGGCTGGCTGGTTTATGGGTAGGGCAATGGCTGGATGAGCAGGTACAGATGAGGATGAATACATGGGTGAACAAAGCAATGGACAGATGGATGGATGGATGGTTGGATGGTTGGATGGATGGATGGTTGGATGGATGGTTGGTTGGGTGGGAGAATGGATGCTGAGGTGGGAATGTGGTTTTCATAGGTCTACATGGATGCATGGTAGTAATGGTGGGTGGAGGTTCCAGATAAGGATGTCTGAAGCATAGGATGCCTGGGTTGGTAGCTGAATTACTAGATGGTCCAGCCATTCCTGGCATCCCATTCAGCCGAGATCCTCTGTATCGGGATCAACATACACCCTGACCCACCCTACCACCCCAGACAGGGGTACCACACAGGGATGTTCTAGATGGAGTCAGTGGCAGGGAGCTGATTGAAATACCCTGGCACCTGTATACAACCCGCCTGCTGGTAGGACGCTAAAGGCTCTCCCTCCACCCCCACCCCCCATCCTCAGTGGCAGCTGAGAAGAGGGATCTAGGACAATATACAGGAGAGATCTAGCTCCAGGGATCAGCTCCAGGGACTCTGTCCCCACAAAGTCACAGCACTCGTTGAGCTGTTAGCTGGAGCAGATACTAAGCAAGCTAAAATGTCACTAGCTTTGCTGACGCAGAGGGCCCAAGTCATGGGGTGGCACAAACGATGCAGATTGCCCTTCTGTCCCCATACGAGCCCCCCTCCTCCATGGCTCCTCACTCAGATTTGCACCCCTTAAGTGCAAATCAGCCCCAGCCATGGATGGCTGAGTGCAGGCCTCAAATCAATCAGTGCCCAGCACAGAGGTCACGCCTGGTGTTAAGGCTGTTACCCTGGGGTGCAACACAAGGTCTAAATGTGGAGGTGCACAGAGAGGAGGGGAGTGGGGGGTTGTCTGACAGAGAGAGCGAGAGAGAGAGAGAGAGAGAGAGCTCAGTCCAGTGCACATGGACCTACATATACCATTCCATGACACAGGGAGCCTCTCACCTGAGCTGTTGTGCTTGTACACACAGAGAGAAACCCAACACAGGGACGGTACCATATTTTTGTGAATACAGGCAGTCCCCGGGTTACGTACAAGATAGGGACTATAGGTTTATTCTTAAGTTGAATTTGTATGTAAGTCAGAACTGGTACATATTGTAGGGGAAACTCTAGCCAAACATTTCTCCAGAGCTCAGTTTTATTCTCCCACACCTCACTTCCCTCAGTCCTTTATTCTCAAGCTGAGGTGTCTGCTGAGAAAAGCCGCTCCGTGTCTCCCTGGTCTGCTGGGGGGGGCGCTAGCTTCGCGTCTCCCTAGTCTGCTGGGGGGAGCGCTAGCTTCGCATCTCCCTGGTCTGCTGGGGGGAGTGCTAGCTTCGCGTCTCCCTAGTCTGCTGGGGGGAGCGCTAGCTTCGCGTCTCCCTAGTCTGCTGGGGGGAGTGCTAGCTTCGTGTCTCCCTGGTCTGCTGGGGGGAAACAGCTAGTGCGGGGTTGCCTCACCCTGTTTGTAAGTAGGGATCCGATGTAAGTCGGATCCATGTAACCCGGGGACTGCCTGTATACCCTGCACCCAAATATAACCTGCACCCGAATATAACCCGCGTTTTTTGCTATTTCAATAAAAAAACATTTGTATACCCTGCGCACGAGTATAACCCGCGTGTTATATAAGACTGTGCTGAGGGTATATTTAGGGTGCACGGGTATATTTATGGTGCGGGGGGTTAGGCTCCCAATCCAGGACTGAACAACGTGGGGAAACTTACAAGGGGTTCCGCAGCTGGGAACCCTCCAGAGCCAGGGCAAAGGTATCCCCATCAGAGGCGCAAGGTGGGAGACTCCCAGCCCGGGCTGACAAAGGGAAGGAAGTTGCGGGACATGGTTCGGGACAACAAGTCAGGCACCGGCCCGGGAGCAACAAGCGAGTGCACAGCGGGTCCGGCGTGTGGCGGCGGCGGCTGCAGGCAGGGAAGGGCGCCCGGCTGGATCACGCAGGAGCAACGAGCAACAAGCACCATGCCCCGGCTTTGCTCCTGTAAGCCGTGGCCACCTGCAGACTCCTGCCACTGCTGCTGGCCACCGAGCAACTTGCTTCGGGCTCCTTCCCTTTGTCAGCCTCCCGCCAGCCCAGCAAAAGTAGTGAAAGGGTGGGGGCAGGGGAGGGGAATAAGGGATCTTGCGGAAAAGGGTTTATTTTCTGCAAGATGCCTGTCTAGACTGGCGCTTTTTTCCGGCAAAGCTCGGAGCCGGAAAAAAGCGGCAGCCATGTTCATGCAAATGCCGCGGGGAAAATTTAAATCCCCGGGGCATTTGCAATTCCGACTGGTCTCATTAGCATCCCTTTTCCGGAAAAGGGTGCCAGTGTAGACACAGTCGGAGTGGTGTGGGGTGAAACAGCCCAGCTCTCTCTGTGACATTAGCTGACTCAGAAGTGACATCTCTTTCTCTCCCCCCAAGAGATGATCATGTCTGGCGAGTTTTACACTGAGGACGATGAGGAGGAGTTCGACAGCCTCTGGAGCACCATCACGGTCTTCTTCACCCTCTTCCTCGTGAGCGTGTGCTACAGCGCCACGGTGACTCTGTTCAAGGTGAGAGAGGGCGAATGTGGGAGAAGCTAGGTTAGAATAATAGGACAGTAGAACTGGAAAGGACCTTGAGAGAGTCATTAAGTCCAGTCCCCTGCCTTCCCGGCAGACCAAGCACCATCTAGACCAGGGGTGGACAATAATTTTGGAACTTCACAACTTTCAGGGTACATCTAGACCAGTGGTCCACCATTTGGGGTTGCCGGGCGCCAGGGGGCATGGCCGTTCGCCCACCGGGCGCCCAGGGGAGGCAGGGCCCCCCCATAGCCGCATTCCGGGGGCCGGCGCTCTCCCCTCAAGCGCCGCGCGCCCGGGGCCGGCGCTCTCTCCCCCCTCCCCCAAGCGCCGCGTGCCCGGGGCCGGCGCTAGCGCTTCCTCCCCCCGCCCCCAAGCGCCGCGCACCCGGGGCCGGCGCTGGCACTCTTCCCCCCCCCATGCACCGCGGGGGGTGAATCCGCGGTGCCCCCGGGGCCGGCGCTCACCGTGCGCCACGCGCCTGGGGCCGGTTCCGGCACCACGCATGCGCCACGTGCCCGGGGCCAGGCCAGCCCTGAGCACTTGGCGGGCAGTAGTGTAGACACAGGTAGGCTACGTCTAGACTGGCATGATTTTCCGTTAAAAGCATTTTCGGAAAAGAGCGTCTAGATTGACACGGACGCTTTTCCGCAAAAGCACTTTGCCAATCTAGACGCGCTTTTCCACAAAAAAGCCCCGATCTCCATTTCCGCGATCTGGGCTTTTTGCGGAAAACAAATCTGAGCTGTCTACACTGGCCCTTTTGCGCAAAAGTTTTGCGCAAAAGGACTTTTGCCCGAACGGGAGCAGAATAGTATTTCCGCAAGAACACTGACAATCTTACATGAGATCGTCAGTGCTTTTGCGGAAATTCAAGCGGCCAGTGTAGACAGCTGGCAAGTTTTTCCGGAAAAGCGGCTGATTTTCCAGAAAAACTGGCTAGTCTAGACACAGCCGTATAGTTTTGTTGACAAAAGGCCACTTTTGTTGACAATACCCTGTAGTCTAGACACACCCTCAGAAGTGGATGGAGGCTGACCTGGAAGGGGAGGGGCCACAGGCAGAAGGGGTGCGGCCTTGTGCAGAAGGGGCGGGGTTGAGAGCCACCCTACCGGGAACTTTGCCTGGCTTGAGGTCCCTGCCCCTGACTTGTGGCCAATGGCAGGGACCTGGAGCGGAGGGGAGGGTGCTGAGGCTAGCCTCCTCCCAGAGTTGTCTGCGATGAGAGCTTAGATTTCATATCACAGGGCTTGCAGGTCCTGGCCCCGCTGCTAACCTGTTGCTGCAGGTAAAAACCCTTTGGATAGAAGTCGTTGAAAGGGCTCACGCCTCCGGGCAGTTCCCAGGCAACGGGCCAGTGGGGGCAGAGCTGTGAGCTCTTTTCAATTGCTTCTCTTTAAAGTAGGGATGTGAAGGACGAGTTGACTTAGTTGCTTCTTCCCTCCTTGCTGCCTCTATCAGGAGGAGGCAGCAAGTGGGGGAGGGGAGAGGAGGGGGTACTTCAAAACAGCAGCACCACATGGAGCTTGGGGCCAGCTGTTCCCCATGACTGCTAGGCAATGCTGCCTGACAAGCATAGGGAAGGCAGAAGCCTGTCTTACTTCAGAGACTGGGCCAGCCAGACTCTGCTCTCAGGTTCAGAGGGTAACCAGGAAGACACAAATCACTTAATGCGAAGACATGCAAGGTTTATTAGGTATTACAGGTGATATAAGAAGCAAAGGCAAGAGAAGGCTCATAACATCCCTTTGGCTTGCTGGGGACTCTGACTCAGCAAAGGATGGTTTCCTAGGTCAGGTCTGAAAGGCACCTCTGTACAGTTCCAGGTCCTTCAGGAAGTCCAACGAGCATTGGCAACATTAAACAATATACAGTAAAACCTGTGTTATCCGGCATGCTCGGGGATTAGGGCATTCTGGTTATCCAAACATTCTGGTTATCTGAGAGTCCCATCAACCTAGGACAAACCAATGGACACTCAGGGTACGTCTACACTACATGGCTCCGTCGACGAAGCCATGTAGATTTGTTTATTGGGCAAAGGGAAATGAAGCGGTGATTTAAATAATCGCAGCTTCATTTCAATTTACATGGCTGACGCGCTGAGCCGACAAACAGCTGATCAGCTGTTTGTCGGCTCAGCGTGGCAGCCATGTAAATTTAAATCGCTGCTTCATTTTCCTTTGCCTATAACCCTCATCTACATGGCTCCATCGATGGAGCCCTGGGCTACGTCTAGACTGGCCCCTTCTCCGGAAGAGGCATGCTAATTTCTAACTTTGGAATAGGGAAATCCGCGGGGGATTTAAATATCCCCCACGGGATTTCAATAAACATGGCCACGCTTTTTTTCCTACTTTCAGGTAGGAATAAGAGATCCTCCGGAATAGGGCTTTATTCCGGAGGTTCGCGCCAGTCTGGACGCTCTTTTCCGGCTTTTCCCCAAGCCGGATAAAAAGCACGGCCATGTTTATTTAAATCCCGCCGGAGAAGGGGCCAGTCTAGACGTAGCCCTGTAGTCTAGACACAGCCTCATAGTGAAACTCAGGTTTTTAATATCAGTAGTTTTGTAGTGTGAGAGGCAGTTGGTGTCACATTTCTATTTTGAGTGAAAGATAATTAGTACTTCTTCAATCAAAAATTGTTAAGCCAATCGTGGCAAACGTGTGTGCCCGAAGAGGTGACCGTATTGTGGCTGGGGTCAATGCCGGTTCACAACGCTTTCTGGTTAACAGAGTGCCGGATAGCAAAGCTTTCACGGTATAGCCCGTACACAAAATTCGAGAAGCAGCAACGAACTACGTGCAGAGGAACTCCCCCCCAAAAAACCAAACATCTGCCTGTGTGAGATGACTCCCACGGGCCAGCTCGTGTACCCCGAAGTTCATCTATACGATGTGGTGAGCTCACCCACACTGGGCCCTGCCTGTCTCTCTAACGAGCGAGCGAGCAGGGAATTTTCCGTGCTAACAGCAGGCCAAAGCCTGGTTTCTAGTTGGCAGAGGTGAGAACTGGGAAGAGACACTAACTCCTCAAAATACAGTGGTCTTCTGGTTTTCCCACCACAACAGAGCCCTTTAAAGGGAAGCACTGGAAAGGGCTTGCGGCTCCCGGTGCCCCTAGCATGTTGCTAGGGAGCCAAAGATGAGGAGCCATTTCAGATGTTTCTATTTATAGTTCTGGAGCCTTCCGGAAGACACGAGCCCTAAAGGGAGCGGGGTCTGGGACTACCTCAGGGGCCAGATCAAAGCCCTTGGAGGGCCGGATTCCACTGGCTGAGAAGCTTTTCCCCACCCCAATTTAGGCCTTTCCTGACAGGTGTCTGTCTAACCTGCTCTTACCTATCTCCACTGATGGAGTTTCCACAACCCAGTAGCACAGTAGCATGCAACACGGGAGGGGAAGAATGAATGGAGGAGGGAAAGAGGAAGACAGAGGCTGGATGCAGTGAGATGCAAACATAAAAGCCGGACGGCATGACACAGACGGACAGCCAGAGCTGCTCCCCCATGCTCTGACCCCCTCTCATGCCTGCCCTCTCTCTTGTCCCTCTTTGCAGGTGAGGTGGCTGCTTGCCATAGTGCTGCAGCTGAAGCGGGCGAGCGACCCCGAGTACAATAACGTGAAGCAGCGCGTGGTGTAGGGGGGCGGCCCCCTTTCTCTGGCATCGCCGTCCTGCCTCCCACAGCGCCCCCCTGCAGCTTGGTGCCCTGGTAGAACCCTGGTGGGGGGCAGAGGGGACTCACAGCCAAGAGCTGGGCTGTGACCGGACACATCGTGTCATGCAGGGAGCCAGTGCCCCAAGCAAGGAGACAACCCGCATCCCTCATCCCTCCTGTGCCCAGCCATTCCTTGCTGTGGCACTGGCTCCGCACCAGTGCGACCGGATCCAGTGAGGAAAAGCCCCAAGTTCCATTCACTGCCCCACTGAACCAGGCAGTCCCCCATCCTGGGCCTGTATAGGATCTGGCGCCTCCTAGTGGGTAAAGGCCCTTTGTCCTTTTCCCTGCCTCGGCCAACCCTCAAACTGGGGTGTCATCACAAATGGCTTTGCTGCTATTGCTGTGAATGTTACATATTTAGCTACTGGCTGTTGTGGTTTAAAAAAAAAAGTTTGTAGTTTGCACTGAGTAACCATAAACAAATAAATAAATGTTCCACATGGGTTCCTTGTCATTCACAACTTCCACCCCTGACTTTCAGGGACCTCTGAGTCCCTCCTCTGTGTCGATAGTGAACAGCACCTCCCATGAAATATAGACTGAGGGGTGAACTAACCCCAGTGGGAGAGGAGGGTCCTAGCTAGAAATCCACAGGGTTGTCCTTCAAGGTTTTCAGGCCAGGACAGAATCAGTGAGAAACAGCAAAGAGCTCTTTGGAAAGAAAGAAAGAAAGAAAGAAAGAAAGAAAGAAAGAAAGAAAGAAAGAAAGAAAGAAAGAAAGAAAAGAGAAAATAAAAGGTGAAAGAAAGAAAGAAAGAAAGAAAGAAAGAAAGAAAGAAAGAAAAGAAAAGAGAAAATAAAAGGTGAAAGAAAGAAAGAAAGAAAGAAAGAAAGAAAGAAAGAAAGAAAGAAAATAAAAGGTGAAAGAAAGAAAGAAAGAAAGAAAGAAAGAAAGAAAGAAAGAAAGAAAGAAAGAAAGAGAAAGCGAAAGAAAAAAGGAAAGAAAGAAAGAAAGAAAGAAAGAAAGAAAGAAAGAAAGAAAGAAAGAAAGAAAGAAAGAAAAGCGAAAATAAAAAGTGAAAGAAAGAAAGAAAGAAAGAAAGAAAAGGTATAAAGGTATGGAGGAAGAGAAATTGATTGCTCAATTACTAAATTACTCGAACAAATTATTAAATAATCCGCTTGTGAACACCTACAGGATAATAGGGTAATAAGGTATAGCCTGCAGGAATCTGTCAAAAATAAACCATGCCAAACTAACCTAATTTCCTTCATTGATCCGGGTCAGTGACCTAGTGGATAGGTGGGAAGCAGTAGAGGTGATATAGCTGAATGTTCATGGTCCCACACGACAGTGTCAGAGGCAAACTAGGGCAATGCAATTTAGATGAAATTACTATAGCATGGGTGCATAACTGGTTGAAGGATCATTCTCAAAGAGTAGCTATCAACAGTTTGCTGTTAAGCTGTGAGTACATATTTAGTGTGGGGGGGGCGGGTATCCCACAGGGGTCTGTTCTGGGTTAGATCATATTTTCTTTAGTTACTTGGACAACAGAGCAGAAAGCTTGCTCATAAATATTTGTAGATGATACCTAGCTAGCAAGGGTGGCAAGCACTTTGGAGAAAAGGCTATGAATTCAAAACAACTGCGCTTAGGAAGGAAAAAGTGAAATGTATAACTACGACATGGGGACAGAACAGCTTGATCAGAGGTGGGGAAGCTTTTTTGAGGTCGGGGGCTGATGACCCATGGAAAAATCAATTGGGGGCTGTGGGGAGGCAGAAGGGGCTGGAGGAGGGGGTCAGTATGGGCTCCCCATTGCTGGAGGAGGGGGTCAGTATGGGCTCCCCATTGCTGGGGGAGGGGGTCAGTATGGGCTCCCCATTGCTGGGGGAGGTCCTCCCTCTCAGGAGCTAGATCCAGTCTAATATCATCGCAGGAGTGTTAATAAGAGGATTATATTCAAGATATGGGTGCATCTGCTGTCCTGTATCCAGGTCTGGGCATCAAATCTTAGGAAGATATGAACAGACCAGAGAGAGTCCAGAGGAAAGCAACGAAAATGATCAAAGGGAAGTTTAAAAAGGAAGCACGTTTGGTCTTGAGAAAAGAAGACAGAATCACAAAAGGAACCTCAGGGGGTCATCAAGTCCAGTTCTCTGCCCTCACGGCAGGACCAAGCACCCTCCAGATCACCTCTGGTAGACATCTATCCAACCTGCTCTTACATATCTCCAGGGATGGAGATTCCACACACCCCCTAGGCAATTTATTCCAGTGTTTCACCACTCTGATGGGCAGGAAGTTTTTCCTAACATCCAACCTGAATCTCCCTTGCGGAGGGGGAGTTGCTAACACTCTTCAGATCAGTGAAGGGCAGTTTGAAAGGGGTCAGGGATCTGTTGTTCTCCCACGGCCACTGACGGACAAGAAGCAATGGGTTTTATCTGCCGCAAGGCACAGTTAGGTGGGTGATTTGGAAAATGTTTTGCAACTCTCACACTAGTTAAGAGTTTAAGTAATAGAGTCCACGTCCCAGAGGTTTTAAAGACTCACTAGGAGAAATCCTTGTCTAGGTGCACTTGGTCCTACCTCAGTGCATGGGGCTGAACACGGTGACCTGTTGAAGTCCCTCCAACCTGACCTTTCTGTAATTCTTTGATTGATTAGTTTAGCTTTAGCTAGCATCTCTAGCCATGCTTTTCTCTTTGGGGGAGGGACGCAGGCAACCCAGCCAGCCGAAACTCACCAGAGCAGGTGTTTCCTGTTTTTCTCACACCCTGCTCTGCCTGGCGTCCCCTGAGGCTGAGATGCAAAGTTAGCCCTCTCTCTGATGAATTAGTGTGAAGAGCTGGAAAGTCCCGGAGGAAGAAGGGGGCGGGGAGGGCGAGGGGGAGGGGAAGGGGGGGCTTTGTATACCAGCACCCCAAATTCTTACTCTCCCTGTTAGAAACGTGCCCCAAATTTCTACTCTGAATTTTTTGGCTTCCTCTGCTGGATGGAAGAGCTCTCAGAAATCTCCTCACTCACAATCTTCAAAGAACCTTTCAACTTGCCCTTGGATTCATAGACTAGATTTGATACAAATGCACCAGCTCAGCGCACGACCTGGGGTGACTGCGGCTGGAATACTGGAGAAGCTCTGGGCCAGAAAAGAGGAGATGAAGGGGCATCCATTGGCCAATACCTACATGGGGGGGACAGAAATTTGGCAACAGTGGGCTCTTGGCTCTATACAACCAAGGTCTAGCTGGGATCAGTGGCTGGGAGATGAAGCAAGGCAGAAATGTTGGGGTCGTGAGTTGGGTAGCTGAATTTCTGGTCCACCAATAGGGCTCCTCACTTCCGCCACATACATTCCCAGTAGGTCATCTTCCCAGTTGCCTCTTTCTCAGGGACTCCCCAGTCTGCCCCACATGCCAGCAATCATGTTCCCCTCCTTCCCAGTTCCCCCAGAGAAGGGAGGTCCATTCTCTCATCCCTTCCAGAGGTTCTGCATACATCCCTGACCGACCACTCCCATTTCACCCATGCCCACGCCACCTTCTTCCCTTCTTGCCCCCTGCATTCCTGGCCAGCCAGTTATGGGACCACTATAATATCTCAGAAACACTGGGCAGCAGAGACCTATGGTAGGCCATCAAGTCCACCTTGATCTCTTGAGGTCTCTTCGGGTATGTCTACACTGCCACCCTAGTTCAAACTAGGGTGGCTAATGTAGTCATTCGAAGTTGCAAATGAAGCCCGGGATTTAAATATCCCGGGCTTCATTTGCATCTTGCCGGGCGCCGCCATTTTTAAATCCCCGTTAGTATGGACTCCGTGCCCACGGCTACACGCGACACGGAGTAGGTAGTTTGAATTAGGCTCTCTAATTCGAACTACCGTTACTCCTCGTGGATTTAAAAATGGCGTCGCCCGGCAAGATGCAAATGAAGCCCGGGATATTTAAATCCCAGGCTTCATTTGCAACTTCGAATGACTACATTAGCCACCCTAGTTCGAACTAGGGTGGCAGTGTAGACATACCCTTCCAGTTCTAGCATTCTATGATTCTAAGTCCAGGCAGGACTAGGAAGTGGGTAAGCAAGGGGCCAAGCCACGCCAATCACAGGATGTACCCCACCCCGAAAAGGGGCCAAGTTCTTCTGATGTAAAAGGCATGAGGACTGAGTACTAGGAGGTCCCGGCTGGGGGGCGGGCTGGTGGGAAGTGATTGTAAGATGCAAGAAGTTCCTGCCTGAGCTCAGGAGAACCCCTGAATAACTGGGGGAGAGCCAGGCTGCAGGGGGGTGGGGCAGAGAGGTTGGAAGGTTTTGTGTTGATAAAGACAGGGTGGAAAGTTAGTTTGGGAACCCTCAAGGGATGGGCTAAAGATGGACCCAGCAGCCACTTGGCTACAGCCACCCATGGGCAGGCTGCTACCTCGCTGGTCCACAGTGGACTTTGGGGGTGAGTGGGAGTCCATGAAAGTCTAAACATATGAAACATTAGAAAGGTTCATCCTGCCCAGTATCCTGTCTGCCCACAGTGGCCAATGCCAGATGCCCCAGAGGGAGTGAATAGAACAGGGAATCATCCAGTGCGCCATCCCCTATTCTGTGCCCCACCTGGCTGCCCCACACTGACCACGGTGACACACTAGGATTTGGTTTGTGTAAAGGAAGTGTCGTTCTGCGAGTCTAGATCTGTTGAACATTAATACCCTCATGGACCGAGGCCCCCATGGGGTGTCCCCCAGTATGCTGGGGTCATAATTCAAAATGATCTGGACCAGTGTTTCTCAAATTGTGGTCCACGGAGCCCCACGAGACATCTCCAGAGGTTCCACGAGGTTGACAAACTGGAACCATCGATAGGTACAACACATACCATCAGTGGACCGCTGGGGCTCCGCATACATTTTAACACAGGTAAAGGGCTCTAGAGCCCAAAAAGTTTCAGAACCGCTCATCTGGACAAACTGGCTTGACCAAGTCCCGGCTGGGATGGTTGAGTTGGGGTTGGTCTTGCTTTGGGGGGCTGGACTCGATGACGCCTGAGGTCTCTTCCAGCCCTGGGATTCTACGAGTCTATGAACTGGTGAAATTAGATGCAGTTTAATAAGGACCAATGGAAAGTGCTCCCTGTAGGAAGGTGCAATCCATTTCACACACACAGAATGGGAAGTAACTGTCTAGGATGGAGTCCGGCAGAAAGGGATCGAGGGGTCAGAGTGGACCACAAGCTACATAGGAGTCAGCAGCATTCTGCCGCTCTACTCTGCACTAGTTAGGCCTCAGCTGGAGTACTGTGTCCAGTTCTGGGCGCCACATTTCAAGAAAGATGTGGAGAAATTGGAAAGGGTACAGAGAAGAGCGACAAGAATGATTAAAGGTTTAGAGAACATGACCTATGAAGCCAGGCTTCATGAACTGGGCTTGTTTAGTTTGGAAAAAAGAAGATTAAGGGGGGACATGATAGCGGTTTTCAAATATCTAAGAGGGTGTCACAAGGAGGAAGGAGAAAATTTGTTCCTCTTGGTTTCTGAGGACAGGACAAGGAGTAATGGGCTTAAAGTGCAGCAGGGGAGGTTTAGATTGGACATTAGGAAAAAATTCCTAACTGTCAGGGTGGTCAAATATTGGAATAAATTGCCAAGGGAGGTGGTGGAATCTCCCTCTCTGGAGATATTTAAGAACAGGTTAGATAGACATCTCTCAGGGATGGTGTAGACGGAGCTTGGTCCTGCCTTGAGGGCGGGGGACTGGACTCGATGACCTCTCGAGGTCCCTTCCAGTCCTATTATTCTATGGTTCTATGATTCTATGAAAAAAAGCAAACATGATACTGGGATGCATGAAGAAGAGTGTGGTGAGCAAGACATGAGAAGTCGTTCTTCCATCTAATCTGTGCTGATTAGGCCCCAACTGGAGGATTGTGTCCAGTTCTGGGCACCACATTTCAAGAAAGATGTGGAGAAATTGGAGAGGGTCCAGAGAAGAGCAACAAGAATGATGAAAGGTCTAGAGAACATGAGCTATGACGAGAGACTGAAAGAATTGGGCTTGTTTAGTTTGGAAAGGAGAAGACTGAGAGGGGACAGGAGAGCAGTTTTCAAGTATCTAAAAGGGTGTTACAAGGAGGAGGGAGACAAATTGTTCTCCTTGGCCTCTGAGGACAGGACAAGAAGCAAGGGGCTTAAACTGCCAGAAGGGAATTTAGCTTGGACATTAGGAAAAACTTCCTACCTGTCAGGGTGGTGAAACACTGGAATAAATTGCCTGGGGAGGTTGTAGAATCTCCATCCTTGGAGATATTTAAGAAGGGGTTGGACAGACACCTGTCAGGGATTGTCTAGGCCAGTGTTTCTCAACCAGTGGTACAAATACCCTTAGGGGTACTTGAGAGAAATCTGAGGGTTACATCAACAACTGAAACTTGGAGAAAACTGAATTTTGGCTTTAAGTTTTATAGTGTTTTATTATTTTTGCACTTTGTACACCCAAAAATTTCACCGCCTGCCCGGCTATGATTAAGTTGTTTAAACAAATGAGTTGCAATGGTAGAAAACAAAATGAGTGTCTGAAAAGTGTAGGTCCTGGGGGTATTAATAATTTTTTTCTAAGGAAAAGGGGTAATTTATCAAAAAAGATTGAGAAACACCGACCTAGAGGGTGCTTGGTCCTGCCGTGAGAGCAGGGGTGTGGACTCGATTACTTATCGAGGTCCCTTCCAGTTCTGGTGTTCTAGGATTCCATGTTGATCATACTTCTGAGCCTGCCTACCTGCCCTCCAGAGTAAGCTACCAGCCTGTCCTGCCAGGTCAGAAACTCAAGTCTCCCCCAAGGCACAGAGTTGGAGTAACGGCCTTCCCCTAACAGAGCAACCAGCTCATCTCTGGGAGACCCAGTTGCAGGGACTTGACAGCACCGGGGAGCAGAACCCCAAGGGTCAACCGCCCAGATAAATCCGTCTGACTTTGTAAAGTCTTACACAGAGCAAGCTCATCAGGTTTGCTCTCTTTCATAGAATCATAGAATCATAGAATAATAGGACTGGAAGGGACCTCGAGAGGTCATCGAGTCCAGCCCCCCGCCCTCAAGGCAGGACCAAGCTCCGTCTACACCATCCCTGACAGATGTCTATCTAACCTCTTCTTAAATATCTCCAGAGAGGGAGATTCCACCACCTCCCTTGGCAATTTATTCCAATATTTGACCACCCTGACAGTTAGGAATTTTTTCCTAATGTCCAATCTAAACCTCCCCTGCTGCACTTTAAGCCCATTACTCCTTGTCCTGTCCTCAGAAACCAAGAGGAACAAATTTTCTCCTTCCTCCTTGTGACACCCTTTTAGATATTTGAAAACCGCTCTCATGTCCCCCCTTAATCTTCTTTTTTCCAAACTAAACAAGCCCAGTTCATGAAGCCTGGCTTCATAGGTCATGTTCTCTAAACCTTTAATCATTCTTGTCGCTCTTCTCTGTACCCTTTCCAATTTCTCCACATCTTTCTCCATGACGGGCACAGCTGTGCCCTCCTCCCCACCTGCAACAATTATTTACACTGGGCTTGATAATAAATAAATGTGTTTTTAAGAAGTATCACAAGTAGGAGTTAAGTGATTGCAAGTCAAAACAGCCAGATCAAAGCATGTGATCAAGCCAAAATAAACCCAACGCGCCAGCCAAGAAACTTGCCACATGCAAATTCTTACCCTAACAGGTGTTCGAATCATGTTTTTCACAAACTCAGCAGCCTCCTAGAGAGGGTGTCATCCTTCCCCCTGTTCAGTCTTAGATGCTTGCAGCAGACATTTTGGGTAGTGGTAAGCGGAGGGTCTTTGCACTGCTTCCGTTGTTTGGTTTCCCACCTCTATATCCCCTTTGCCCAAGACAGGAATTCTTTGGGTTGCATTCAAACTTTTCTCACTTTGAGTACAAAAGTCCAAGATCCAATTATAGAACCATAGAGCTGGAAGAGACCTCAGGGGGTCATCAAGTCCAGCCCCCTGCTCTCGGCAGGACCAATCCCAAGTAAATCAACCCAGCTAGGGCTTTGTCAAGCCGAGACTGAAACACCTCTAGGGCCGTGTCCAGACTCAGGGGGTTTTTCGGGAAAAGTAGCCTTTTCCCGAAAAAACTTCCCCTGCGTCCAGACTCAAGCCGCGTTCTTTCGAAATTATTTCGAAAGAACGCGGCTTTTCTTTCGATGGCGGTAAACCTCGTTTCACGAGGAAGAACGCCTTCCTTCGAAAGTTCCTCTTTCGAAGGAAGGCGTTCTTCAATGTAAAGAGGCCGTCTTCGAAAGAGAGCATCCAGACTCGCTGGGTGCTCTCTTTCGAAAAAGCGGATTTTTCTTTCGAAAGATCCGCCTGCAGTCTAGACGCGATCTTTCAAAAGAGCCTCTTTCGAAAGATGCTTTCGAAAGAGCATCTTTCGAAAGAAGCCTGCAGTCTAGACATAGCCTAGGGATGGAGATTCCACCACCTCCCTAGGAAACCCATCCCAGTGCTTCCCCACCCTCCTAGCGAAATAGTTTTTCCTAATATCTAACCTAAACCTCCCCCACTGTACCATCCACTCTAGCCAGTACATTGTGGATGAACTAGTCAAGTGGATGGCCAAGGAAACACAACGGCCATGGGAAAAGCATAATTCTTGCTTGAACAGTCGAGCCGGAATATGGGCAGCAGTTGCTGCTATGACTCATTGAAGCATCCAAGAGCATGTGACCAGCTCATGTGACACTGGATTCCATCTTTCCCACCTACTACGTTGGGGGTTTAGAGCTATGAAGTTCCCTCCCCATTAGGGATGTTAAATAGCAACGAATTGAATAGCTGATGAACCTCATGAATTCTTATTGGTTAGTTGACTCTTTTATAGTTCCTGGGTAGCCCCTGTCCTGTGTTGTTGAAACACGAAGAAAAATCAGCTTGGGGATAGGGAGGCTCGTGCATTGTCCTGTCCATATTGAGGCCGGGGTGGACTGGGTAATATATGTGCACCTATCAGGCCTCTGAGCGGGGCAACATAGTACAGCTCTGGGATCCTAGGCTGGAAACTGGAGTTGGGGGGATTGGCTGGAGCATTTCTATTGTTAGCTGAGAAGTGGCTGGTGGAAGAAGTCGTGTCCCGACACCTGGTGTGTCCCCGATGGTATAAATGTTTGTGTTAGCAGAGGGCCGTGTCAATGGGGAAGGAATACTCAGTGGTTTGAGCATTGGCCTACTAAACCCAGGGTTGTGAGTTCAATCCTTGAGGAGGGTGGCCGTTTAGGGATCTGGGGAAAACCTATCAGGGATGGTACCTGATCCTGCTGTGAGGGCAGGGGCCTGGACTTGATGACCTTTCATGGTCCCTTCCAGCTGAATAAGATAGGTGTAGCTTGTTACAGATGCTCACATTGGTGAAGTAAAGAGCTCAATAGTACCACAATTTGAGGTTGTATCCCTTGACAAAACAGAGGCTAGGAACACCATCCCTGCTCACCCAAGCTCATGGAGAACAAAAGCAGTCCACAGAGGGCAGGTCTCTGTTACAGTCTTGGACATCACCACATCCTTTCCCAAGGAGTTCCACAGGTTGACTGTGTGCTGGCAAAGAAATGCTGCCTTGTGTTGGTTTCAAACCTGCTGCCTGTTAATTTTGCTGTGATGGTGCATTGGGGTTTTCCTGTCTCCTGCACCCCTGCACCCCCATAATGGCACAAACAGACTCCACCAGCCAGTAGAATAGAGGGAGTTTATTGCTTCTCCAGGATACAGCACAGCACAGCTGTCATCTGGTTACAGGGCATGCCTAAGAGGCCTCAGCCCCCCTTGAGATGGGGGAGACTAGGCCCCTAAATCCCAGCTGCTTCCTCCATGATACCAGCCAGAAACCTAACTCACTCATTTCCAGCCCTGCCCCCAGCCAGGGCTGCACTCCCCTTCTTTCCATTGTTCCGCTCCCTGGGAGATAACTGGTCAAACAGGTTCGAAGCCCCCTTGCATAATGACTCATCCCCTGCCCTGCTGGGCCATGCTACAGACAGCAGCCAGTGGAGGTCACTCACAACCCAAGCCTAGCAACCAGCAAGGTACCCCCACTACGTCACAGACGCACTTCCTTATTCACATCTGGTGTGGTTTTAAAGACCTCTGTCATGTCAACCCATAGTCTTCTGTTCTCCAGGCTGAAAAGTCTTATTAATCACGGAAACTGGTCCCTTCCGCCCATCATTTTCCTTGCCCTCTTCTGAAACTTTTCAAATACCAACAGATCTTTTCCTGGGGGAAGGGATGACCACACAGGAATGCAGGATTCAAGGGGTGTGTCTAGACTACATGCTCCGTCGACGGAGGCATGTAGATTAGCCAGATCGGCAGAGGGAAATGAAGCCGCGATTGAAATAATCGCGGCTTCATTTAAATTAAATGGCTGCCCCGCTCTGCCGATCAGCTGTTTGTCGGCAGATCGGGGCAGTCTGGACGCGACGCCTTTCTTGATCGGCACAGGTATGCCTCGTGAAACCAGGTTTACCTGTGCCGATCAAGAAAGTCTTCTTTGTCGGCGCGTCGCGTCCAGACTGCCCCGATCTGCCGACAAACAGCTGATCGGCAGAGCGGGGCAGCCATTTAAATTTAAATGAAGCCGCGATTATTTTAATCGCGGCTTCATTTCCCTCTGCCGATCTGGCTAATCTACATGCCTCCGTCGACGGAGGCATGTAGTCTAGACGTACCCAAGGTGTGTGGGTGGATCATGGCTTTATATACGGGCAATATAATACTGTCCATCCGGAAGGCACTCATTGAGGGACTTTTACAGTAATACTAACAAATTAAATGATGAACTGACCTGATTTGCTGTGGGAATATATACATATCCATGGCACAAAGGGCTGCATTAGGAGGATCCTTGCCAACAGATTGAGAGAAGTGATTATTCCCCTCTCTTTGACACTGGGGAGGCCACATCTGGAGGATTGCATCCAGTTGTGGGGCCCCCACTACAGAAAGGATGTGGACAAGTTGGAGTATCCAGCAAAGGGCAACAAAAATGATCCAGGGGCTGAAGCCCATGAGCTACGAGGAGAGGCTGAGGGATTTGGGCTTGTTTAGTCTGTAGAAGAGAAGAGTGAGGGGGGATTTGAGAGCAGCCTGCAACTCCCTGAAGGGAGGTTCCCAAGAGGCTGGAGAGAGACTATTCTCAGTGGTGGCAGGTGGCAGAATGAGGAGCAATGGTTTCAAGTTGCACTGGGGGAGGCCTAGGCTGGACAGTAGGAAAAACCATTTCCCTAGGAGCGTGGGGAAGCACTGGGACGGGTGCCCTAGAGAGGGGATGGAATCTCCATCCTTAGACATGTTTAAGTCCCGGCTGGACCAAGACCTGGCTGGGATAATTGATTTGCCGTTGGTCCTGCTTTGGGGGTTGAACTCGATGACTCTAGGTCTTGTCTAACCATATGAGTTTATGATTCTATGATACACAATAAACATTCCCCCCATCAGACTGTGTTAAAATGAAACTACACAAAACGAAACTCTGAACTCACGCAGCTCTGCCTCTTTCGGGTAATAGTGATCACAAATTTGGCGCCTGAAACCCTGAGGTCTGAGCACAGCCGGGAAGAATTTAGGGTTCGCTGGTGGATACATTTAGAGCAGAGACAGGAAGAAAAATTGGAAGACTGGGCCAAAAGAAATGTGATGAGGTTCAGTAAGGACAAGTGCAGAGTCCTACCCTTGGGATGGAAGAATCCCAAGCATTGGTACAGGCTGGGAACCGACTGGCTAAGTAGCCGTTCTGCAGAAAAGGCCCTGGGGGTTACAGTGGATGAGAAGCTGGAGATGAGTCAACAGGGCGCCCTTGTAGCCAAGAAGGCTAATGGCATATTGGGGTGCATTAGGAGGAGCATTGCCAGCAGATCTAGAGACGTGATTATTCCTCTTTTTTCGACTCTGGTGAGGCCACATTTAGAATATTGTGTCCTGTTCTGTGACCCCCACTATAGAATGGACGTGAACACATTGGAGAGGATCCAGCGGAGGGCAACCAAAATGATTCGGGGGCCTGGAGCACATGACCTACGAGGAGAGGCTGAGGGATTTGGGCTTGTTTAGTTTGCAGAAGAGAAGTGAGGGGGGATTTGAGAGCAGCCTGCAACTCCCTGAAGAGGGTTCCAAGGAGGCTGGAGAGAGGCTGTTCTCAGTGGGGGAAGATGGCAGAATGAGGTGCTATGGTCTCACGTCGCAGCCTTGGGGGAGGGGGGTCAGTCTAGGTTGGACGTTAGGACAAACTATTTCCTTAGGCAGGTGGGGAAGCGCTGGGATGTGGAGGAGGTGGAGGGAGGGGGTGGAGTCTCCATCCCTAGAGGTGTTGAAGTCCCTGCTTGACTAAGCCCTGGCTGGGTTGATTGAGTTGGGTTTGGTCCTGCTTTGCTCAGGGGGTTGGACTCGATGACCCCTGAGGTCTCTGCCAGGCCTGGGATTCTGTGATTCTATAATTCTAAGAAGCAGAAGGAGGGCAGAGCCTTCAGGGAAAGAAACAGAGGAGGGGGAAGAGGCGGGGGTAGGGCGTGGCCATGATGGAAGAGGCAGAGGAGGGGGAAGAGGTGTGACAAGGGCGTGGCCATGAGGGAAGAGGCAGAGGAGGGGGAAGAGGCGGGGGTAGGGCGTGGCCATGATGGAAGAGGCAGAGGAGGGGGAAGAGGTGTGACAAGGGCGTGGCCATGAGGGAAGAGGCAGAGGACGGGGAAGAGGCGGGGGTAGGGCGTGGCCCTGAGGGAATAGGTAGAGGACGGGGAAGAGGTGGGGCTAGGGCGTGGCCATGATGGAAGAGGCAGAGGAGGGGGAAGAGGTGGGGCTAGGGCGTGGCCATGAGGGAATAGGTAGAGGAGGGGGAAGAGGTGGGGCTAGGGCGTGGCCATGAGGGAAGAGGCAGAGGAGGGGGAAGAGGTGGGGCTAGGGTGTGGCCCTGAGGGAATAGGTAGAGGAGGGGGAAGAGGTGGGGCTAGGGCGTGGCCATGATGGAAGAGGCAGAGGAGGGGGAAGAGGTGGGGCTAGGGCGTGGCCATGAGGGAATAGGTAGAGGAGGGGGAAGAGGCGGGGGTAGGGCGTGGCCATGAGGGAAGAGGCAGAGGAGGGGGAAGAGGTGGGGCTAGGGCGTGGCCATGATGGAAGAGGCAGAGGAGGGGGAAGAGGTGGGGCTAGGGCGTGGCCATGATGGAAGAGGCAGAGGAGGGGGAAGAGGTGGGGCTAGGGCGTGGCCATGATGGAAGAGGCAGAGGAGGGGGAAGAGGCGGGGGTAGGGCGTGGCCATGAGGGAAGAGGCAGAGGAGGGGGAAGAGGCGGGGGTAGGGCGTGGCCATGAGGGAAGAGGCAGAGGGGTGGGAAGAGGCGGGGGTAGGGCGTGGCCATGAGGGAAGAGGCAGAGGAGGGGGAAGAGGCGGGGGTAGGGCATGGCCATGAGGGAAGAGGCAGAGGAGGGGGAAGAGGTGGGATTCTTTAGACCCGCCTTCCAGCCCAGTGTGCTGTCTGCCCACAGTGGCCAATGCCAGATGCCCCAGAGGGAATAAACAGAACAGGGAATCCTCCCGTAATCCGTCCCCTGTCACCCATCCCCAGGGTGCCATTCCGCGCCCCATCTGGCCGGCCCACACTGACCACGCTGTCACATGTAGGATTTGGTTTGTGCAAAGGCAGTGTCCTTCTGGCAAGTCTAGATCTGTTGAACAGTAATATCCTCATGGAGCGAGGCCCCCAGGGGGTGTCCCCTAGTATTCAATCCAAAATGATCTGGACAAACTGGAGAAATAGTCGGAGGCCAGTAGGATGAACTGAATAAGGAGAAATGCAAAGAGCTCCGCTTAGGAAGGGACAATCCATGTCACACACACAGAGTGGGAAGCGACTGTCTAGGAAGGAGCCCTACAGAGAGGGATCTAGGGGTCACAGAGGACCACAAGCTACATAGGAGTCAGCAGTGTGACGCTGTGGCAAAAATACGCAAACATGATACTGGGCTGCATGAACAGGAATGTAGAGAGCAAGACCCGAGACGTCGTTCTTTTGCTCGGCTCTGTGCTGGTTAGGCCTCAGCTGGAGGATTGTGTCCCGTTCTGGGCAGCGCATTTCAGGAAAGAGGTGGAGAAATTGGAGACTGTCCAGAGAAGAGCAACAGAAATGATGAACGGTCTGGAGAACGGAAGCGATGAGGGAAGGCTGAGGGAATGTTTAGTTTGGAAAAGAGACGACTGAGGGGGGACAGGAGAGCGGTTTTCAAGTATCTAAAAAGGTTTCACAAGGAGGAGGGGGACAAATTGTTCTCCTTGGCCTCTGAGGACAGGACAAGAAGCAATGGGCTTAAATTGCAGCGAGGGAGGTTTAGGTTGGACATTAGGAGAAACTTCCTACCTGTCAGGGTGGTTCAACACTGGAATAAATTGCCCGGGGAGGTTGTGGAATCTCCATCCCTATAGATATTTAAGAACAGGTTGGACAGACACCTGCCAGGGATCACCTATACCAGTGTTGGTCAACCAGTGGTACGAGTCCCCTTAGAGGTACTTGAGAGAAATCTGGGGGTTACGTCAACACAACAGAAATTTGGACAAAACTGAATTTTGGTTTTAAGTTTCACAGAGTTTTATTATTTTTGTACTTTTTACACCAAAAAATGTCATTGCCCACCTGGCTACGATTAAGTTGCTTAAACAAATGAGTTGGAATGGTAGAAAAAATGTTGCGTGTCTGAACACTGTAGGGACTGGGGGTATTTAGGATTGTTTTTTAAAAGGGCTATTTTATCAAAAAAGATTGAGAAACACTAGTCTAAAGGGGGCTTGGTCCTGCTGTGAGGGCAGGGGAGTGAACTCGATGACCTGTCGAGGTCCCTTCCAGTTCTGGTGTTCTAGGATTCCATGTTGATCATACCTCTGAGCCTGCCTACCTGCCCTCCAGGGTAAGCTACCAGCCTGTCCTGCCGGGTCAGAAACTCAGGTCTCGCCCAAGGCACAGAGATGGTCAGTCTCCCCACATCAGAGCAACCAGCTCATCTCTGGGGCTGTGTCCAGACTCAGGGGTTTTTTCGGGAAAAGTAGCCTTTTCCCGAAAAAACTTCCCCTGCGTCCAGACTCAAGCCGCGTTCTTTCGAAATTATTTCGAAAGAACGCGGCTTTTCTTTCGATGGCGGTAAACCACGTTTCACGAGGAAGAACGCCTTCTTTCGAAAGTTCCTCTTTCAAAAGAAGGCGTTCTTCAATGTAAATAGGGCTTCCTCGAAAGAGAGCATCCAGACTCGCTGGGTGCTCTCTTTCGAAAAAGCGGATTGCTCTTTCGAAAGATCCGCCTGCTGTCTAGACGCGATCTTTCGAAAGAGGCTCTTTCGAAAGATGCTTTCGAAAGAGCCTCTTTCGAAAGAAGCCTGCAGTCTAGACATAGCCTGGGAGACCCAGTTGCACAGACTTGACAGCACCCCAATGGTCAACCCCCCAGATAAATCCGTCTGACTTTGTGTCAAGTCTTACACAGAGCGAGCTCATAAAGTTTGCTCTCTTTCTCCATGACGGGCACAGCTGTGCCCCCCTCCCCACCTGCAACGATTATTAACTCTGGAGTTGATAATAAATAAATGTGTTTTTAAGAAGTATCACAAGTAGGAGTTAAGTGATGGCAAGTCAAAACAGCCAGATCAAAGCATGTGATCAAGCCAAAATAAACCCAACGCGCCAGCTCATTCTACTACACCAAGAAACTTGCCACATGCAAA
Source organism: Pelodiscus sinensis (assembly GCF_052426305.1). NCBI lineage: Eukaryota > Metazoa > Chordata > Testudines > Trionychidae > Pelodiscus > Pelodiscus sinensis. Next base: position 4,424,314 of record NC_143081.1, on the reverse strand, counting down.
TTCTTACCCTAGCAGGTGTTCGAATCATGTTTTTCACAAACTCAGCGGCCTCCTGGCTTGGGCCTCATCCTTCCCCCCCATTCAGTCTTAGATGTTTGCAGTAGACATCTTGGGTGGTGGTAAGAAGAGGGTCTTTGCACTGCCTCTGTTGTTTGGTTTCCCATTTTTATATCCCCTTTGCTCAAGGCAGGAATTCTTTGGGTTGCGTTCAAACTTTTCTCACCTTGGCCGTGTCCAGACTCAGGGTTTTTTTCGGGAAAAGTAGCCTTTTCCCGAAAAAACTTCCCCTGCGTCCAGACTCAAGCCGCGTTCTTTCGAAATAATTTCGAAAGAACGCGGCTTTTCTTTCGATGGCGGTAAACCTTGTTTCACGAGGAAGAACGCCTTCTTTCGAAAGTTCCTCTTTCGAAAGAAGGCGTTCTTCAATGTAAATAGGGCTTCCTCGAAAGAGAGCATCCAGACTCGCTGGGTGCTCTCTTTCGAAAAAGCGGATTGCTCTTTCGAAAGATCCGCCCGCAGTCTAGACGCGATCTTTCGAAAGAGGCTATTTCGAAAGATGCTTTCGAAAGAGCCGCTTTCGAAAGAAGCCTGCAGTCTAGACATAGCCCTTGAGTGTACAAGTGCAAGATCCAATCATAGACTCATAGCATCAAAGAGCTGGAAGAGACTGCAGGAAGTCATCACGTCCAGCCCCCTACCCAAGGCAGGACCAATCCCAACTAAATCAACCCTGCCAGGGCGTTGTCAAGCTGAGACCAGCCACCATCCAGCTTTCCTGGAAAAGCAAGAATATTCACAGGTCATTGGTTTGAGTACCAAATCATTGGCTGTGTCTAGACTGGCCAGTTTTTCCAGAAACTCAACCACTTTTCCGGAAAAACTTGCCAGCTATCTACACGGGCCGCTTGATTTTCTGCAAAGCACTGACTTCCTACTGTAAGCAATCAGTGCTTTTTGCGGAAATACTATTCTGCTCCCGTTCGGGGAAAAGTCCCTTTTGCGCAAAAGGGCCAGTGTAGACAGCTGAGATTTGTTTTGCGCAAAAAAGTCCCGATCGCGAAAATGCCGATCGGGGCTTTTTTGCGCAAAAGCGCGTCTAGATTGGCCACGGATGCTTTACCGCAGAAAGTGCTTTTGCGGAAAAGCGTCCATGCCAATCTAGATGCGCTTTTCTGAAAATGCTTTTAACAGAAAACTTTTCCGTTAAAAGCATTTCTGGAAAATCACGCCAGTCTAGACGTAGCCATTATGTTTTTGGAGTATCACAAAGCCAATTTTCATAAAGCAGGGGGGGAGGGACATAACACAATGGTTGTATTGGAAGTTATCCATGTTGACAATGTACCCGTATTTCAAAGGGTTGCTCCTGAGGTAACAGCCGCTAAGTAGCTTACATCTACTCTAGCCAGTACACTGTGGATGAACCATTCAAGCGGATGGCTCAAGAAACACAACGGGCCGAAGAAGAAGCATATTTCCTGCTTGATAGGGTTTTCTGTGAACATTCAAGCCAGGACATGGGCAAGTCTCACTCATGTATACTCAACCTCATCCCCCCCCTCCCTCCGGCAACTCAACACCTGGAAACACTAAGGGTACGTCTAGACTACATGCCTCCGTTGACGGAGGCATGTAGATTAGCCAGATCGGCAGAGGGAAATGAAGCCGCGATTAAAATAATCGCGGCTTCATTTAAATTTAAATGGCTGCCCCGTTCTGCCGATCAGCTGTTTGTCGGCAGATCGGGGCAGTCTGGACGCGACGCGCCGACAAAGAAGACTTTCTTGATCGGCACAGGTAAACCTGGTTTCACGAGGCATACCTGTGCCGATCAAGAAAGGCTTCTTTGTCGGCGCGTTGCGTCCAGACTGCCCCGATCTGCCGACAAATAGCTGATCGGCAGAGCGGGGCAGCCATTTAAATTTAAATGAAGCCGTGATTATTTTAATCGCGGCTTCATTTCCCTCTGCCGATCTGGCTAATCTACATGCCTCCGTCGACGGAGGCACGTAGTCTAGACACACCCTAAGGGAGCAAAGACTGAACCGGGGAGGTGGTCCCAGGCAGGAAGGTGGGAACCTCACCCCATGTATGGGAGACTGATGAACAGTTTGTACCATCAGAGAGAGCCATGGCTTGAGTCAAACTTTGTCCAGTGTACAGAACGTAGATTGCTATGTTGTTTATTTTATTTAGTAACCCACTTTGATTTGTAAAGTATTAATAAGAATCGTAGAATTCAAGGGTTGGAAGAGACCTCAAGAGTCATCAAGTCCAGCTCCCTGGACACAGCTGTGTGAGTTCAGAGTTTCATTTTGCGTAGATTCATATTAACACAGTCTGATGGGGGAAATGATTATTGTATATCATAGAATCATAAACTCATAGGCTACGTCTACACTGGCATGATTTTCCGGAAATGCTTTTAACGGAAACGTTTTCTGTTAAAAGCATTTTCAGAAAAGCGTGTCTAGATTGGAAGGATGCTTTTCCGGAAAAGCACTTTTTGTGGAAAAGCGTCCATGGCCAATCTAGATGCGCTTTTCCACAAAAAAGCCCCGATGGCCATTTTTGCGATCGGGGCTTTTTTACGGAAAACAGTCCTGTTCTGTCTACACTGGCCCTTTTGCGCAGAAGTCTTTCAGAAAAAGACTTTTGCCCGAACGGGAGCAGCATAGTATTTCTGGAAAATCACTGACGATCTTACTTGAGATCATCAGTGCTTTTCCAGAAATTCAAGCAGCGAGTGTAGACAGCTGGCCGTTCTTATTTTTTTATGTTATGTTCTTATTTTGTCCCGTGGTGTGACTGAGTCTGATTTTCCTCATCCCACCATATTTCTGTGATGCCTGTGATAGCCATATCCTCATTCAATACGAGACACCCCGCTTCATCCATCTGATTAGCTGCACATCTAGCAGGGGTACAGAAGAACTTTAAAAAGTTGTCCCCTTTTTAGCCATCGGCCACTATGTTATGCTGGCGAATGGGACACTCCCTGATCAGATTCTGCCTGGATTTTCTCTTTTCCCATCCTTCCTAGGATGTAGCAATGGAGGATCAATGGTCTCACGTTGCTATGGAGGAGGTCTAGGTTGGATAGTACAAAAAACCATTTCCCTAGGATGGTGGGGAAGCACTGGGACGGGTGCCCTAGGGAGGGGGTGGAATCTCCATCCTTAGACATGTTTAAGTCCTGGCTGGACCAAAACCTGGTTGGGACGATTGATTTGACGTTGATCCTGCTTTGGGCAAAGGCCTGGACTCGATGCCTCCAGGTCTCTTGTAACCATATGATTTTATGATTCTGTGATATACAACAACCATTTCCGACATCACACTGTATGACTATGAATCTACCCAAAACGAAACTCTGAACTCACGCAGCTGGGCCTCTTTCGGGTAATAGTGCTCACAAATTTGGCTCCTGAAACCCTGAGGTCTGAGCACAGCTGGGCAGACGTTAGGGTTTGCTGGGGGATGCTTTTGGAGCAGAGACGGGAAGACAAATTGGAGGATTGGGCCAAAAGAAATCGGATGAGGTTCAACAAGGACAAGTCCAGAGTCCTGCCCTTGGGATCAAAGAATCCCAAACATTGTTACAGGCTGGGAACCGACTAGCTAAGCAGAAGTTCTGCAGAAAAGGCCCTGGGGGTTCCAGTGGGTGAGAAGCTGGATATGGGTCAACAGTGTGCCCTTGTAGCTTAGAAGGTATATTAGGGTGCATTAGGAGGAGCGTGGCCAGCAGAGCTAAGGAAAAGTGATTGTTCCCCTTTATTCGGCACTGGGGAGGCCACATCTGGAGTATTGCATCCTGTTCTGGGCCCCCCACTACAGAAAGGATGTGGACGCATTGGAAACAGTTCAGCGAAGGGAATTGATAATGATTCGGGGGCTGGAGCACATGACCTACAAGGAGAAGTTGAGGGATTTGGGGTTGTTTAGTCTGCAGAAGAGAAGAGCGAGGGGGAATATGGCAGCAGCCTTTAACTCCCTGAAGGGAGGTTCCAAAGAGGATGGAGAGAGGCTGTTCTCAGTGGGGGAAGACGGCAGAACAAGGAGCGATGGGCTCAAGTTACAGTGGGAGGTCTAGGTTGGATATTAGGACAAACGATTTCCCATGGCGGGTGGGGAAGCGCTGGGCTGGGTTCCCTAGGGCGGGGGTGGAATCTCCATCCCTAGAGGGGTTTCAGTCCCAGCTTGACCAAGCCCTGGCTGGGTTGATTGAGTTGGGTTTGGTCCTGCTTTGGGCAGGGGGCTGGACTCGATGACCCCTGAGGTCTCTGCCAGGCCTGGGATTCTGGGATTCTATAATTCTAAGAAGCAGAAGGAGGGCAGAGCCTTCGGGGAAAGAGACAGGAGGGGGAAGAGGTGGGGCTAGGGGGGTCCCCAAGGGAAGAGACAGAGGAGGGGGAAGAGGTGGGGCTAGGGCAGGGCCCAGAGGGGAGAGGCAAAGGAAGGGGAAGAGGTAGAGCTAAGGGATCCTCAAGGGAATGGCAGAGAAGGGGGAAGAGGTGGGGCTAGGGGCCCCTTGAGGGAAGAGGTGGGAGGGGGAAGAGGCGTGGTTAGGGGCCCCTCGAGGGAAGAGGCAGAGGAGGGGGAAGAGGTGGGGCTAGGGGCCCCTTGAGAGAAGAGGTGGGAGGGGAAGAGGTGGGGCTAGGGGGCCCTCGAGTGAAGAGGTGGGAGGGGAAGAGGTGGGGCTAGGGGTCCCACGAGGGAAGAGGCAGAGGAGGGGGAAGAGGTGGGGCTAGGGGTCCCACGAGGGAAGAGGTGGGAGGGGAAGAGGTGGGGCTAGGGGTCCCACGAGGGAAGAGGCAGAGGAGGGGGAAGAGGTGGGGCTAGGGGTCCCACGAGGGAAGAGGTGGGAGGGGGAAGAGGTGGGGCTAGGGGTCCCATGAGGGAAGAGGTGGGAGGGGAAGAGGTGGGGCTAGGGGTCCCACGAGGGAAGAGGCAGAGGAGGGGGAAGAGGTGGGGCTAGGGGTCCCACGAGGGAAGAGGTGGGAGGGGAAGAGGTGGGGCTAGGGGTCCCACGAGGGAAGAGGTGGGAGGGGGAAGAGGTGGGGCTAGGGGTCCCACGAGGGAAGATGTGGGAGGGGGAAGAGGTGGGGCTAGGGGCCCCTTGAGGGAAGAGGCAGAGGAGGGGGAAGAGGTGGGGCTAGGGGCCCCACGAGGGAAGAGGTGGGGCTAGGGGCCCCTCAAGGGAAGAGGAAAGGAGGGGGAGGAGGCGGGGGTCAGGGATCCTCGAAGGAAGAGGCAGAGGAGGGGGAAGAGGCGGGGTTAGGGCGGGGCCCCTCGAGGGAAGAGGAAAGGAGGGGGAGGAGGCGGGGGTCGGGGATCCTCGAAGGAAGAGGCAGAGGGTGGTGGGGTCTGAGGGGAAGAGGCAGACCAGGGGCAGAAAGACGTGCATTGTGGATGGGCTACCCCTCCAAAGTCAGGTGGGCGGTCCTATTAGGGGAGGCTTTGCCCCCTCCCTCCAGCCCCCTGGAGCAACCACGGAGCCATCGCCCATGGCTCAGAGTACCACTGGCCCGCCAACTCCTCCCTCCTCCCACATCCGTCGGGTTCTGGCCCCGGTGCCAGCGGGAGATCGGTGGGGCAGCCATTTCACTGTGGACGGCCCCAGAAATGCTCAGCTAACAAGGGGCGCATGTTCAGCGCAGAGGGGCATTCCCTGTGGGTCAGGAATCACTGGAGTTGTCTTTAAAGCAGTGGTCCCCAAATGCATGAAGCTGTGCCCCTCCCCCATGCCTGCCTCCACCCCCTGGACCTCCCTGGGCTGGGAGTGGGCTCCTAAAAACATCAGAACAGCCAGTCTGGGTCAGACCAAAGGTCCATCCAGCCCAGTATCCTGTCTGCCCACAGTGGCCAATGCCAAGTGCCCCAGAGGGCATGAACAGAACAGGGAATCGTCCAGTGATCTCTCCCCTGCCACCCATTCCCAGCCTCTGTGAAACAGAGGCAGGGATACCATCCCTACCCATCCTGGCTAATAAGCATTGACGGACCTAACCTCCATGAATGTACCTAGCTCTTTTTTGAACCCTGTTAAATTCCGAGCCTTCACAATAACCTGTGGCAAGGAGTTCCGCAGGTTGACTGCGCACTGAGGGAAGAAAAAGCTTTCTTTTGTTTGTTGTGAACCTGCTACCTAGCAATATCAATTGCTGACCCCTAGTTCTTATGTGATGGGGACAAGTCAATCACTTTTCCTTGTTCGCTTTCCCCACACCTGTCGTGTTGGCTAGTCCTCTATAAAAGGGGTCACTGAGGGGGTAAGGAGGCCAGAGCTGGGTGTAGGTCTGGGAGCAGCGGCGAAAGCTGGGGCTGGGAGCAGGATCAAAGCTTCTGCCCGGCCCTCAGGGCTGGTAGCGAGGCCCTAGCCAAGTGCAGAACTGGGCAAGGCTGGGGACTGGGCCAGGCACAAGGCCAGGAGCCAGGATTGCAGAGAGAGTCAGGGCCGGAGCAGAGGTGGGGGCAGGGTGCGGCTGGAAGGCTCTTTCTCCCTGATCCCCCATGGGAGGGGTCCAGCACCCCCCCCCAGATGTTCCTCTGCACCCCCACTGGTGGGCGCACCCCTTAGTTTGGGGAACTTCTGTTTCAAAGCAAGGCAGGATGTTTTTCTGAAAGAGCTGCTCGAAATCGAGCAGGAACCGATTTGGGGAAGTCCCTCGGCCTGTGTGGAAGAGGAGGCCGAACCAGATGCTCCCAGGATCCCTGGTGGCCCTTCTAGACTAGGAACCGGCCAGAGGTCCCGGCAGTGGCCACATGAAACCCTCATAGGAGTCATTGTCCTCTGAGCCATCCTAGCGCACGAGCCCCCGGCCCATTGGCAAATTCAGGGAGTTCCCCACCCTCCTCCTTTGCTCCTAGATGCATGACCTTGCTGTCCGTTGGGTTAAAACACATCTTGATCTTAACTGGCAATCCAATATAGCCGCCTGGTCCCCCGCATTCGTGGTCGTTTTTGCTGCCGCGGCGGCACATCGTACGCATCTCAGAGGGGGGGAATTGTGTACGGTGGCCCAGAGGCCTATCCTGGAGAGGGCCGGATGAACACAGAGGTTTTAGAAGCACAGGGTCTGGGTGAAGGGGTGGTTACCCTCCCCTCAGGGGAGTGCCGAGCCACGCCAGCAGCCGGTCTCTTCCAGAAGCAGCGTGGTGCCACGGCAGAAGCCTACACCCCGACCCCCTGCCCTGCTCCTGCATCCAAACTTCCTCCCACATCCTACCCCCCTCGGCCCCAGACTGGAGCCTCCCATCCCAACTCCTCCCAGAAAGAAACTCCTCCATCCCAACTCCTCCCAGAAAGAAACTCATACAAACAGTTGAGAAAAGAGGAGACTGAGGGGGGATAGGATAGAGGTCTATAATATCATGAGTGGTGTGGAGAGGGCCGATAAAGAAAAGTTATTTATTAGTTCCCTAAACAGAAGAACTAGAGGACACCAAATGAAATTAACGGGGAGCAGGTTTAAAACGAATAAAAGAAAGTTCTTCTTCACACAGCATGTAGTCAACCTGTGGAACTCCTTGCCGGAGGAGGCTGTGAAGGCTAGGACTATAATAGAGTTTAAAGAGAAGCTGGATAAATTCATGGAGGTTAGGTCCATAAAAGGCTGTTAGCCAGGGGATAAAATGGTGTCCTTGGCCTCTGTTTGTCAGAGGCTGGAGAGAGATGGCAGGAGACAAATCGCTTGATCATTGTCTTCGGTCCACCCTCTCTGGGGCACCTGGTGCTGGCCACTGTTGGCAGACAGGCTACTGGGCTAGATGGACCTTTGGTCTGACTCAGTACTGCCGTTTTTATGTTATTATGTTCTAACAGCAGCTGTAAGGCTTCAGAGGGGGAGCGAGTTAGTCCGTAACGGGAAAAACTTAAAAAAACACGACCAGTCTAGCGGCACCTTAAAGAAAAACAAACCATGTAGGTGGTATCAAGAGCTTTTGCACTTCTCCTCTGTGCCCACAAAAACTCATGACCCCAGCTACATGTTTTGTTCGTCTTTAAAGTGCCGCTAAACTAATCATTGTTGTTCGTGTTTTTCCAGCTGTTCTAAGGTAAGAAGTTGGCTATTTTGAATGAATGTAACTATAGTCTACATGTTTTTAAGACAACTATCATCCCAGAATAGCCTTAGGTTAATTAAAAGGCAAGCTTAGGTTAGTGTGAAGCACCATCCTGCCATAATTGTGATCACGTTGTTTTAAATTAGGCAAAAGACTTGAATATAGGGACCCCCTAAAATCTAATAGCTCCAGGCCTACGGGAAAGGAAATCCGGTCCTGGAACCCTTGCCTCCTGTTTTCGGTTCTTGGGCAGGGGGCTTCTGCTTTGGGCAGGGGGCTGGATTTGATGACCTCCTGAGGTCTCTTCCAGCTCTAGGATTCTATGAAAGGGATGTTGGAAAAACGGGTGAGGGTGCAGAGAAGAGTCACCCAAAATGACTCCAGGCTTAGAGAAAAGGCCTGAGCATCAGAAACTTAGAAAGCTGAGTCTGTTAACATAAGAACATAACAACGGCCCCAGATCAAAGATCCATTTAGCCCAGTGTCCTGTCTGCTGACAGCAGCCTATACCAGATGCTCCAGAGGCAGGGAACACAACAGGTAATCCTCATGTGATCCCTCCCTTGTTACCCACCTCCAGAGAAACTGAGTCTAGGGACATCATTCCTACCCATCCTGGCTAATAACCATTGAGGGACTCAACCTCCAGGAATCTATCTAGCTCTTTTTTGAACCCTGTTAAAGTTCTAGCCTTCACCTTATCCTGTGGCAAGGAGTTCCACAGGTTGACTGCGCGCTGAGTGAAGGAAAAATTGTGTTTATTTTAAACCTGTTGCCTATTAATTTCATCTGGTGACCCCTAGTTCTTATATTGTGGGAACAAGTAAATAACTTTTCCTTATTCACTTTTTCCACACCTGTCATGATTTTCATAGAATCATAGAACTCTAGAACTGGAAGGGACCTCGAGAGGTCATCGAGTCCAGTCCCCTGCCCTCATGGCAGGACCTAGTACTGTGTAGACTATCCTTGATAAACATTTTACAGACCTCTAGCCTATCCCCCCTTAGTCTCCTCTTTTCTAAGATGAAAAGTCCAAGTCTTCTTAATCTCTCTTCCAAACCCTAATCAGTTTTGTTTCCCTTTTCTGAACCTTTTCCAATGCCAAGACATCTTTTTTGAGATGAGGCAACTACATCTGTACACAGTATTCCAGATGTGGGTGTACCATGGTTTTATAGAGAGGCAATACGATATTTTCTGTTCTGGTCCTGAAGCGTAAGACTGAGAGATGTGGGTGAAAGTCCAGAAGACCCTCCTTTGGGGGAAAAAATAGAACCAATTGCAGATGGTGGAAACCAAACTGGGCCAGATTTCCGTTAGGGTTTCTAACTGGGAAGGGGATTCCCTGTTGGAAGAAACCACCACGGGAAGAGGTGAATATTCCATTTTCTGCTTGTTTTTGGTGACGATGGTGTGGCCAAATGTAACCCACATCACCTGGCTAATGAAATTGAATGTTGACAAATGTAACGTAAGGGGCACATTGAAAAAAAAATCCCTACTCTACATACAATGTGATGGGGTCGGATTTAGCCACAAATGCTCAAGAGAGAGATCTCGGAGTCACTGTGGGTAGTTCTCCGAAAACATCAACTCAATATTCAGCGGCAGTGAAAACACCAAACCGAATGTTAGGAGTCATTAAAAAAGGGATAGAGAATAAGACAAAAAAGACAAATGGTCTAGAGAACATGAGCTATGAGGGTTGTCTGAAAGAATTGGGCTTGTTTAGTTTGGAAAACAGAAGATTGAGGGGGGACATGAGAGCCGTTTTCAGGTATCTAAAAGGGTGTTACAAGGAGGAGGGAGAAAAATTGTTCTCCTTGGCTTCTGAGGACAGGACAAGAAGCAATGGGCTTAAACTGCAGCAAGGGAGGTTTAGGTTGGACATTAGGAAAAAGTTCCTAAGTGTCAAGGTGTGGTGAAACACTGGAATAAATTCCCGAGGGAGGTTGTGGAGTCTCCATACCTGGAGATATTTCAGAGCAGGTTGGATAGACGTCTAGCAGGATGGTCTAGATGGTGCTTGGTCCTACCGTGAGGGCAGGGGACTGGACTTGATGACCTCTCGAGGCCCTTTCTACTTCTAGTATTCTATGATTCTTAATGGATCGTCGCCCCTATTAGTTATTCCATGGATTAGAATCCAGCTAACTAGCCGATCGTTACCCATATCAATTCCACACCTGCCCGCATGGATGGGTCAGTCAATGGATTGCACCAGTCTGTGGTTGATTTCACTGTGCGTCTCCAAGCCCGCGTCGTGTCTCAGGCCAGATCTAGACTAGACCCAGAAGGTCGGCGTAAGGTACACAGCTCCAGTGACGTAAATAACGTAGCTGGAGTTGACATACTTTCATCCAAGCTTGGCACCACCGGAAGGCCAATGGAAGCCAACACTCCCGTGGGCTTCCCTTACTCCTCACCATTGACAGGGGTGCTGGCAACAACCGGGGGGAGGCACTGTCTGCGTTTGATTTAGTGGGTCCTCGCTAGACCCACTAAATCGCACGCCGGAAGATCGATCGATGGTGCAACAAGCGGGGACAGGGCCTCAAAAGCTTTCTAATGCAATGGATAAAAAGTCAGACACTCCTTTGTAATTGATAAGGCCCTTGGTACATTGCGGGGGGGTCAATTTCAGTGTGATCCCCACTTCGTCATGCAACACATGCCTGGCTGTGTGTTCCAGGAACTCTGGCCCTAGATTCTCTATTGTTCCACCCTTGCTTCACCCTCCCTGCCCCCCATTGCCTGCAGCTGGCCCCTGCTGCCATGCTATGCAAATCCCCCTCACGGTTTCACACCTCTGGGGTAATTTTAGCCTGGAACTGTTAGGGCAGCTGGAGCCAGGGCCCGAAAGCAGCTCTGCCCAGAGCCTGGGGAAAGTCCCCACACTTGGGTGTCAGCTGCTGCTGTTCGTTGTTGTGGCCGGTGAGTTTAGGGTCATCACAGCCCCAGGAACAGAAATGTGTAGGCTCAGCTACCTCCCTACCCACCTTGGGACCCCGTGCCCTTCCCAGAACTGGATAAAGGGTCTCATTATGTGGGGTTGTGGGATGAATTGGGAGCCAGGACCCCTGGGCTCTCTTCCTGCTCTGGAAGGGGAGTGAGGTCTAGTGGCTAGAGATGGGAGCCAGGACTCCTGAGTTCCATCCCCAACTTTGGGAGGAAAGTGGAGTCTAGTGGTTAGAACATGGGGGGGGGGGCGTTCTGTAGCTGTGCCTTTGTGGGTCATACCTGAGAACCCCAAATCAGAGGAGTGGGGTAGAGCAGGGGGACTGTGAGCCAGGACTCCTGGGTTCTTTCTCTGTTCTGGCAGGGGAGTGAGGTCTAGTGGCTAGAGATGGGGGTCATAACTCCTAGATTCCATGCCTAAGTTTGGGAGGAAAGTGGAGTCTAGTGGTTAGAACATGGGAGGGGGACTGTGTAACAGTGTCTTCACAGTCACGACCGAGTACCCCCAAATCAGGTCACACCATTGAGAAAAGATCAAATATCTCCCCCCAAATCCTGATGGTTTTTTGCCTATAAAATATACCAAACTAGCAACAAAAGGAAACTTCTCTCTCACCACACTGGCTAACAAGAAGTCATGAAACAGTTGCCTGAGGCCCAGAGTGTTTTGTTTATTTTGGCTTTTTATACTGAATACAAAGTTGTGTTTGTTATCAAGCCCGGTGTAAATAATTGTTATGGGGGGAGGCAACCACTGTGCATATCTCTCTTTCATTGATAAAGAGAACTAACATGAGCTTTCTCTGGTTCAGCGTCTGTGTTGCTGTTCTGTGGGGGGGGGCTGTTATCCCAACTCTGGGCCTTTGCTGGGGGAGACCGGAGCTTCTGGCCCAGCAGGACAGGCTGGTGGGGTGCCCCAGAAGGCAGGTAGGCGGGCTTAGTTGTATGATCAACACATTGGGTGACAGCCCCAAGGGAACCTCTGTGATACAAATTGTCTCAGTTACATTTTAATCAGATAGGGTACGTCTACACTGTATCCTTAGTTCAGACTAGGGATGCAAATGGAGATGACCGAAGTAGTTAATGAAGCGGGGATTTAAATATCCCGCGCTTCATTAACATGATCTCGCCGGCGCGCTAGTTCGAATCACAGCTGATTCGAACCAGGAAGTGCGCGCCGGGACGCGTTAGTTTGGACTAATGTCCTTAGTCTGAACTAACGTTAGTCCTCATTTTTTGAGGAGTAACGTTAATTCGGACTAAGGGCTTTAGTCCGAACTAACGCGTCCCGGCGTGCACTTCCTGGTTCGAATCAGCTGTGATTCGAACTAGCGCGCCGGCGAGATCATGTTAATGAAGCGCGGGATATTTAAATCCCCGCTTCATTAACTACTTCGGTCGTCTCCATTTGCATCCCTAGTCCAAACTAGGGATGCAGTGTAGACGTACCCATAATGACACAGGCTGAGAGCCAGGACTCCTGGTTTTCTCCCTAGCTCTGGAAGGAGAGTCAGGGCTAATGGTTAGAGTGGGAGATTGGGAGCCGGGACTCATGGGTTCTCTCCCTAGCTCCAGAAGGGGAGTCAGGGCTAATGGTTATAGCAGGAGACTGGGAGCTGGGACTCCTAGGCTTTATACCCAGCTCTGGAAGGGGAAACTTGGGGGAAGGGACCTAGGATTTCAGGCTGAGCACAGCACCCCGTTTCTGGGGAGGCAGACACTTATGAACCCCAGCACTTTCCCCTGTGGGCTGCTGAGATCCGGGGGAGTCTCCAGATACAGATTTCATGTCACTGTCTATCACCTCACCGCACTGGGGAGAATGGTGCATCACAGCCCCTGCCTCACCCCAAGGCCTTGGCCATGGGGCAGCAGCCCCCTTTCTCCACTAGGTAGGATGCACTCCTCAGGGCCTGCCACATGGCATGGGGCTGGGAGTCAGAAAGACAGACTGAGAGAAACTCAGACAGAGACCAGCTCAGAGAGACAGATTTGGATGGACAGACACAGACTGGCCCAGACAGGCAGGCAAGCAGGTAGGCAGAGACCAGCCCAGAGAGACAGATAAACAGACAGGGACCAGCCCAGACAGACAAGTCCAGACAAACAGACAGAGAATGGCCCAGGCAGGCAGGCAGAGACGAGCACAGACAGACAGACAGACAGAGACCAGCCCAGACAGACAAGTCCAGACAAACAGACAGAGAGTGGCCCAGGCAGGCAGACAGAGACGAGTACAGACAGACAGGTCCAGACAAACAGACACAGACTGGCCAAGGCAGGCAAAGACTGGCACAGACAGACAGACAGAAATCAGCCCAGATGGACAGAGACCAGTAAGAGAGACAGAGAGACCAGCCCACATGGACAGAGACCAGCCCAGATAGACAGACAGACAGAAACCGGCTGGATGGACAGAGACTGACCCAGAGCGATAGACAGAGACCAGCCAGATGGAGAGAGACCAACACAGGTGGACAGACAGAAACAGGCCCATAGGGAGTGGCACAGGCTGACTTCTCCCAGGGAGCAGAGAAGCCCCCCTGACCCAGGCCTAACGGTTAGAGTGGCCTGTGAGGAGAGCTTGAGGGACTCACAGACCCAGCTTCACCCCCTTACCCCGCCTTCCCAGGGGGGCTGGCCCCTTGTGTGCAGAGAGGGAGTCTGGAGGGGAGACCCCCTCCGGCCACCTGTACCAGATCATGGATGCCTTGGTCTCCCTCCTGTGTCTTCCTGTCCCCATCTGCCATCTTACCCTTAAATTGTGGGACGGGGACCCCCTGATGTGTACAGCACCAAGTGCAGGAGGCTGGCCCCGCACCCCACACTTATCAGATGTACATCTCAGAGGGCCTGACAAAGCAGGCAACCCATGTTACCACTCCCACCCAGATGGGGAAACTGAGGCACGAGGCAGGGGATTCCACCCCATCCCAACATGCCAGTGGCAGAGCCCAGTGTCAAATCACCTGAGAGATTCATTCAGGGACACTCCTGCCCCTGGTTTGCCTCAGCTGGTGGACTGAGGCATCTTCAGAAAGTGATTGAATGGGGCCTGATCTTAGTTGGGGTCTGGGCAGCACCTGGTGGGATGGGTTAGATCACAAAAATCTCCTTGGGGTTGCCACCTGGTGTCCTCACCATGCCACTGACATCCTCCTTCCTGCCCTCTGGGGTTCCCTTCCTGTCTTGCTGGGCCAGATCCTCCAGTCTCCCCCAGACAAAGCACAGAGTTGGTGTGACAGCCCCCGCCCTCTGCACGGCAACACAGATCCTGGACCAGCTCAGTTTCGGGCAGGATCAGCACCCAGGAAACCAACCCCTCTATGGGACCAACCCCCCAATAAATCTGTCTTATCCCATGTAAAAAACTTTACACAGCAAAAGCTCATAAGATCCACCCACTTTATCCGTGCAAGAGAGAGATGCACAGTGGTTGACCCCTCGGCAGGTAAAAATTATTTACACTGAACTAGATGATAAAAGGGTTTTATTAAATATAAAAAGTAGAACCAAAGGGGTTGCAAGTGCAAACAGTCAGCGCGAAGTACGTTACTAAATTAAAATCAACCCAAAACGCTTAGCTTGTTCTAATCCACTAAGAAACTTGCTACATGCAAATTCTTCCTCTAAACAGCTGTTCTTCTCTTCATGACAAAGTAGCTTTTTCCTTTATGGCTACATTTGCACGACAAGTTTTCTCTGCAAAAAATATGCAAATTTGCATGAGTCACAATCTTCTTTGCATATTTTCTGCCGATCCAGTTTTATGCTAGGGTTTTTTGCACAAAAACAAGTCGTATGGATGTTTTCTTTTTGCACAAAAAACCTTTTTTCCAAAAGATCCTTATGCCTCAAAACAAGAGGGATACTGATCTTGTGGAAAAAGGGATTTTTGTGCAAAAAGAAAATGAGCCTCGTTTGCATTTTTTTGGCCGAGAAAACTCGTAGTATAGACGTTGCCTACAGCTTCTCTGAAGTCCTTTGCATCCTCTTAGGCTTTGTCTACATTGAAGGGTTTTTGCGCAAGAAGCTTTTGGCGGAAGAGATTGTCCTCAAAATCTTCTCGCACCCAAACACGTCAACACCTCAAAAGCACATCGCGCGTCCACACTGCAAGGACGCTCTTGCCCAAGAAAGTTCTGATGGCTATTCTGTGAATGTCTATCAGAGCACCTGTGATTTTTCGGATTGGCTCTTTTTGCACAAGAAACCCCTACGGAGCATCCACTCCTGCCTTTTCGCGCAAGAGCTGAAGGAGAGAGGAATTCTTCCTGGCGAGAGGAAGAACTCTACAGGCAAAAGCCCTCTCTCCTGACAATTGACTGCAATTTTTTTTGGCACAAAAACGCTCTTGAGGTATGGACACACCGCTGGGTTTTGTGCAAAAATGGCGGGTTTGGCGCCCAACATCTTGTAGTGTAGACACAGCCTTTGAATGGGCCAAGCTGTTTCAAAAGCCAGTGGAAAGCAAAGGGCTGATGGCATGCCATGGCATAAATAGCTTTTCCTCTAGGCTATGTCTACACTATACGGTTTTTGTGCAAAAACCGGAGACACGTCCACACCTCAAGCGCATTTTTGTGCAAAAATAAAAAATGAGTCAATCAACAGGACAGAGGGCTTTTGCTGGTAGTGTTATTCCTCTCCCCGGGAGGAGTAACTCCTTTTTGCACTACATCTCTTGCACCAAAGGCAGGTGTAGACACCCTGGAGGGGTTTCTTTGGGCAAAAAGAGCCAATCCGAAAAAGCACAGGGGCTCTGATGGCCATTCTGTGAGGGTACGTCTAGACTACATGGCTCCGTCGACGGAGCCATGGAGATTTGTTTGTTCGGCAAAGGGAAATGAAGCCGCGATTTAAATAATCGCGGCTTCATTTAAATGTAAATGGCTGCCCCGCTCTGCCAATCAGCTGTTTGTCGGCAGATCGGGGCAGTCTGGACGCTCCCCTGCCGACATGAAAGCCCTTTATCGACCTCCCCGGTAAACCTCATCCTACGAGGCATAACGAGGAGGTCAATAAAGGCCTTTCAGGTCAGCGCGGGAGTGTGCAGACTAGCGCGCTGAGCCGACAAACAGCTGATCAGCTGTTTGTCGGCTCAGCGCGACAGCCATTTAAATTTAAATGAAGCCGCGATTATTTAAATCGCGGCTTCATTTCCCTTTGCCGATCAGCCTAATCTACATGGCTCCATCCATGGAGCCATGTAGTTTAGACACACCCTGAATGACCATCCAAGCTTTCTTGAGCAAGAGTGTCCATGTAGTGTGGACGCTCTCTTGTGCAAAAACACAGCGCTTTGGTGTTGTGCTTTTGAGGTGTGGACATGCTTTGGCACGAGAATCATAGTATCATAGAGCTGGAAGAGACCTCAGGAGGTTATCAAGTCCAGCCCCCTTCACAAGGCAGGACCAATCCCAATTAAATCAAGAAGTTTTTGTGGAAGATCTCTTCTTGCGCAAAAGCCCTACGGTGTAGACAAAGCCTTTTCCCCATGGAAAACTACCAAGTCCAAGATGGATCCCAGAACCAGGTGGCATGGTCACATGTCCTTCTCAGCACTGACCAGAGTTTGGGCTTCTAGGACAAATATGATCATTCACAGAACATTGGTTCGAGTACTGAGTCATTAAGTACCCAAAGCAGGGTTTGTCAACCCATGGTACATGTACTCTTAGGGGTACATGAGAGAAGTCTGGGGGTACGTCAACACACGTGCCTGTCAAATTGAATGTTCAAGCCCAGATGTTAACAGCTGCTTCGGTGCACTTCAGTGCCCGGATGGGACAGGACCGGGGGTGGGAGCCAGCGGAGCTGAGGCCGGATCCTGCCCCTCACCTGGGTCCCAAGAGGTGGAGGGCAGGGTGGGGTTAGCAGGCTCCCTGTGGCCCTCTGCCAGGCGTGTGCTTTGGGACGGACCCCAGCCCTTGCCCACTACGCTCATTGGGGTGGGGCTGAGCATCCCAGCTCCGGCCAGCACGGGGGGAACAGCCTGCGAAGCACTGCCCGCCCCCTGGGACTAGTGCCTCGGGGACCCGGAGCCCCCTCGGTGCACCCAACTGCCCCGCTCCTTCCCCAGAGGGGGCTCCGGAGCGCTGTGTCGGGATTCTAGTCGGTGGGCCTAAACTTGGGCTAGTTGGAAGGGCGCCATGTGGGGTAATCACGTTTTGAGCCCATGCAGTAGATCTGATCTGATAGCATGGGGCCCATATCAGTCACTGCTGCTAGATAATTGACATGTTTAGTGTAAATCCATAGCACTCTGCAGGCAGGAAAGGGCATTGGGTTAGTGGGGGGGGGGCTGGGGTTGCCTGGTTCTGGGGAAGGGGGAAGGGGTTAAAATGGGGGGCTGGGGGTCCCTGGTTCTGGGGGTGGGTGGGAAGGGGCATTGGGTTAGAGGAGGGGGGCTGGAGGTGCCTGGTTCTGGGGAAGGGGGGAATGGGTTAAAGTGGGGGGCTGGGGGTCCCTGGTTCTAGGGGTGGGTGGGAAGGGGAATTGGGTTAAAGTTGGAGGGGCTGGGGGGGCTGGATCTGAGGGAGAGAAGGGGGATTGGGTTAGAGGAGGGGGGCTGGAGGTGCCTGGCTCTGGGGGAGGGGGGAATGGGTTAAAATGGGGGGCTGGGGTGTCCCTGGTTCTGGGGGGGGAGGGAAGGGGCATTGGGTTAGAGTGGGGGGAGCTGGGGTGCCTGGCTCTGGGGGAGGGAGGGACATTGGGTTAGAGGAGGGGGCTGGAGGTGCCTGGCTCTGGGGTGGGGGGAATGGGTTAAAGTGGGGAGCTGGGGGTCCCTGGTTCTGGGGGAGGAGGGAAGAGGCATTGGGTTAGAGTTGGAGGGGCTGGGGGGGCTGGCTCTGAGGGAGGGGAGGGGGGCTGAGGTGCCTGGCTCTGGGGTGGGGGGAATGGGTTAAAGTGGGGGGCTGGGGGTCCCTGGTTCTGGGGGAGGGAAGAGGCATTGGGTTAGAGTTGGAGGGGCTGGGGGGGGCTGGCTGTGGGGGAGAGAAGGGGGACTGGGTTAGAGGAGGAGGGCTGGGGGGTCCTGGCTCTGGAGGAGGGGGGGGATGGGTTAGAGTGGAGGGCTGGGGGTCCCTGGTTTGGGGGGGAGGCAAGGGGGATTGGATTAGAGTGGGGGAGATGAAAATTGTAGCTACTGGGATATATATATATATTTATTTACAAAGGAGTCCTTTATAAAAAAACGTTGAGAAACACGTCCCGGAAGTCTCCCTCCCGGCCCTCGTTAGCATATTCAGATCTACACACAGACCCCCCAACAAGCGATATGTTGTCTAAAGCAACTTGGTTGATTTGCATGTTCATAAGCCAATTTGCATAAAGCACGGAGGGGGCGGGCACGATGGGGCTGTGACTTCAGGGAAGGTCTTTGCGCCACCTGGCAGAACGAGGCCTCTAAAATGGGCTTTTGTTTACACCACGTGCAGCGCAGAATCACAGAATCTGGGGGGTAGAAGAGACCTCAGAGGCCATCGAGTCCAGCCCCCTGCCCAAGGCAGGACCAACCCAACTCAATCAACCCAGCCAGGGCTTTATCAAGCCGAGACTTAAAAATCTCGAGGGATGGAGATTCCCCCTCCCTAGGGAACCTAGCCCAGTGCTTCCCCATGCTCCTAGGGAAATCGTTTTTCCTAATCTCCAACGTAGACCCCCCCCCCACTGCCAGACACGAATGTCCCATTTCTCAGAGAGCCCTCCCGACCTGCAAAATAACTCTAGACACCCATGTGACGCAGCCCCCCAGTCCCGTGTGGTTTCCAACAGCCCCTCCCACTGCAACGCGCACCGCCAAAGTGGGACGAACACGCCCCGCCTCCTCCCCCCGTGCCGAACGGGGATTGGCTGGTGACTACAAATTTGCATAACGCGGAGAGGCTTTAGACAAAAGTCCTCCTGCCGCCTACCCGTGCTCATGTCACAGTCACAGTCTGCTGGACGCGTGTCTCCTGTGTTTGTGCATGAATCATTCTTGCGTGTGAAGTGACACATACAACCTGCGGGTCTTTGGGGACAGGATAGCTCAAATCAGTGACCCGGGAAAGGTTTGGTTTTTCCCGTGAGCCCAAACAGTGGCTGGTCCTGGAAAGCCACGAGATCAGGCCATGGGAGGCTGGAATCCATTTTGGATTGGGTACTTTTCCACTCCCTGCTAGAACCCAGTCCCCTTTCTCCCCCAACCTTATGTCCCAGTCCCAGCTGCTATCAAATGCAGGCTGGAGCCACGAACGCACATGGGCTTGAAACACAACCCCCACCTTTTCCATTCTTTTCAATGGGAAAATTGACCCTGCATAACACGTTTTCACTGAGCACGATCATTTTCTGAAATGTATCTACTGTGTTCAATGAGGAATTACTATACTTTTTTAAAATTCCTTTTTAACTGAGGAACTTACATTGATCGGACTGTTTATGCTTGCACCCACTTCTGTCCTGCTTTTTAACCTTAATAGAAACCTTTTTGTTTATCATCACGCCCAGTATAAATAACTACCTCCTGCAGGGGGCAACCACGGCGCATATCTCTCTTTCATTGATCAAGGGAGCTAACCCATCAGCGTTCTCTGTGTCAAATGTTTACACAGGGTAAGACGGTTTTAATTTGGGGGCTGGGTCCCATTTGGGGTTCTTTTCCTGGGTCCTATTTGGGGTTCTGTTGGAAGAAGCTTTTCTGGAAGAGATCTTCTGGAAAAAACTTCTTCCGAAAGAGAGTATCGACTTTGCAAAAGCGCATCGAAAAAGTGTTCTGCTTTTTTGACAGATAGCGCCCACACTGAATGGATGCTCTCTCGCATGTAAGCTGTGATTACCATGGATGGAGCGAACACCAGGGCACCTGTGCTTTTTCCTCTTTTCTCTTCTTCTGAAAGAGCCCTGTCTTCCCCAGAACATCTTACTGCCCCTGTATAAAACTATGGTACGCCCACATCTTGAATACTGTGTACAGATGTGGTCTCCTCACCTCAAAAAAGATATTTTGGCCTTGGAAAGGGTTCAGAAAAGGGCAACTAAAATGATTAGGGGTTTGGAACGGGTCCCATATGAGGAGAGGCTAAAGAGACTGGGACTTTTCAGTTTAGAAAAGAGGAGACTGAGGGGGGATATGATAGAGGTCTATAAAATCATGAGTGGTGTGGAGAGGGCCGATAAAGAAAAGTTATTTATTAGTTCCCATAATAGAAGAACTAGAGGACACCAAATGAAATTAATGGGTAGCAGGTTTAAAACTAACAAAAGGAAGTTCTTCTTCACACAGTGTGTTGTCAACCTGTGGAACTCCTTGCCAGAGGAGGCGGTGAAGGCTAGGACTATAATAGAGTTTAAAGAGAAGCTAGATAATTTCATGGAGGTTAGGTCCATAAAAGGCTATTAGCCAGGGGATAAAATGGTGTCCTTGGCCTCTGTTTGTCAGAGGCTGGAGAGGGATGGCAGGAGACAAATCGCTTGATCATTGTCTTCGGTCCACCCTCTCTGGGGCACCTGGTGCTGGCCACTGTCGGCAGACAGGATACTGGGCTAGATGGACCTTTGGTCTGACCCAGTACGGCCGTTCTTATGTTCTTATGTTATGTTCTTATGTTCCCCATCCACATACGCCTTTTTCTGAAAGAGCTGCTCAAAAAAAGGTTTCTTCTTCGCTGAATAAGGATTATCAGTTTCGGAAAAAAAATCTGTTCTTTTTGATTTTCTTTCAAAAAAAAGTAGTTGCAGTGCGGATGTAACTGAAGAGTTTGTTTGTTTGTTTTTTTAAAATGGCTGTTTTTCCGAAAAAACCCCTCTGTAGTGTAGATATACCCTGAGTCCTGACAGATAATCCTTTCCAGAGCTGATGTGGTTCCCTGTCTGTGTCGCTCTGCAGGGTGGGGGAGTCACCCCAACTCTGTGTTGGGCCTGAGGAAGACCATAGGCCTAGCAGGACAGAACGGTGAAAAGCCCCAGAGGCCTGGAATCATAGAATTGTAGAACTGGAAGGGACCTGGAGAAGTCGGCTCTGGTGAGGCTACATCTGGAGTATTGTGTCCAGTTCTGGGCCCCCCACTATAGAAAGGATGTGGACGCATTGGAGAGGGTCCAGCGGAGGGCGACCAACATTATTAGGGGGCTGGACACATGACCTATGAGGAGAGGCTGAAGGATTTGGGTTTGTTTGGTCTGAAGAAGAGAAGAGCGAGGGGGGATTTGAGAGCAGCCTTCAACTTCCTGAAGGGAGGTTCCAAAGAGGATGGAGAGAGGCTGTTTTTTTTTTTTTGCTCAACATCTTCGGTCTCCCGCTTTTTTTCTCAACAGAATTTTTTCCCGTTTTTTTGGGTGGGGCGTCGGTATTTTTTGTTAAACCATCTGGCAACCCTATAAGGCATGTTGAAGCAAAATGCAGGACAATGTAGCACTTTAAAGACTAACAAGATGGTTTATTAGATGATGAGCTTTCGTGGGCCAGACCCACTTCCTCAGATCAAATAGTGGAAGAAAGTAGTCACAACCCTATATACCAAAGGATACAATTAAAAAAATGAACAAATATGAAAAGGACAAATCACACTGCAGAACAGAAGGGGGATGCGGGGGGGTGGGAAGGGGGAGGAAGGAAGGTAAGTGTCTGTGAATTGCTGATATTAAAGGTAGGGAGAGTGGGATGTTTGTGAGTTAATGGTATTACAGGTGATAATTGGGGAAACTGTCTTGGTAATGGGTGAGAAAGTTCAAAGTCTTGTTAAGTCCTTGTTGGCAAGTGTCGAATTTTAACATGAATGACAGTTCAGAGGATTCCCTTTCAAGTGCAGATGTAAAAGGTCTTTGTAGCAGAATGCAGGTGGTTAAGTCATTTAGAGAGTGTCCTTTCTGGTTAAAATGGCAAGAAACTGTTTTCTCTTTGTGATCTTGTCTGATATCTGTTTTGTGGGCATTGATCCTTTGGCGAAGTGTCTGAGATGTTTGTCCAATGTACATAGCAGACGGACACTTTCGGCACACGATAGCATAGATTATATTTCTGGATGCGCAGGAATATGTGTTCTTGATCTTATAACTCACTTGGTTGGGTCCAATAATGGTATCAGCAGAATGAATATGTGGACAAAGCTGGCAACGGGGTTTGTTGCAAGGGAAGGTACCAGGGTTGGTATTAGTGTGCTATGTCCTGTGGTGGTTGGTAAGAATCATCTTGAGGTTAGGTGGTTGTCTATAGGAGACTATGGGTCTGTCTCCCAGAGCCTCTTGGAGTATGGTATCCTGTTCCAATATAGGCTGTAGTTTATTGATAATGTGTTGGACAGGTTTAAGTTGGGGGCTGTAGGTGATGACAAGTGGTGTTCTATTGTTGGTTTTCTTGGGTCTGTCTATAAGGCATGTGCGTTTCGGCAATATCAGCAGCCCTGGCCTTGCCAAGTTTCCGTGAGCCGACCTGCCTGTCCCTCAGGGCTGAGCTCTGCTTTACGGGAGCAAAGCATTGACGGGTGTAGTGTCGTTCAGGTCTCAGGCGTCAAACTAGGCCTCTTGATTGCTACAGCCTGGCCTGTTCTCTGCCAGGGTGGCCAGACACAAGGGAGGCAGGGCAGCGATGGAAAACTATCCCCTGTAGAGGAACATTCCCACGGGGCACATTCAGAACAGGGAGTGGGAGCCAGTGGTTAGAGCAAAGGGCTTTGGGAGCCAGGTTTCAGGGAGAGGGGGACAGGGCAGAGGCCTGGGGCCGGACTCCTGGGTTCTGGGTTGGCAAAGGGGAGGCCGAGTCCTTTCGGCGACCCACGAGCAGCTGCATTTCTGGGCCCCTGCTGTCCCCATGAGGCTGTTTTCCCCCATTGCACCCGCCCCGCCCACAGGCCTCTCCTCACAGCCCAGCCTCCCCCAGGGCTCCGCCATTCGCAGCTTTCGCTTCCCCTTTTGCCGCCCGGCCCGTTGGCGCGAGTCCCACAAAGACCTGGGGCCTGGGAGCTTGGACTTCTGGGTTCTCTCCACGGCTCTGGGAGGGCAGTAGGGGGCAGTGGTTAGAGCGGGGGGGGGGGGGCTGGGAGCCAGGACTCCTGGGTTTTCTCCACAGCTCTAGGAGGGGAGTAGGGGGCAGTGGTTAAAGCAACTGGGCTGGGAGCCAGGACTCCTGGGTTCTCTCCACGGCTCTGGGAGGGCAGTAGGGGGCAGTGGTTAGAGCCTGGGGGGGGGGGGAGGGGGACTGGGAGCCAGAACTCCTGGGTTCTCTCTACAGCTCTGGGAGGGCAGTAGGGGGCAGTGGTTAGAGTAACTGGGCTGGGAGCCAGGACTCCTGGGTTCTCTCCACAGCTCTGAGAGGGCAGTACGGGGTAGTGGTTAGAGTGGGGGGGCTGGGAGCCAGGACTCCTGGGTTCTCTCCACAGCTCTGGGAGGGCAGTAGGGGGTAGTGGTTAGAGTGGGGGGGGAGCTGGGAGCCAGGTCTCCTGGGTTCTCCCCACAGCTCTGGGAGGGCAGTAGGGGGTAGTGGTTAGAGTGGGGGGGCTGGGAGCCAGGACTCCTGGGTTCTCCCCACAGCTCTGGGAGGGCAGTAGGGGGTAGTGGTTAGAGCGGGGGGGCTGGGAGCCAGGACTCCTGGGTTCTCCCCACAGCTCTGGGAGGGCAGTAGGGGGTAGTGGTTAGAGCGGGGGGGCTGGGAGCCAGGACTCCTGGGTTCTCTCCACAGCTCTGGGAGGGGAGTAGGGGGTAGTGGTTAGAGCAGGAGGGGGGGCTGGGAGCTGGGACTCCTGGGTTCTCCCCACAGCTCTGGGAGGGGAGTAGGGTGTAGTGGTTAGAGTGGGGGGGCTGGGAGCTGGGACTCCTGGGTTCTCTCCACAGCTCTGGGAGGGGAGTAGGGGGTAGTGGTTAGAGCGGGGGGTGGGGGGCTGGGAGCTGGGACTCCTGGGTTCTCCCCACAGCTCTGGGAGGGGAGTAGGGGGTAGTGGTTAGAGCGGGGGGGCTGGGAGCCGGGACTCCTGGGTTCTCCCCACAGCTCTGGGAGGGGAGTAGGGGGTAGTGTGGGGGGGGGTGGCTGGGAGCCAGGACTCCTGGGTTCTCCCCACAGCTCTGGGAGGGGAGTAGGGGGTAGTGTGGGGGGGGTGGCTGGGAGCCAGGACTCCTGGGTTCTCCCCACAGCTCTGGGAGGGGAGTAGGGGGCAGTGGTTAGAGCGGGCGGGGCTGGGAGCCGGGACTCCTGGGTTTTTTCCACAGCTCTGGGAGGGGAGTGGGGACTAGTGGTTATAGCAGGAGCGGGGAGCCAGGCCTCCTGTGTTCACCTCTGCCCCAGTATAAGGGATCTCTTGGCCCCTTATTAAAACTTACGGGGTGGGGGGGGGAGTTGGCTGGGCAGCCCCAGTGTCAATGGGGACGGGGAGGAGAAATCCGGACTCGGAGACTGGCAGTGCCCAGGAGCTGCCTCACTAGGTCGGCCTGATTGACAAGGCGGACAGGCCAATGAGGGAGCCCGGAGGCTGGAGGGGCGGGATCCCGTGCACCCCATGAGCAGGATTAGCGTGGGGCAGAGTTAAGGGGAGCCTAGAGATCCCAGCTGAGCTGGGGAAGCCAGCGAGCCCCCGACAGGGCCTGGGGAGCGGAGATGCGGGGCGGGGGGAGGGGGTGAGAAATTTCCCAGGGATTCCTGCCTCTGTTTCCCTCTTCACTTTTCTTTCACTGGTTGCTGTGGGCACGCAAAGAGCCCCCTGGAGTGCCCCCCCGCCCTAGGGGACCCCAACCAGGTTGGGGGTCAAGCCCCCAGGAATCCAGAGCCCCGCCTTGGCGGGGGGGGGGGGGCGAGGACTCAGCCACGCAGAGGAGCAGAAGGGGCATCCCGGGGGGGGGCAGGGAGGTCTGTGGGCAAAGGAAGTGGCATGGGGGGGGGGGCGTGGGAAGCCAGGGAAGTTCCCCTCAAGAGCGGGACCATTCCCTGCTCACACTCAGCTCCGGGAGAGCAGTTGGGGCTAGTGGTTAGAGCAGGGGATGGCCCTGGCACCCAGGTTTCCTGAGTTGTGTCCTCAGCTCCAGGAGAGCAGCGGGGGCTAGTGGTTAGAGGCGGGAGGTGGATGCCAGGACTCCTGGGTTCTCACCCTGTCTGGGAGAGGGGAGTGAGGGCTAGTGGTTAGAACAGGGGAGGGCGGGCGCCTGGACTCCTGGCTGTTGGTTTTGCAAAGGGGAGGCCGAGTCCTTCCAGCCACTCGGGCGCTGCCTCATCCCTGGGCCCCTGCTGCCCCCGCGTGGCCCTTTGCCCCCATCGCACCCGCCCCGACCACAGGCCTCTCCCCACAGACCAGCCTCCCCCGGGCTCTGCCATTCGCGGCTTTCGCTTCCCCTTTCGCAACCAGGCCCGTTGGCACGAATCCAGAAAACACTTTGGGGGCTGGGGCAGAGCTTGGGAGCCAGGACTCCTGCGTTCTCACCGGCAATCTGGGAAGGGAGCAGGGACTAGTGGTTAGAGCAGGGGGGCTGGGAGGCAGGACTTCCTCTCTTCCTAGCTCTGGGAGGGAAGTGAGGGGTAGTAGTTAGAGCAGGGGTGTTGGGAGCAAGGAGGCCTGGGTTCACGCCACAGCTCTGGGAGGGGAGTGAGGGGTAGTAGTTAGAGCAGGGCGGCTGGGAGCCAGGACTTCCTCTCTTCCTAGCTCTGGGAGGGGAGTGAGGGGTAGTAGTTAGAGCAGGGCGGCTGGGAGGCAGGACTTCCTCTCTTCCTAGCTCTGGGAGGGGAGTGAGGGGTAGTAGTTAGAGCAGTGGAGGGTGAGAGTCTGGACTCCTGGGCTCTCCCCATGGCTCCGGGAGGGGAGCAGAGACTAGTGGTTAGAGGCCTGGGTTCCCTCTCCATCCCTTAACCCCGGGCCCGGACCAATGGTTTTGGGGCCCTGGGGGGATCAGTGGGGCCACGCATGTGGGGCCAAAACCGAGGGGTTCAGAGAGCTGCAGGAGGCAGGGATGGATGTAGAAGGGGGGTCTCCGAAGGGGGGGGCGGGTCCCGGCGTGGGGTGAGGGAGGAGGGCAGGGGCGGGCGGCAGGGTGTGGGAGGGACTCGGGGCTGGGGAAGGGGAAGGGGGTTATCTGAGTCAGCTCCTGGGTGGGGGTGCAGGCCCAAGAGGGGGTGCGGAGGGGGAGGGGGCTGTGTGGCGTGGCAGCTGTGGAGGGCGGGGCTGCCCCCCCAATCCTGCCCCCCACCTTCACCCCAAGTCCCACCCAGGCCCTGCGCCCCATCTCCTGCCCCACATCAACCCCTTTGCCTCAGCCTGGGGTCCCTGAAACTCCTCACGCCCACCCCCAGCTGGAGCACCCCCCACCCACGCTGCCCTCAACTCACAGCCCCCCCCAGCCTCATTCTTGAGCCCCACAGAAATCTAATGGCCCCGGGACCCCAGAAGAGTTAATCCAGCTCTGAGTCTGGACGCCTGGGTTCTCTGCCTGGCTCCAGGAGGGGAGTGGGGGCCAGTGGTTAGAGCGGGGTGGCTGGGAGCCAGGGTTCCTAGTTTCTTTCCCGGGGCTTCTGCAGGGGAGTCAGGACTAGTGGTTAGAGCAGGGCGGCTGGGTTTTTCCCTGGCTGTAGAAGGGGAGTGGGGGCCAGTGGTTAGAGCGGGGCGGCTGGGAGCCAGGGTTCCTAGTTTCTTTCCCGGGGCTTCTGCAGGGGAGTCAGGACTAGTGGTTAGAGCAGGGCGGCTGGGTTTTTCCCTGGCTGTAGAAGGGGAGTGGGGGCCAGTGGTTAGAGCAGGAGAGGCTCTAGGAGCCCAGACTCCTGGGTTCTCTGCCTTGTTCCAGGAGGGGAGTGGGGTCTACTGGTTAGAGCAGGATGGTGGGAGCCAGGACTCGCGGGTTCTGTCCCTGACTCTGGGGGCGGGAAGGGGGATGTGGGGCACACACCAGGAGCAGGGCCCGGTCTCCTCGGTTCTGGGTTTGCAAAGGGGAGGCCGATTCCTTCCAGCGACCCAGGCGCTGCCTCATCCCTGGGCCCCTGCTGCCCCCACGTGGCCCTTTCCCCATTGCACCCGCCCCGAGCACAGGCCTCTCCCCACAGCCCTCCCCTGTCATGGCCTGTGGCTTTCGCTTCCCCTTTCCCTGCCCACAAACCTCTGGGGCCTGGGACTCCGGACTCCTGGGTTCCCTGCACAGCGCCAGGAGGGGCGTTGGGCCTAGTGGTTAGAGCCCTGGGTCCCCTCGGTGTCCATGGGGACAGGTGCTGACGGCGGGGAGCGGGGCCTAGCGGTTAGAGCCCTGGGTCCCCTCGGTGTCAGTGGGGGACAGGTGCTGACGGCGGGGAGCGGGGCCTAGCGGTTAGAGCCCTGGGTCCCCTCGGTGTCCGTGGGGAGCGGTGCTGACGGCGGGGAGCGGGGCCTAGAAGTTAGAGCCCTGGGCCCCTCGGTGTCCGTGGGGGACAGGTGCTGACGGCAGGGAGCAGGGCCTAGCGGTTAGAGCCCTGGGTCCCCTCGGTGTCCGTGGGGGACAGGTGCTGACGGCGGGGAGCGGGGCCTAGCGGTTAGAGCCCTGGGTCCCTCGGTGTCCGTGGGGGACAGGTGCTGACGGTGGGGAGCGGGGCCTAGCGGTTAGAGCCCTGGGTCCCCTCGGTGTCCGTGGGGAGAGGTGCTGACTGTGGGGAGTGGGGCCTAGCGGTTAGAGCCCTGGGTCCCCTCGGTGTCCGTGGGGAGAGGTGCTGACGGCGGGGAGTGGGCCCTAGCGGTTAGAGCCCTGGGTCCCCTCGGTGTCCGTGGGGAGAGGTGCTGACGGCGGGGAGCGGGGCCTAGCGGTTAGAGCCCTGGGTCCCCTCGGTGTCCGTGGGGAGAGGTGCTGACTGTGGGGAGGGGGGCCTAGTGGTTAGAGCCCTGGGTCCCCTCGGTGTCCGTGGGGGACAGGTGCTGACGGCGGGGAGCGGGGCCTAGCGGTTAGAGCCCTGGGTCCCCTCGGTGTCCGTGGGGAGAGGTGCTGACGGCGGGGAGCGGGGCCTAGCGGTTAGAGCCCTGGGTCCCCTCGGTGTCCGTGGGGAGAGGTGCTGACGGCGGGGAGCGGGGCCTAGCGGTTAGAGCCCTGGGTCCCCTCGGTGTCCATGGGGACAGGTGCTGACGGCGGGGAGCGGGGCCTAGCGGTTAGAGCCCTGGGTCCCTCGGTGTTTGTGGGGGACAGGTGTGACGGTGGGGAGCGGGGCCTAGTGGTTAGAGCCCTGGGTCCCGTCGGTGTCCGTGGGGGACAGGTGTTGACGGCGGGGAGCGGGGCCTAGCGGTTAGAGCCCTGGGTCCCTCGGTGTCCGTGGGGGACAGGTACTGATGGCGGGGAGCGGGGCCTAGCGGTTAGAGCCCTGGGTCCCCTCGGTGTCCGTGGGGGACAGGTGCTGACGGCGGGGAGCGGGGCCTAGCGGTTAGAGCCCTGGGTCCCTCGGTGTCCGTGGGGGACAGGTGCTGACGGCGGGGAGCGGGGCCTAGCGGTTAGAGCCCTGGGTCCCCTCGGTGTCCGTGGGGGACAGGTGCTGACGGCGGGGAGCGGGGCCTAGCGGTTAGAGCCCTGGGTCCCCTCGGTGTCCGTGGGGAGAGGTGCTGACGGCGGGGAGCGGGGCCTAGCGGTTAGAGCCCTGGGTCCCCTCGGTGTCCGTGGGGAGAGGTGCTGACTGCGGGGAGCGGGGCCTAGCGGTTAGAGCCCTGGGTCCCCTCGGTGTCCGTGGGGAGAGATGCTGACGGCGGGGAGCGGGGCCTAGCGGTTAGAGCCCTGGGTCCCCTCGGTGTCTATGGGGGACAGGTGCTGACGGCGGGGAGCTGGGCCTAGCGGTTAGAGCCCTGGGTCCCCTCGGTGTCTGTGGGGAGAGGTGCTGACGGCGGGGAGCGGGGCCTAGCGGTTAGAGCCCTGGGTCCCCTCGGTGTCCGTGGGGGACAGGTGCTGACGGCGGGGAGTGGGGCCTAGCGGTTACAGCCCTGGGTCCCCTCGGTGTCCGTGGGGAGAGGTGCTGATGGTGGGGAGCAGGGCCTAGCGGTTAGAGCCCTGGGTCCCCTCCGTGTCCGTGGGGAGAGGTGCTGACGGCGGGGAGCGGGGCCTAGCGGTTAGAGCCCTGGGTCCCCTCGGTGTCCATGGGGACAGGTGCTGACGGCGGGGAGTGGGGCCTAGCGGTTAGAGCCCTGGGTCCCCTCCGTGTCCGTGGGGAGAGGTGCTGACTGCGGGGAGCGGGGCCTAGCGGTTAGAGCCCTGGGTCCCCTCCGTGTCCGTGGGGAGAGGTGCTGACTGCGGGGAGCGGGGCCTAGCGGTTAGAGCCCTGGGTCCCCTCGGTGTCCGTGGGGAGAGGTGCTGACGGTGGGGAGCGGTGCCTAGCGGTTAGAGCCCTGGGTCCCCTCGGTGTCCGTGGGGAGAGGTGCTGACGGCGGGGAGCGGGGCCTAGCGGTTAGAGCCCTGGGTCCCCTCGGTGTCCGTGGGGAGAGGGGCTGACTGCGGGGAGCGGGGCCTAGCGGTTAGGGCCCTGGGTCCCCTCGGTGTCCGTGGGGAGAGGTGCTGACTGCGGGGAGCGGGGCCTAGCGGTTAGAGCCCTGGGTCCCCTCGGTGTCTATGGGGGACAGGTGCTGACGGCGGGGAGCGGGGCCTAGCGGTTAGAGCCCTGGGTCCCCTCGGTGTCTATGGGGGACAGGTGCTGACGGCGGGGAGCGGGGCCTAGCGGTTAGAGCCCTGGGTCCCCTCGGTGTCCATGGGGACAGGTGCTGACGGCAGGGAGCTGGGCCTAGCGGTTAGAGCCCTGGGTCCCCTCGGTGTCCGTGGGGAGAGGTGCTGACGGCGGGGAGTGGGGCCTAGCGGTTAGAGCCCTGGGTCCCCTCGGTGTCCATGGGGAGAGGTGCTGACGGCGGGGAGCGGGGCCTAGCGGTTAGAGCCCTGGGTCCCCTCGGTGTCCGTGGGGGACAGGTGCTGACGGCGGGGAGTGGGGCCTAGCGGTTACAGCCCTGGGTCCCCTCAGTGTCCATGGGGAGAGGTGCTGACGGCGGGGAGCGGGGCCTAGCGGTTAGAGCCCTGGGTCCCCTCGGTGTCCGTGGGGAGAGGTGCTGACGGCGGGGAGCGGGGCCTACCGGTTAGAGCCCTGGGTCCCCTCGGTGTCTATGGGGGACAGGTGCTGACGGCGGGGAGCGGGGCCTAGCGGTTAGAGCCCTGGGTCCCCTCGGTGTCCATGGGGACAGGTGCTGACGGCGGGGAGCTGGGCCTAGCGGTTAGAGCCCTGGGTCCCCTCGGTGTCTGTGGGGAGAGGTGCTGACGGCGGGGAGCGCGGCCTAGCGGTTAGAGCCCTGGGTCCCCTCGGTGTCCGTGGGGGACAGGTGCTGACGGCGGGGAGCGGGGCCTAGCGGTTACAGCCCTGGGTCCCCTCGGTGTCCGTGGGGAGAGGTGCTGATGGCGGGGAGCGGGGCCTAGCGGTTAGAGCCCTGGGTCCCCTCGGTGTCCATGGGGAGAGGTGCTGACGGCGGGGAGCGGGGCCTAGCGGTTAGAGCCCTGGGTCCCCTCGGTGTCCGTGGGGAGAGGTGCTGACGGCGGGGAGTGGGGCCTAGCGGTTAGAGCCCTGGGTCCCCTCGGTGTCCATGGGGAGAGGTGCTGACGGCGGGGAGCGGGGCCTAGCGGTTAGAGCCCTGGGTCCCCTCGGTGTCCGTGGGGGGCAGGTGCTGACGGTGGGGAGCGGGGCCTAGCGGTTAGAGCCCTGGGTCCCCTCGGTGTCCATGGGGAGAGGTGCTGACGGCGGGGAGCGGGGCCTAGCGGTTAGAGCCCTGGGTCGCCTCGGTGTCCGTGGGGGGCAGGTGCTGACGGTGGGGAGCGGGGCCTAGCGGTTAGAGCCCTGGGTCCCCTCGGTGTCCATGGGGAGAGGTGCTGACGGCGGGGAGCGGGGCCTAGCGGTTAGAGCCCTGGGTCCCCTCGGTGTCCGTGGGGGGCAGGTGCTGGCGGTGGGGAGCGGGGCCTAGCGGTTAGAGCCCTGGGTCCCCTCGGTGTCCGTGGGGGGCAGGTGCTGGCGGTGGGGAGCGGGGCCTAGCGGTTAGAGCCCTGGGTCCCCTCGGTGTCCGTGGGGGGCAGGTGCTGACGGTGGGGAGCGGGGCCTAGCGGTTAGAGCCCTGGGTCCCCTCGGTGTCCATGGGGAGAGGTGCTGACGGCGGGGAGCGGGGCCTAGCGGTTAGAGCCCTGGGTCGCCTCGGTGTCCGTGGGGGGCAGGTGCTGACGGTGGGGAGCGGGGCCTAGCGGTTAGAGCCCTGGGTCCCCTCGGTGTCCATGGGGAGAGGTGCTGACGGCGGGGAGCGGGGCCTAGCGGTTAGAGCCCTGGGTCCCCTCGGTGTCCGTGGGGGGCAGGTGCTGGCGGTGGGGAGCGGGGCCTAGCGGTTAGAGCCCTGGGTCCCCTCGGTGTCCGTGGGGGGCAGGTGCTGGCGGTGGGGAGCGGGGCCTAGCGGTTAGAGCCCTGGGTCCCCTCGGTGTCCATGGGGAGAGGTGCTGACGGCGGGGAGTGGCAGGTTTGGAGGCAGGCCAGGGCGGGGATCATTGCAGATTCAGGGGCTGCTGGCCACAGCCTGAAACATCCCTTAAAGCATCAGCAGGCTGAGATCCTGCCGATCTTTCGGGCAGCCCCTGTGGCCAGGGCCGGACCAAGGGGTCTGGGCTCCAGGGGGGATCAGCTTGTGGGGGCCCATCGTTCTCCCTCCCCCCTTCTAGGTGGACTGCCAGGCCGGCTGGCAGCCTCCCAGGTCAGCCCCGGGGGGCAGAAAGAGACCTGGAGATACGTTCTCTCGTTTGCTCTGCGTCGGGAGCGGGGGCTAGTGGTTAGAGCAGGAGGGTTCGGCGCCAGGGGTCCTGGGTGATCTCCTTGTCTGTGGGAAGGAAGTGGGGGCCAGTGGTTAGAGAGGGGAGGCCGGGCACCTGGACTCCTGGGTTATCTCCCTGGCTCAGGGCGGGGAGTGAGGGCTAGTGGTTAGAGCAGGGGGCTAGGAGCCAGGGCTGCTCGGTTATCTCCCTGATTGTGGGAAGGGAGTGATGACTAGTGGTTACAGCAGGGTGGCAAGGAGTCAGGACTCCTGGATTCTCTTCCTTTGTGTGCGAGGGGAGTGGGGGCTAGTGGTTAGAGCCGGAGAGAAGCTGAGAGCCGAGATTCCCCAGGGCCCACACCCCCTGCCACAGCCCTCCCCCTACCCACCGCCCCACCTGCAGCTCACCCCCCCACACACTCAAATCCTCAATATTGGTCCCACCTGGGACCCTGGGGGCGCCCCACAACAATCCCATTGCCCCCGACCCCAAAGAGTTGCTCTGCCCCCGAGCCCGGAGTCCTGGGTTCTCTGCCTGGCTCCCCGCAAGGGAGTGGGGACTAGTGGTTAGAGCAGCGTAGGGCTGGGAGCCAGCGCTCCTGGGTTGTCTCTCCAGCTGTGGGACAGGAGTGGGGACTAGTGGTTAGAGCCGGAGATGGCCTGGAAGTCAGGACGCCTGGGTTCTCTCTCTGCCTTCAAGAGGGGAGTGTCTCCCCGGGGCGGGAAAGCAGTAGGGTCTAGTGGTTAGAGCTGAGAGGGGCAGGGAGTGGGGGCTGCTGGGTTCGCTCCCTGACTCCGGGGGGAGGAGAGGCGAATGGGGGGGGACAGACCAGAGACAGGGACCCCGGTTCTGGGTTTGCAAAGGGGAGGCCGATTCCTTCCAGTGACCCAGGCGCTGCCTCATCCCTGGGCCCCTGCTGCCCCCACGTGGCCCTTTGCCCCCATCGCACCCGCCCCGACCACAGGCCTCTCCCCACAGCCCCCGGCCACAGACCAGCCTCCCTGGGGCTCTGCCATTCGCGGTTTTCACTTCCCCTTTCCCTGCCCACAAACACCTGGGCCCTGGGAGCCCGGACTCCTGGGTTCCCTGCACAGCTCCGGGAGGGGAGCGGGGCCTAGCGGTTAGAGCCCTGGGTCCCCTCGGTGTCCGTGGGGGACAGGTGCTGACGGTGGGGAGCGGGGCCTAGCGGTTAGAGCCCTGGGTCCCCTCGGTGTCCGTGGGGAGAGGTGCTGACGGCGGGGAGCGGGGCCTAGTGGTTAGAGCCCTGGGTCCCCTCGGTGTCCGTGGGGGACAGGTGCTGACGGTGGGGAGCGGGGCCTAGCGGTTAGAGCCCTGGGTCCCCTCGGTGTCCGTGGGGAGAGGTGCTGACGGCGGGGAGCGGGGCCTAGCGGTTAGAGCCCTGGGTCCCCTCGGTGTCCGTGGGGGGCAGGTGCTGACGGTGGGGAGCGGGGCCTAGCGGTTAGAGCCCTGGGTCCCCTCGGTGTCCATGGGGACAGGTGCTGACGGCGGGGAGCGGGGCCTAGCAGTTAGAGCCCTGGGTCCCCTTGGTGTCCGTGGGGAGAATTGCTGACGGCGGGGAGCGGGGCCTAGCGGTTAGAGCCCTGGGTCCCCTCGGTGTCCATGGGGACAGGTGCTGACGGCGGGGAGCGGGGCCTAGCGGTTAGAGCCCTGGGTCCCCTCGGTGTCCATGGGGACAGGTGCTGACGGCGGGGAGCGGGGCCTAGCGGTTAGAGCCCTGGGTCCCCTCGGTGTCCGTGGGGGACAGGTGCTGACGGCGGGGAGCGGGGCCTAGTGGTTAGAGTCCTGGGTCCCCTCGGTGTCCATGGGGACAGGTGCTGACGGCGGGGAGCGGGGCCTAGCAGTTAGAGCCCTGGGTCCCCTTGGTGTCCGTGGGGAGAATTGCTGACGGCGGGGAGCGGGGCCTAGCGGTTAGAGCCCTGGGTCCCCTCGGTGTCCATGGGGACAGGTGCTGACGGCAGGGAGCGGGGCCTAGCGGTTAGAGCCCTGGGTCCCTCGGTGTCCGTGGGGAGAGGTGCTGACGGCGGGGAGCGGGGCCTAGTGGTTAGAGCCCTGGGTCCCCTCGGTGTCCGTGGGGGACAGGTACTGACAGTGGGGAGCGGGGCCTAGCGGTTAGAGCCCTGGGTCCCTCGGTGTCCGTGGGGGACAGGTGCTGACGGCGGGGAGCGGGGCCTAGCGGTTAGAGCCCTGGGTCCCTCGGTGTCCGTGGGGAGAGGTGCTGACGGCGGGGAGCGGGGCCTAGCGGTTAGAGCCCTGGGTCCCCCAATGTCCATAGGGGGCAGGTGCTGGTGGGGAGGGGGCAGTTTTGGAGGCCAGCCAGGGCGGGGTGAAAAGGGGATTTAGGGGCTGCAGGCCAGAGGCTGGGGGACCCCAGACACCGTCCCTGTTCTGAGAAAGTGCCGCTGTTTTGGGGGGTGCCTGAGACCGGGCCTGCCGGACCAGGGGGTCTGGCCTCGGAGGGGGATCGGCTTGTGGGGGGCCACCCAGGTGGGGCCAAGACGCAGGGGTTCAGGGATCTGGAGGGGGCTCGAGGGTGAGGCAGGGATGGGTGTAGGGTGAGGTCTCCAGCGGGGGGGGGTGGGCCCCGGGGTGGGGTGAGGGGGTAGGGTCTGGGTGCGGGAGGCTCTCAGGGCTGCGGAAGGGGGGGCAGGGGGCTGGGTGACGTGGGAGCCGTGGAGGGCGGGACCGGAGGGGGGAGGGGAGCGGCCCCAGGGAAGCGCCCAGCCCCCCAACCCCAGTCCGGAGCCCCACTTCTCCCCCGCTCCCACCCAGCCCCTGCGCCCCCTCTGCTGCCCTGCCTCGCCCCCCCCCCCTCCGGGCCTCAGCCTGGACCCCTGAAAACTCCTCCTCCCACCCGAGGGCCTGGACCCCCAGCCGGAGCCCTCCCCACTCCGCATGCACCCTGCCCTCAACTCACCCCCCCCAACTCATTATTGGTCCTTCCCGGGAGCTGGGGGTGCAACAATCCAACCCAGAAGAATTAGTCGGGGCCCGAGCCGGGACTGCTGGGTTCTCCGCCTGGTTCCAAGAGGGGAGTGGGGGCCAGTGGTTAGAGCAGGGGGCTTAGGAGCCAGGGCTCCTGGGTTCTCACCCTGGTGATGGAAAGGGAGTGGGGGCCAGTGGTTAGAGCAGGGGGCTTAGGAGCCAGGGCTCCTGGGTTCTCACCCTGGTGATGGAAAGGGAGTGGGGGCTAGTGGTTAGAGCAGGGGGCTTAGGAGCCAGGTCTCCTGGGTTCTCACCCTGGTGATGGAAAGGGAGTGGGGGCTAGTGGTTAGAGCAGGGGGCTTAGGAGCCAGGTCTCCTGGGTTCTCACCCTGGTGATGGAAAGGGAGTGGGGGCCAGTGGTTAGAGCAGGGGGCTTAGGAGCCAGGTCTCCTGGGTTCTCACCCTGGTGATGGAAAGGGAGTGGGGGCCAGTGGTTAGAGCAGGGGGCTTAGGAGCCAGGTCTCCTGGGTTCTCACCATGGTGATGGAAAGGGAGTGGGGGCTAGTGGTTAGAGCAGGGGGCTTAGGAGCCAGGGCTCCTGGGTTCTCACCATGGTGATGGAAAGGGAGTGGGGGCTAGTGGTTAGAGCAGGGGGCTTAGGAGCCAGGTCTCCTGGGTTCTCACCCTGGTGATGGAAAGGGAGTGGGGGCTAGTGGTTAGAGCAGGGGGCTTAGGAGCCAGGTCTCCTGGGTTCTCACCCTGGTGATGGAAAGGGAGTGGGGGCTAGTGGTTAGAGCAGGGGGCTTAGGAGCCAGGTCTCCTGGGTTCTCACCCTGGTGATGGAAAGGGAGTGGGGGCTAGTGGTTAGAGCAGGGGGCTTAGGAGCCAGGTCTCCTGGGTTCTCACCATGGTGATGGAAAGGGAGTGGGGGCTAGTGGTTAGAGCAGGGGGCTTAGGAGCCAGGTCTCCTGGGTTCTCACCATGGTGATGGAAAGGGAGTGGGGGCCAGTGGTTAGAGCAGGGGGCTTAGGAGCCAGGTCTCCTGGGTTCTCACCATGGTGATGGAAAGGGAGTGGGGGCCAGTGGTTAGAGCAGGGGGCTTAGGAGCCAGGTCTCCTGGGATCTCACCCTGGTGAGGGAAAGGGAGTGGGGGCTAGTGGTTAGAGCAGGGGGCTTAGGAGCCAGGTCTCCTGGGTTCTCACCATGGTGATGGAAAGGGAGTGGGGGCTAGTGGTTAGAGCAGGGGGCTTAGGAGCCAGGGCTCCTGGGTTCTCACCCTGGTGATGGAAAGGGAGTGGGGGCCAGTGGTTAGAGCAGGGGGCTTAGGAGCCAGGGCTCCTGGGTTCTCACCATGGTGATGGAAAGGGAGTGGGGGCCAGTGGTTAGAGCAGGGGGCTTAGGAGCCAGGTCTCCTGGGTTCTCACCCTGGTGATGGAAAGGGAGTGGGGGCTAGTGGTTAGAGCTGTATAAGAGCTGGGAGCCCGGACTCCTGGGCGCTCTCTCCCTGGCTGCAAGAGGGGAGTGCCCTCTAGTGGTTAGAGCGAGGGGGTGAGAGCCGGGGCTCCTGGGTTCTCTGCCCTGCTCAGGGATGGGAGTGGGGCCTAGTGGTTAGAGCAGCAGAGCGTTTTGTAGCGAGGACTCCTGGGTTCACCTCTTGGCTCCAGGGGTCCACCAGGCCTAAGGACCCTGCCGGTGGTTTAGCAAAGGGGAGGCCGAGTCCTTCCAGCCACCCAGGCGCTGCCTCGTTCCTGGGGCCCGGCTGCCCCCCCGTGGCCCTTTCCCCCCATCGCACCCGCCCCAAGTCCCGGCCCTGACGGCCCCCTCCCCACAGCCCCGGGCTCTGCCATTCATGGCTTTTGCTTCCCCTTTCGCTGCCCACAAACCCCTGGGGCCTGGGAGTCTGGACTCCCGGGTTCCCTGCACAGCTCGGGGCGGGGAGCGGGGCCTAGCGGTTAGAGCCCTGGTTCCCTCGGTGTCCGTGGGGGACAGGTGCTGACGGCGGGGAGCGGGGCCTAGCGGTTAGAGCCCTGGGTCCCCTCGGTGTCCATGGGGGACAGGTGCTGACGGCGGGGAGCGGGGCCTAGCGGTTAGAGCCCTGGGTCCCCTCGGTGTCCATGGGGGACAGGTGCTGACGGTGGGGAGCGGGGCCTAGCGGTTAGAGCCCTGGGTCCCCTCGGTGTCCATGGGGGACAGGTGCTGACGGCGGGGAGCGGTGCCTAGCGGTTAGAGCCCTGGGTCCCCTCGGTGTCCGTGGGGAGAGTTGCTGACGGCGGGGAGCGGTGCCTAGTGGTTAGAGCCCTGGGTCCCCTCAGTGTCCATGGGGACAGGTGCTGACGGCGGGGAGCGGGGCCTAGCGGTTAGAGCCCTGGGTCCCCTCGGTGTCCGTGGGGGACAGGTGCTGACGGCGGGGAGCGGTGCCTAGCGGTTAGAGCCCTGGGTCCCCTCGGTGTCTGTGGGGGACAGGTGCTGACGGAGGGGAGCGGTGCCTAGCGGTTAGAGCCCTGGGTCCCCTCGGCGTCCATGGGGGACAGGTGCTGACGGCGGGGAGCGGTGCCTAGCGGTTAGAGTCCTGGGTCCCCTTGGTGTCCGTGGGGGACTGGTGCTGACGGCGGGAAGCGGGGCCTAGTGGTTAGAGCCCTGGTTCCCTTGGTGTCCGAACTCCTTCGGTTTGTGTGTGGCTCCCAGAAGGTAGTTGGGGCTAGTGGTTAGAGCAGGTGGGCAGGGAGCCAAGACTCCTGGGTTCTCTCCATGGCTCCCAGAGGGGATCGGGGGCTAGTGGTTAGAGCAGGTCGGCGGGGAGCCTCATCTCCTGGGCTGTTTCCCTGTCTCTGGGAAAGGAAGCCAGCTCTCCTGAATCCTCTCTCTGGCATGTGGAGGGGAGTGGGGATTAGTGGTTAGAGCCAGAGATGGCCTGGGAGCCAGGAGGCCTGGGTTCTCTCCCTGGCCCCAAGAGGGGAGTGGGGACTAGTGGTTAGAGGAGGGCAGCTGAAAGCCTCCGCTCCTGGGCTGTCTCCCTGGCTCTGGAAAGGAGTAGGGTCTCGTGGTTAGAGGAGGAGTGAGGGCTTCTGGGATCTCTCCCTTACTGGGGTTGGGAGAGTCGGGGGGGGGGCACACACCAGGGGTAGGGACCCTGGTGCTGGTTTTGCAAAGGGGAGGCCGAGTCATTTTACTGACTCAGGAGACTGGACTCCTGGTTTCTCTCCCTAGCTGGGAGGGCAGTGGGGCCTAGTGGTTAGAGCCACAGTGGCAGGGGCTGGAAGACAGGACCGCTGGGTTCTCTCCCTAGCTCTGGGAGGGCAGTGGGGCCTAGTGGTTACAGCAGGGGCAGGGTGCCTTGGAAAACAGCCCGAAGAGTTAGTGATCCTCTCCCTGCTCTGCCCCTCCCCACCAGCATCCCCACGAGCAGGTGTCACCCCCCGCACAGAGCCCAGGGGACAAGTGTGCGACGTGCTACACGGGCGCCCATGCGCCCAGTGCAGATCCAGCCTCATGTCTAGCTCAGCACCGCAGGAATATCAAGATGGCTTCTCCCTTAGGCCATTGGTCCCTTCCCCTCCCGCCTCGGAGCCCCGCCCCCCAGTGACTGACCATAGTGCTCGTGCGATCGCACGTCTGCTGCCACCTCACACTGAAAAATATCGCACGCTGGCATCCGCCAGCCCCTCATGGCTGCCCACCTGCTGCTTGCAACCCACCTGCCTGTGCCCCACAGAGCACAGAGCCTGTGCTCTGTGGTTTATGTATTTGTGTCAATTCAACTGCCCCTGTTCATGTTGTAAGGCCTCGTCCTCACACTGCCCGGCTACGGCTACACTGGCATGATTTTCCGGAAATGCTTATAACGGAAAACTTTTTAAGCACGTCTACATTGGCAGGATGATTTTCCGGAAAAGCACTTTTTCCGGAAAAGCGTCCGTGGCCAATCTAAACACGCTTTTCCGCAAAAAAGCCCTGATCGTCATTTTCGCAATCGGGGCTTTTTTGCGGAAAAGAAATCTCTGCTGTCTACTCTGGCCTTTTTCCAGAACAGTTTTCCAGAAAAGGACTTTTGCCCGAACGGGCGCAGCATCGTTTTTCCGGAAAAGCACGGATGATTTTACATGAGATCGTCAGTGCTTTTCCGGAAATTCAAGCGGCCAGTGTAGACAGCTGGCAAGTTATTCCGGAAAAGCGGCTGATTTTCCGGAATAAGTGACCAGTGCATGGTTAATCTGTGGAACTCCTTGCCAGAGGATGTTGTGAAGACCAGGACTTTAACAGGGTTTCAAGAAAGAGCTAGATAGATTCATGGAGGTTTGGTCCATCAGTGGCTATTAGGGTGGGTAGGAATGGTGTCCCTAGCTTGTTTGTCTGGAAACATCTGACAGGAGAGGGATCACGTGAGGATTCCCCGTTCTGTTCACTCCCTCAGGGGCATCTGGCATAGGCCCCTGTCGGCAGACAGGACACTGGGTTGGATGGGCCTTTGGTAAGAACATAAGAACAACCCTCCTACATTCTTCAAAGTGAGACCACAATGATAAGCTAATGGCCTAATGACGATGCGTTTTGGTCGAGATGCATCCGTGACAGTGTCAACGGAAGTGTCATGGCTGCTGGAGAAGATGGCCCTATTTCTGTATGCACGTATCGTTGTTGTAGCCCAACTCATGGAAGTTGACTATGTCTCTGCATTTCAGATGGGAATTGAAGGTGTTTTCAGTCTAACGAGCTCGTTTGGGAAGGACCTATTAAGGTTAACGAGCCATCGGGGAAAACAATAGGCCTCAGTAGAGACACATTGTCCTCTTGGCAAACCCTCTTACGAAAGCTCCAGAGAGCCTGTTGTAATGGTCGCTATGGCACTACAGTGTCAGGTCACATGACGCCGGACTCCATCTTGGGAGGGCTGTATTTTTCCACACACCGCCCTGGGAGCCAAGGCGGGAAACAAAGGGTTTACACCCTTTGCTACAGCTATATAAGGCCGGGCGTGAGCTCACGGCTTGTTTCTCACCCTGCACCCAAGAGGACTCCTCGGAAGACGGAAGGAACAAAAACTGATTTTGGGGAACTGCTGGATACAGGCTACAGCGATTTCGAGCCTGCATCTGGAAACCTGAGACATTGAAGCTGCCAGACTGTGTCTTGAGAAGCTACCAAATTGTTGGGGTCATCCGTCAGGGTGAGGAACTGCTCATGCACACACAATCTAAGAAGTGCGTTATTTCTAATTTGCATTTTTCATTGTTTACGGGCATAGGTTACAATGCAGGGTTATTTTAGCGTAGCGATAGCTATGGAGGTCTTGGCACCGACTTGTTCTGGAGTGACCCAGAGAGGACACAATAAGCTGGGGCTTTCGTGTCCTTTGGTACTTGAAATGTATTCATTGAGGCCAACGCTATAAGGTGGGTAGCTTGGTACTGGAAAAAACAAAACAAGGTACAAACTGAGTTCTTTCAAAAGTTGTACACAGTTACTTTTGCTTGCAAATAGGACAGATCTAGAAGATGGTCTTCGGAGTACAGGCAGTCCCCGACTTACGAACGTGTTACGTTCCGAACATCTGGTCGTAACTCGATTTGGTGATAAGTAGGAAATACCCTTAAATACGCTGTCCATGCTGTTCAAAAAACTTGACGTACATGGTTCTCAACTTGAAAATATTATAATGGGGTTAATGGGAGGTTGGTCGTAAGTACGGATGGTCATTAGTCGGTGTGTTCGTAAGTCGGGGAGTGGCTGTATAAATTTGGGAGCTTGCCTTCTTCCTGGAGAATGGTATCATATAGAAACTTTCTCTCTGTACTACATTATTACTGGTATATAGCAACCCATTTTACTGATGTTCATTATTTGGTCTTTGCGCTGTAATTGATGAGTATTTGGTAAATAGCATGTTTTCATCTGTTTGCCAGCCTTCAGAAACATTCACAATTTATCTTTCATAGTTAATAAAACACAAAAGGAAGTTTTTCTTCTCACAGAGCACAGTCAACCTGTGGAACTCCTTGCCGAAGGATATTATGAAGATCAGGACTTTAACAGGACTCAAGAAAGAACTAGATAAATTCATGGAGGTTAGGTCCATCAGTACTTATTAGACAAATTGGTAAGAAATGGTGTCCCTAGCCTCTGTTTGTCAGAGGGTAGAGATGGATGGCAGGAGAGAGATCGCTTGATCATTACCTGTTCGGTTCACGCCCTCTGGGGCACCTGGCATTGGCCACTGTCGGCAGACAGGACACTAGGCTAGATGGACCTTTGGTCTCAACCAGTATGGCTGTTTTTATATTCTTATAAACTTGATTGGAGTTTAACCACTGAAGTAAACAGCTGTACAGGAAATAGCTTTAATCATTTTGATTCAGTGTAAGATATGTTCAAAAAAGCCGATAATGCACACTAAGTTTATTGGTATAAATAAGTTGGTATAAATAAATACATTGCGAATGATTCTAAGGGCTGGAAAACAGATCAAAGCAGACGAGTTACCAAATAATCGTTATCAAATATAGCGAAGAGACAATTGTATTAGTTGCGACACAATTTATAAATGTATAAAGAGTTTCCAACTTTCTGAAAGGGTGTTACAAGGAGGCGGGAGAAAAATTGTTCTCCTTCACCTCTGCAGATAGGACAAGAAGCACTGGGATGGGTTCTCTAGGAACCGGGGTGGAATCTCCACCCCTAGAGATATTTAACTCCTGGCTTGACTGGGAAGATTGAGTTGGGGTTGATCCCACTTTGGGCAAGGGGCTGGATTCGATGACTCCTGAGGTCTTTGCCAGTCCTAGGAGTCTACGATTCTGTGATTCTAACATACAACAGGAGGCAGGTTGTGATGGGAAGTTAACTCGTCGGGAAGTATTGATCTGATGACGTTCACAATCCCGTCCCTCAGGTACCATTCTCTCCTTAATTATCATACAGTCATAGAACGCTACAACTGGAAGGGACCTTGAGAGGTCATCAAGTCTAGTCCCCTGCCCTCATGGCAGGACCAAGCACCGTCTAGACCATCCCTGATAGACGTCTATCTAACCTGCTCTTAAATATCTCCAGGGATGGAGATTCCACAACTCCCTAGGCAACTTATATGTATTTCACCACACTGACCAAGAGGAAGTTTTTCCTAATGTCCAACCTAAACCTCCCTTGCTGCAAGGCCTCCTGCCTTCAGAGGCCAAGGAGAATAATTTTTCTCCCTCCTCTTTGTAATACCTTTTTAGATACCTGAAAACGGTTCTCATGTCCCCCCTCAGTCTTCTCTTTTCTAAACTAAACGAACCCAATTCTTTCAGCCTTCCCTCATAGGTCATGTTCTCCAGACCTTTCATCATTCTTCTTGCTCTTCTCTGGACCGTCTCCAATTTCTCCACATCTTTCCTGAAATGTGGTACCCAGAACTGGACACAATCCTCCAACTGAGGCATAATCAGCGTAGAGTACAGCAGAAGAACGACTTCTCGTGTCTTGCTCACAACACTCTTGTTCATGCAGCCCAGAATCATGTTGGCTTTTTTTGCAGCTCATATTAGCTCGTGGTCCACTCTGACCCCTAGGTCCCTTTCTGCAGGCCTCCTTCCTAGACAGTCGCTTCCCGTTCTAGTAATAGAGATGTAGCCGTGTTAGTCTGGGGTAGCTGAAACAAAGACAGATCTATGCAGCACTTTAAAGACTAACAAGATGGTTTATTAGGTGATGAGTTTTTGTGGGCCGGACCCACTTCCTCAGATCAAATTGTGGAAAAAAATTGGCACGACCATATATACCAAAGGGATACAATCAAAAAAAGTGAACGCATATAGATGTGGTCGTCTCATCTCGAAAAAGATATCTTGGCATTGGAAAAGGTCCAGAAAAGGGCAACAAAAATGATGAGGCGTTTGGAATGGATTCCACATGAAGAGAGATTAAAAAAACTGGGACTTTTCAGCTTAGAAACGAGGAGATAAAGGGGGGATAGTCTAGAGGTCTATAAAATCTTGACAGGTCTGGAGAAAGTGAATAATGAAGTTATTTACTGGCTCCCATCACGTAAGAATTGGGGTAGCCAAAGGAAATGAATAAGTCTCAGTTTTGAAACAAGCAAAAGGAAGATTTTCTTCACACAGCGCACTGTGAACCTGTGGAACTCCTTGCCGGAGGAGGGTGCGAAGACTAGCACTTTAACAGGCTTCATAAAAGAACAAAATAAATTCATGGAGGTTAGGTCCATCAATGATAGAGATGTAACCATGTTAGTCTGGGGTAGCTGAAGCAAAATGCAGGACAATGTAGCACTTTAAAGACTAACAAGATGGTTTATTAGATGATGAGCTTTCGTGGGCCAGACCCACGGGTAGGAATGGTGTCTCTAGCCTCTGTTTCTCTGGAAATGGGTGACAGGGGAGGGATCATGTGAAGATTCCCTGTTGTGTTCCATCCCTCTGGGGCATCTGGCATTGGCCACTGTTGTTGGTTTGACCAAGTATGGCCTTTCTGATGGTCTTGTGTTCTTATGTTTTGTTGTTTGGTCAACAGTTCTCCGTTGCTTTCTATGCTTTGGCTTTTGAGGTGGAGGCTGTCCCGACACCATTATTTTTCCTGTCTAAAAAAATAAAGTTGAACTTTCTTCTAGGCAATCCTTTCAGATTCCCGCTTGCTGAAAAGTTCTGGGAAATTTGCATCCTCTCAGAAGACATTGAAGGGAAGAACATTCATTTCTGTGAAATGGAATAAGTACGAAACAAACCAGGAGGCGCCGTTGGATGAAGACATGCAGGTAGGAACGCAAGGTCCGGTCAGTCGGGCTATTCCAAAGTTGTCCATCGCAGAAGGGAACGGCCATCGTGCAAAACGATAAATGGATCTCAGGAAGTCTGAAGGAAGGTCAGGGTCCGGGTGCAACTGGGATGGGATCACCAGTGTGAACGGTGAGGCAGAGGCATTCAAATGAAGTGATCGGGGGTAGAAAAGACCAGTTTCTGCTCCGGTATGTCAGGAAGAATGAGAGGGCTTTCTCAACAAGGACACGCGTTGAGTCCTGCCCTTGGGACGGAAGAATCCCGAGTGTTGTTACAGGCTGGGGACTGACTGGCTAAGTAGCAGTTCAGCAAAAAAGGCCTTGGGGGTTACGGTGGATGAGAAGCTGGAGATGAGTCAACAGGGCGCCCTTGTAGCCAAGAAGGCCAATGGCGTATTAGGGTGCATTAGGAGGAGCATTGCCAGCAGATCTAGAGATGTGATTATTCCTCTTTATTCGGCTCTGAGAGGCCACATCTGGAGTATTGTGTCCAGTTCTGGGCCCCCCACTACAAAAAGGATGTGGACACATGGAGAGGGTCCAGCGGAGGGCAGCCAAAATGATTCGGGGGCTGGAACACATGACCTAGGAGGAGAGGCTGAGGGATTTGGGCTTGTGTAGTCTGCAGAAGAGAAGAGTGAGGGGGGATTTGAGAGCAGCCTTTAACTTCCTTAGGGGGGTTCCCAAGAGGCTGGAGAGAGGCTGTTCTCAGTGGGGGCAGGTGCAGAATGAGGAGCAATGGGCTCACATTGCCGTGGGGGAGGTCTAGGTTGGATCGTAGGAAAAACGATTTCCCCAGGAGGGTGGGGAAGCACTGGGATGGGTTCCCTAGGGAGAG
Source organism: Pelodiscus sinensis (assembly GCF_052426305.1). Classification (NCBI taxonomy): domain Eukaryota; kingdom Metazoa; phylum Chordata; order Testudines; family Trionychidae; genus Pelodiscus; species Pelodiscus sinensis. The sequence continues at coordinate 4,380,029 of NC_143081.1, read as the reverse complement.
GGGGTGGAATCTCCATCCCTAGAGGTGTTAACGTCCCAGCTTGGCTGGGATGATTGAGTTTGGGTTGGTCCTGCTTTAGGCGGGGGGCTGGACTTGACAACTCTTGAGGTCTCCGCCAGTCCTGGGATTCGAAGAATCGAAGACTTTCTATGATGATTGAGGAGTGATAGAAATGGAGCCGTGTTAGCCTGGTGTAGCTGAAACGAAAACCTGGCCTATGAAGCACTTTAAAGACTAACAAGATGGTTTATTAGATGATGAGTTTTCGTGGGCCAGACCCACTTCCTCAGATCAAATAGTGGAAGAAAATTGTCACAACCATATATACCAAAGGATACAATTAAAAAAATGAACACTTATGGAAAGGACCAATCAAATTTCAGAACAGAAGGGGGATGGGGGGGGGGAGGTAAATGTCAGTGAGCTAAAGATATTAGAGGTGGGGAAGGGTAGATGTCAGTGAGCTAATGATATTAGAGGTGGGGAAGGGTAGATGTCTGTGAGCTAATGATATTAGAGGTGGGGAAGGGTAGATGTCTGTGAGCTAATGATATTAGAGGTGGGGAAGGGTAGATGTCTGTGAGCTAATGATATTAGAGGTGGGGAAGGGTAGATGTCAGTGAGCTAATGATATTAGAGGTGGGGAAGGGTAGATGTCTGTGACCTAATGATATTAGAGGTGGGGAAGGGTAGATGTCTGTGACCTAATGATATTAGAGGTGGGGAAGGGTAGATGTCAGTGAGCTAATGATATTAGAGGTGGGGAAGGGTAGATGTCTGTGACCTAATGATATTAGAGGTGGGGAAGGGTAGATGTCTGTGAGCTAATGATATTAGAGGTGGGGAAGGGTAGATGTCTGTGAGCTAATGATATTAGAGGTGGGGAAGGGTAGATGTCAGTGAGCTAATGATATTAGAGGTGGGGAAGGGTAGATGTCAGTGAGCTAATGATATTAGAGGTGGGGAAGGGTAGATGTCTGTGAGCTAATGATATTAGAGGTGGGGAAGGGTAGATGTCTGTGAGCTAATGATATTAGAGGTGGGGAAGGGTAGATGTCTGTGAGCTAATGATATTAGAGGTGGGGAAGGGCAGATGTCTGTGAGCTAATGATATTAGAGGTGGGGAAGGGTAGATGTCTGTGAGCTAATGATATTAGAGGTGGGGAAGGGTAGATGTCTGTGAGCTAATGATATTAGAGGTGGGGAAGGGTAGATGTCTGTGAGCTAATGATATTAGAGGTGGGGAAGGGTAGATGTCTGTGACCTAATGATATTAGAGGTGGGGAAGGGTAGATGTCAGTGAGCTAATGATATTAGAGGTGGGGAAGGGTAGATGTCTGTGAGCTAATGATATTAGAGGTGGGGAAGGGTAGATGTCTGTGAGCTAATGATATTAGAGGTGGGGAAGGGTAGATGTCTGTGAGCTAATGATATTAGAGGTGGGGAAGGGTAGATGTCTGTGAGCTAATGATATTAGAGGTGGGGAAGGGTAGATGTCTGTGAGCTAATGATATTAGAGGTGGGGAAGGGTAGATGTCTGTGACCTAATGATATTAGAGGTGGGGAAGGGTAGATGTCAGTGAGCTAATGATATTAGAGGTGGGGAAGGGTAGATGTCTGTGAGCTAATGATATTAGAGGTGGGGAAGGGTAGATGTCTGTGAGCTAATGATATTAGAGGTGGGGAAGGGTAGATGTCTGTGAGCTAATGATATTAGAGGTGGGGAAGGGTAGATGTCTGTGAGCTAATGATATTAGAGGTGGGGAAGGGTAGATGTCTGTGAGCTAATGATATTAGAGGTGGGGAAGGGTAGATGTCTGTGAGCTAATGATATTAGAGGTGATAATTGGGGAAGCTATCTTTGTAATGGGTAAGATAATTAGCATCTTTATTCAAATTTGAGTGTAAAGTGTCGAATTGAAAACGTCCTAATTCCAGTGGAGAGACGGACAGGGCTGTAGACAGACCTCCTCCATGTTTCTGCCCCTGCCTTCAACACTCCCTGGATTTCTGTTTCTAGATACGGAGCATGGAGCAAGCGGAAGGAAGAAATCACTCCCTCATCTCCGAATTCATCCTCCTGGGGTTCGGGAACGACCCGAAACTACAGCCCCTCCTTTTTCTGCTGTTTCTACTCATCTATAATGTGACCGTGGCCGGGAACACCCTCATCATCGCGCTTGTGGTGGTCGATCACAACCTACGCACCCCCATGTACTACTTACTGGGGAACTTGTCCTTCCTGGAGATCTGTTACACCTCTGCCTTCCTGCCCCGGCTGCTGGCCAGCCTCTGGACCGGGGACAGGAGCATCTCCGTGAAGGGTTGCTTCGTACAATTATATTTCTTTGCCGTCATGTCCGCAACCGAGGCTCTGCTGCTGGCGGCCATGTCCTACGACCGGTACGTCGCCATCTGCCATCCCCTCCGCTACGCAGCTCTGATGAACGGCCGGGTGTGTGGCTGGCTCGTGGCCGGGTCTTGGCTCTGCAGCTTTCTAAACTGCACCCTAACCGACGTTTTCTTGTGGCAATTGACGTTCTGTGATGCCAAAGAAATGGACCATTTCTTCTGTGATTTCACTCCGTTGATAAAGCTCTCCTGCAGCGACACCCGGACTCTGGAACTGGTGACGTTGACGATCGCTGCCCTAGGGGCTCTTGCGCCCTGTGTCCTGACGCTAACATCCTACGTGTGTATCATCTCCACCGTCCTGCGCATCCCCTCCTCCACCGGGCGGAAAAAGGCCTTTTCCACCTGCTCCTCCCACCTCATCGTGCTGAGCGTTTTCTACGGGGCCGTGATCACTGTCTACGTGGTTCCAACGGGCAACGCGCCCACGGTCCTACACAAAATATTGTCCGTCTTCTACATAGTCCTGACTCCCCTGATCAACCCCATCATCTACTGCCTGAGGAACAAGGAGGTCCAAGAGTCCCTGCAAAAAGCTCTTTTTAAACTGGCTGCCTTTAGAAACAGGCACAAACTCTGAAAGGACAAACATTAGCATATCGTGAAACAGCGATGAATTGATACAGTCTCCTAGGCTCCGACCATTTGAGTCCCTGAAACTAACTAACTAACTAACTAACTAACTAACTAACTAACTAACTAACTTTCTTTCTTTCTTTCTAATATTCATCTTTTATACATTTAACATCTTTTTCTTTCTTTCTTTCTAATATTCATCTTTTATACATTTAACATCTTTTTCTTTCTTTCTTTCTTTCAAATATTCATCTTTTATACATTTAACATCTTTTTCTTTCTTTCTTTCTTTCTTTCTTTCTTTCTTTCTTTCTTTCTTTCTTTCTTTCTTTCAAATATTCATCTTTTATACATTTAACATCTTTTTCTTTCTTTCTTTCTTTCTTTCTTTCTTTCTTTCTTTCTTTCTAATATTCATCTTTTATACATTTAACACTTCTTTCTTTCTTTCTTTCTTTCTTTCTTTCTTTCTTTCTTTCTTTCTTTCTTTCTTTCTTTCTTTCTTTCTTTCTAATATTCATCTTTTATACATTTAACACACATTTCTTTATACGAAGCTTGATGCTTTAAGAGACTCACTTTTCACGTTTCAGTGAAGCCCTCGGCTTCATTCCGCCAGACCCGAACACGGGTGCCCAACTTCCGCAAGCAGCTTCACCTCTTCTGCGCGGTTTATGGGGTGGGGAGGTCTCTTCCACTCCCAATAAAGCCAATGAGCTTCATTCTCCATTCATTCGAACCCTCCGCTTTCCAATATGCCTCTGTCAAGCTGACGAAAACTGTCATCCCCTCGGCAAGCAGCGGATTTGAAGGACACAGATTGGTAGCTGGGAAAACAAAACATCAAAATCTGGGGCGGGCCGCGAGCCTCTGCGTCCTGTCATGAAACGTTTCGCCTTTGCCGTCTCCAGCAAGATTAAGGCAGCCCTAGCTCTGTCGATACTGATACCGATACGGCGATAAATACTGGTACATAAAGGCAGAGAACCGCAGGCCACGTCTACACGGCCAGTTTTTTCGGCAGACAATATGCAAATGTGATTGCGGCTCATGCAAATGAGTCCTTCATTAGCATATTTTCTGCCGAACAAACTGGCTGTGTAGACGTAGCCATAGAGTCCTGGGAAGGGAAGAGACGTCTGGAGGTCGCCTCCTCCAGCGCCCTACCCAGATGTAAACAGAAGGTGGAAGGTCACCATTTTCAAAGCGCCTACGACCCTATTTCCCTCCTAATCCAAAGAAGCGAACGAATTAAAATAAACAGGAAACAGTCCCCTTTCACAGCACTGGGCCTCTTGGCCCATCAGATAATACCCCACCGGCCTCCCCAGGTCTACTCAGGAGTGAACCGTACACACAACTCTTCATCGCCCCCGGTTGACAAAACCACAAATTAAAGAATCAAATCTTCCCTCGCTTCCCTGGGATTTTTGTCCTTCATCAACAGTCACGGGCCCTGTTTTCCGTGACTAAAATATTGTACTTTCTCTGCTCTCCTTCAGCCCGGCTCGGCGCCCGGCACACGCCCAGACTCGCCGTGCCACCTTCCCACTCTCTCCCGGTGCAGGGTCCGCTTGAGGGCAGAGATACCGTTGACGGCCCCGTACATGTGGTGCTGTAGTTGTTCGGCCCCGAGCCAATTCGCTGGCCTCTGCGCTGGCGAGGTGGGTATTCTCCACCCCCAATCCCAAGCGGCGGTGGAGGCGGATTATCCCAGGCCGTGCGGGGCTGCCCCACAGTGACACAGCCAGCCTGGTAGGGCTCCGGTGGAGATTTAAAGGGACAGGACAGGCGATGCAGCCGGGCGTCCCTTTTCAATCGGTGGGTCTCAGCTCCGCTGCCCCATTTGCCCCCCACATCAGCAGCCCTGGTCGTACGTCCCCAGCCATTCCCAGCCCCAGCGCTCCTCACACCCGCCTGCACCGGGGTGGGCTGGACAGTCTTCATGCTTCGGACATGGCTGGCTGAGCCATTGGGTCCAGCCCCCTGCTCTCTGGGGACCTGGGCACAGGGAAGCTCCAGGCACCACCCCTTCTCTCCAAGGCCCCGCCCCTTCTCCCCAAGGCCCCGCCCCCTTTGGGAGAGGCCGGCTGAGCCCAGGAGAGAGTCCTGGCATGGCGGGAGGACTTTTCCCTCCTTGCCAGCGCCGGGAAGCATCACACACACGTGGGGGGCAGGGATGAAGCTTGGCCAGGCCTGGCGACCGGGGGACGAATGGGGCCCGGCAATTCTACCAGGCCTGGAGCTCCAGCTCCAGCAGTGACGCGCGGCCCCTTTAAATCGCTGCTGGAGCCGGGCGCGCGCTCTGGGCAGTGCTGAGGGCTGAGGAAAGGGGAGGGGCCTGCTGCCGAGGCCCCGGCTCTACCCAGAGCACGGAGCCGGGCCCTCCCCACCTTTCCCAGGGCTCTGTCAGCTCTCCTGTGACAGACCCCCGTCCCCATTTGGCTCATAGACTCATAGACTCATAGACTCATAGACTTTAAGGTCAGAAGGGACCATTATGATCATCTAGTCTGACCCCCTGCACAGTGCAGGCCACAGAATCTCGCCCACCCCTCTTAGAATAATCCTCTCACCTATGTCTCAGATATTGAAGCCTTCAAATACTTTGAAGGCCCCAACATGCAGAGAGTCCTTCAGCTGTGATCTGTGCCCAATGCTACAGAGGAAGGCGAAAAACCTCCAGGGCCTCTGCCAATCTACCCTGGAGGAAAATTCCTTCCTGACCCCAAATATGGCGATCAGCTAAACCCTGAGCATGTGGGCAAGACTCACCAGCCAGACACCCAGAAAGTTCCCTATAGCAACTCCTATCATCCCTCCATTGACCTATTTCCAACTGGAAATGAATGGTCAATTAGTTACCAAGATCATGTTATTTCATCCAACCATCCCCTTATCATAGAATCAGAACTGGAAGAGACCTCAGAAGGTCGTCAAGTCCAGCCCCCCGCTCTAGGCAGGACCAATCCCATCTAAATCAACCCGGCCAGGGCTTTGTCAAGCCGAGACTTAAACACCTCTAGGGATGGAGACTCCACTACTTCCCTAGGTAACCCATTCCAGTGCTTCACCACCCTCCTAGTAAAATAGTTTTTCCTAATATCCAATCTGGACCTCTCCCACCACAACTTGAGACCATTGCTCCTTGTTCTGCCATCTGTCACTACTGAGAACAGCCTCTCTCCATCCTCTTTGGAACCTCCCTTCAGGAAGTTGAAGGTTGCTATCAAGTCCCCCCTCACTCTTCGCTTCTGCAGACTAAACAGACCCAACTCCCTCAGCCTCTCCTCGTAGGTCATATGCTCCAGACCCCTAATCATTTTGGTTGCCCTCCGCTGGACCCTCTCCAATGCGTCCGCATCCTTTTTGTAGTGGGGGGCCCAGAACTGGACACAGTACTCCAGATGTGGCCTCACCAAAGCCGAATAAAGGGGGATAATGACATCTCTGGATCTGCTGGCAATGCTCCTCTTAATGCATCCTAATATGCCATTAGCCTTCTTGGCTACAAGGGCACCCTGTTGACTCATATCTAGCTTCTCATCCACTGTAACCCCCAGGTCCTTTTCTGCAGAACTACTACTTAACTGGTTGGTCCCCAGCCTGTAACAATGCTTGGGATTCTTCCGTCCCAAGTGCAGGACTCTACACTTGTCTTTGTTGAATCTCATCAGATTTCTAGTGGCCCAATCCTCCAATTTGTCTAAGTCACTCTGGACCCTAGACAAATTGTCCCACACAGCCATGCAAGGAGGGGCTGGCGTGGAGCAGGAAGCCAGACTCCTTAGCTCCCCGAGCGACGCGCCAGGCGTGCCGAGACCCCCCAATCCTGGCCAAGCCCCCGGAGGACGTGGGGAGCTGTCACACTTCTGCAGGAACAGGAGTGTGGCGCGCCAGACACGAGAAATCCTTCTCCTCAGCTCCGCGCCGAGCAGGCCTCGGCTGCAGTCGTGTCTCCGGTTCCGGGCACCGCATTTCGAGCCAGATGTGGAGACGCTGGAGAAGGTCCGGAGAAGAGCAAGAAGAATGAGGAAAGGTCTAGAGAACAGGAGCCGGGAGGGAAGACTGAAAGACGTGGGGTCACGGCATATTGGGGTGCATTCGGAGGAGCATGGCCAGCCGATGGTCTCCCCTTTATTCGGCTCTGAGGAGGCCACGTCTGGAGTTTTGTGTCCAGTTCTGGGCCCCCCACTACAGAAAGGAGGTGGACGCATTGGAGAGGGTCCAGCGGAGGGCGACCAAAATGATCAGGAGCTGGAGCGCACGACCTAGGAGGAGAGGCTGAGGGATTTGGGCTTGTTTAGTCTGCAGAAGAGAAGAGCGAGGGGGGATTTGAGAGCAGCCTTCAACTCCCTGAAGGGGGGGTCCAAAGAGGCTGGAGAGAGGCTGTTCTCAGGGGGGCAGGCAGCAGAACTCGTTGGCCTCATGCGGCAGCGGGGGAGGTCTAGGTTGGAGATGAGGAAAAATGATTTCTCTCGGCGGGTGGGGAAGCGCTGGGCTGGGTTCCCTAGGGAGGGGGTGGAATCTCCATCCCTAGAGGTGTTTTAATCCCGGCTTGGCTGGGATGGTTGAGTTCGGGTTGGTCCTGCCTTGGGGAGGGGGCTGGATTTGACAACTCCTGAGGGCTTTGCCCGCCCTGGGGTTCTATTTTTCGGATTCTCTCTGGACGGTGCTGGGTCCTGCCGGGAGGGCAGGGGACTGGACGCGACGGCCTCTCGAGATCCCTTTCCTTTCTAGTATTCTGCGATCCTGCCGACACACACGCCCGGCCAGGGCTGCACTGCCCCCCAGGGGGCCTGTGGGCTCAGGCGTGGCACTGACCATCATTTCGCTGTGATCCTGCGGCCGGCAGGGGGTCTCCTTGCGCCAGGGGCTGCACACGCAGAGGGCACAGGACAGCCGGGGCTGCCGACGCAGGTGCAGGAGACCCACGACTGGTCCAGAGCGGGGGAAGATTACATAGGCTGTGCGAGCATCCCTAGCCAGCCAGGAGCAGCCACCCCATGGAGGCGGGGAGTCAGGGAGGGCTGCCCCATGGTGCTGCACCCTCATGCTGCTAGCGAGAAGGCCAGGTCACTGGGACACAGCCGGGAGGAAAGGGCATTGTCCCAAGCCGGGGTGGCTGGGGATTGTCCCAGGTCTTGTTCTGTGGCTGGACTCCAACTGGGCTCTTTGGGGCAGGAGCTGTCTGTTGGTGCTGTGTTTGTGTAGGGCCTACAACAACTACACATAAAAGTGGCCAGACTGGGTCAAACCAAACATCCATCCAGCCCAGTGTCCTGTCTGCCGACAGCAGCCAACACACGATGCCCCAGAGGGAGGGGAGAACAGGGAATTCTCACATGATCCCTCCCCCGTCGCCCATGTCCAGCTTCTGACAGAGGTTAGAGACTTTGCGTAGTACCCATTGCTGGCCCATGAATTTGCCTAGCTCTTTTTTTTAATCCTGTTAAATTCCTGGTCTTTGCCACATCCCCCAGCAAGGAGTTCCACAGGTTAACACCATGCTGCTTGGGAAAAAAAAAACGTCCCTTTGTTTACTTTAAACCTGCAGCCTAATAATGTCATCGGGTGACCCCCTCGTGCGTGTGTGAATATTTTTTCCCGACTCACTTTCTCCACAGCAGTCTTGATTTTATAGCCCTCGCTATCCCCTCCCTGCTTCCTCTCCTCTTTTCTAAGCTACAGCATCCCAACCTTTTCTCATCTTTCTTCCTCTGGCTCCCGCTCCAAACCCATCCTCATTGTTGTTGCACTTTTCTGACTCTTCCCACGGTGGTGTTTCTCCACTAGGCAGAACAGACCATTGGTAAGTCTTTAAAAGCCAGACCTTTAAATGCCACCCCTGCACTACCTGCTGGACATTAAAATTTCAAGTTGAGGTGGGAGAGGTCCAGGTTGGATATTAGGAAAAACTATTTCCCTAGGAGAGTGGTGAAGCACTGGGATGGGTTACCTAGGGAAGTAGTGGAGTCTCCATCCCTAGAGGTGTTTAAGTCCCGGCTTGACAAAGCCCTGGCTGGGTTGATTTAGTTGGGATTGGTCCTGCCTAGAGCAGGGGGCTGGACTTGACGACCTTCTGGGGTCTCTTCCAGCTCTTTGATTCTATGAAATAGCCTTGCCCCTGCTGTTTAAACAGCACTCCAGGCTGTCTCGTGGCACAGCTGGCCTTTGCCAGAGCCCATCCAGCTCTCACCATGGTCACACCCAGCGGTGCACCCCCTCTGTCCTTCTCCTGTTCCCCATCCCGCCACCGGGTGCTGAAAACTGAAGCCCACAACTCGGGTATGAGATATGTACACTATGTACAGGTTTATTTACACAGCCGGTGGGAGTCCCGTCTTTCCGGTGCTGGTGGTCACTCTTCCTCCTCCTCATCATTGTCAAATTTAATTGTGGATATATGCCAAGGAATTTTATACCTGCCGGAAGGAATGGGAGATGAATTGAGAGATCTGACCCCATCCGTTCTATTGATTTTGTCGGGGAAGAACCTCAAGGGATGTAGATTCCACCCCCTCCCTAGGGAGCCCCCAGCCCAACGCTTCCCAGCCTGCCTCGGGAAATCGTTTTTCCTCGTCTCCAACTAGACCTCCCCCGCTGCGATGTGAGCCCCATTGCTCCTCGCTCTGCCACCTGCCCCCACTGAGAACCCCCACCCAAAGGCTGCTACCCAATCCCCGCTCACGTTTCTCTTCTGCCGACTACATAGTACACATAATTACCAGTCGACCGGGTGTTCCCACGTCCTTGCATAGTACAATGAAGCTGCCGAAGGGATAAAGAAGTAGGTGAAAGGCCAGAGGGATGCCGCAAATTTGGTGTGGACGCGGGGGGCAGATATATCGGGAGACTTCATCCTAAGTGAAATCGAAAATGTCAAATATTACCAGCCGATGGAGCGCTGGGGGGAATCCAGGCCTTTTTAGGGTAGAACTACAGTGTGTTTGTTCCTAGAGGTAAGCAAAGACAGGGTGCTCCCAAAGACGAGGGAGAGGGAGAGCTTAGTGGCTTCAGTATTGGCCAAGGTTGTGAGTTCAATCCTTGAGGGAGCCATTTAGGGAAACTGTCAGGGGTGGTACCTGGTTAGGGTGGGGGACTAGACTCAATGACATCTCAAGGTCCCTTCAATTTCCATGAACTAGAAAAATTCCTTAGCTGTCAAAGCTATGGGGGCCAAGTACAATAATAATGAAATCTAGAGATGCCCACTGTGCTATTGAGTAGAAAAACCAGTGGCATTTTGGGGGCTGCTAGAAAAGGAACAGGAGGTTGGAGAAGGTTGTTCTCCCACTCCACAGTCAGGAGACACAGTGCCAGGTTCTGCCATGAGGGCAGGGGACAGGACTTGATGACCTCTTGAGGTCTCTTCCACTTCTAGGCTGTGTCTACATTGGCAAGATTTTGCACAAAAACTTGCCGCCTGTCTACATTGGCCGCGCGTTCTTGCCCAAGAATACTGACGTTCTAATGTAAGAAATCAGGGCTTCTTGCGCAAGAACTATGACTTTTCCGCTCAGGAATAAGCCCTCTTGAGCAAGTGTTCTTGCGCAAGAGGCCAGTGTAGACAGGCAACATGAATTTCTTGCTCAAGAAAGTCCGATGGCTAAAATGGCCATCGGCGCTTTCTTGCGCAAGAGAGCGTCTACACTGGCACGGATGTTTTTGTGCAAAAACACATCTCTTACGCAAAAGCACATGGTAGTGTAAACGCTCTCTTGCGCAAATACTTTAACGCAAAAACTCTTGCATTAAAAGTATTTGCGCAAAATCTTGCCAATGTAGACATAGCCCTAGAGTTCTGTGGTTGGAGATGTTGCCTGCCAAGTTATTTGAGACACTGTCGGCCTACGGGTCATGCTGGGTCTTGCTACATGCCTCCCCACCCACCCTTTTTGGGTAAAATTCTTTTTCTTACCATGAGTTCACGGTGGCTTTTATGAAGTCCATCGTGACTGGATCCAAGTTGGGCTGGAGGAAAACAGACATGCCCATGAGACATTAGACAAACAACCCTCCAGGGCTATCCCACGATGCTTCTTAAGAGCCTCAAATGTGCCCAAAGGGGTTAAACACCACCCTGAGGACTAGGCAAAACACGGTTTATTTTAAAGCTGCCGAAACAGGCTATCAGGGATTAAGATATTGATCCGCCAAATAACGAATTCCTTTCTGTTTCGATCAATTACTGCGATAAAGGGCGATTGAAAACCCACTGTGGTCCAACGGGGTCTCCATAGGAACGCTCCGGTTGTGAATTAGACCCTTCGATAACATCACCCAGCGCTTTGAGGATCTCAGGAGGCCAAACAAGATCCAATTCAGAACTGGCGACCCACAATGCTCATTTCCAAGTGGCAGGAGCCCCTCCCAAAGTCGGGACGGCCAGCCTCCAAGGGAATCGACATCTGGAGCGAGGGGGAAGTTTTGCTTTTTCAGCGCCCAAATTAGGAAGAATCGTCAGACCCACAAGGTGGGCAGTGCCTGAAAGCCACAAGTGGACGGAAAATCCACAGGACGTGGAGTGTTGCTGTCCGCATGTCCCAGTGAGCAGAGAATTCGATGGCTCTACTCGGGAAAGTATTGCCGAAATCCCCAGGCCTGCTAAGTGACTCCCCTAGATCTAGTCCTCATGGCTCCAACAGGAAACGGCGTCGCTTGGGAAGGGGTGAAGAAATAATTGAAGCCCGCAGGGATCCCGGGCGTGAGATCCCGGCAGGACACCAACTCTATCTATCGCCTACGGAGCCACGGGAGAAAATTCACTTACTTCTAGGGAAGTTCTGGAGAAGGTCTGTAGAAACGCGTCCAGACGAAACCCCAGAGCACAGTGCTAACCAGCTCTCTTGAAAGGCAAAGTTGAGCACTGGTGCTTAAACTCAGGGCCCCATAGATATACCTGCCCCCCAGCTGATGTCACAACGAACGCCCCATGACCTCGACAGGCACCGGGGTGCCATTTCCCAAAAAGGCAATCGTCTGGGTCTGATGACTGCCCCTGACCCGGCTTGGCCGGCCAGGGGTCTGTGACCTCTCTTGCCCTCTGCGGCCCTGTAAATAAAAGTGCAGCCATTAAGGAAAACTGAAGCTGAGGTTTTTTTTGGCACAGAGGCCCTGTTTCCGGGGGGCGGGGAGGGGCTTATGAGGGTTTAGCACACGGAGTAGACAACACCTGGCTTTTGTTGTGTCTCGCTGTATTCAGGCTGCGGTACAGCCATGGTAATCGGCGCCATCTGGGACAGAGGAGTTTAGAACCGTTAGAACCATTCGAATCCCAGAACACTAGAACTGGAAGGGACCTCGCGAGGTCATCAAGTCCAGTCCCCTGCCCTCACGACAGGACCCAGCATTGTCTAGATCAGCCCTGATAGATGTTTATCCAACCTGCTCTTAAATATCTCCAAGAACGGAGATTCCACAACCTCCCTAGGCAATGTATTCCAATGTTGAACCACCCGGACAGTTTTTCCTAATGTCCAACCTAAACCTCCCTTGCTGCAAATTAAGACCATTGCTTCTGGTCCTGGCATCAGAGGGC